>NC_041381.1:368489170-368615474 GCF_002162155.2 Triticum dicoccoides | reverse complement strand
TTCAGAGCCGTTCGATCGCCATCGGACGGCTTCGGACCGGAGGGGGTTTAGCTGAGGGGGGGTAGATGGGCTGTGAAGAGAGGATTTGGGCTGAGAGGAGAGAAGAGGGTGCAGCCCGGTGGCAGTTTCCGAGACCGAAACGTCCAACGAAGGTACCGGTAGCGGTACCGCTATATGTTTAACGGTTGGACTATCAAACGAGCTCCGAATGCGACGAAAATTGACAGGCGGTCTGTCTACACTATAATAAGACCACACTCCAACTCTCATCCCATTCCGAGAACATTGTTATGCCACTTATAAAATAATATTTCGGAGGTGCTGCGGGCGCGTGCGAGTGTGGTTGGGCTCAGAACGGACAACAGAGAGAACCGGGAGGATCCGAACTGATGCAAGTTTTGAAAATCATGCGGATGAAAAGCAGATGATGACATGGCAAAATGCAACACGCAAGCAAATGACATGGCAACGACAGCGAATAACTGGCAGACACCTGGCGCATCGGATCCGGGGCGTTACAATAATTAACTGACATATGCTGACAAGCTAACTGCTGAGACTGAAGAAAATTGTTTTTTTCTTCTATACTTTTATCGTCAGGTCAAGTTAACATCCGGGAGTGAAATAGCTAACTACTAGGAATCGCAACAGTTAGCACCAAGTTAACTGCAGGACTGAAAATGTTTTTTTCTTTTTGATTGGGTCAGGCTAACTGTGGGTTTTAAATACCTAACTGCACGCGATGAGAAAGCTAACTGCAATGGATGATAATACTTTTTTGCTTCTTTTGTTTTTAATTCGTTTTTTTCTTTTTTTCCTTGGTCAAGTTAACCGCCGGGACTGGAATAGCTAACTGTCGAGACTGCGATAGTTAACTATCAGGATTGAAAATACTTTTTTTTGTTTTTTGCCCGGCTCAAGCTAACGGTCTGGAGTAAAATAGCTAACTACCAGGGATTGCGGTTAACACCGAGTTAACTGTCGGGATTAAAAATATTTTTTGTACCTCACGCAAGCATGGTCTTGGCAAACAAACTGAACCCTCTCATTAGATTGCTATTTTTTGTACCTCACGCAAGCAGGGGCTTGGCAAAATCATAGTTGTGTACATCACTTAATTTTTTTGGAAGCAAGATAACTGCAGCCAGTCCCTGAACTAACTACTCCATGAAATTGAGCATTGGCAAACTGCGCACCGTGGATCACACTGCTGGTAGCATGGGGGCAAGAGATAATTGAGCAGTGGTCTCTGTTTCTTTTTTTACATAACTATCAGTAAAGCAAACTGCTCCTTGAAACTTAGCTAACTTATCCATGAAATTGAGCTAGCTGTAGAGAGGTCGCTCCACCAGTAAATCCCCATGAGGGGTCCAGCACCTCGTCGGTCCCCGACGCAACGGAGCAGAAGTTAACTGCTAACAGGAAAAAAAATCACTGGATCCCCAAAATAATAAACCGGACAGGGATGTGTTGACTCTTGACACAACATTATTTGCAAGTAAGAACTGAACATCCAAGTACACATACACGCATCCTTGTAACCTATACACATCACGTCAGTAAATGCTGCAGTTTAGATGCCCTGACACATATTAGACCTCAACAGTAAAATTCAGTGGCTACCCAAGTATCCAAATAGACAAGTAACACACCTTTTTTTCTTCGGTTTGAGCTAACTGAAATGGCCGGCTCAGTCAACTCCTTATTCAGTTCAAGCAAACTAGTAGCTACAGATAACCCCCAAATAATTGCAGACTACAGAGCCCAGGTCGGAGGAGTAGAAGAAACCCAAAAGCTAACCGCCGGAGATCCACACCATGAACTGCTCGAGGACGAGATCCATCTAGGACATGAAGAGCAAGTTAACTGAAGGAGGCAAAGAGTTTTAGCGCTACTAAAGTTAACTGAAAAGCAGGAAGTCACCACCGGAACAAGCTTCTGCGCCTCCACTGGAACGATGGCATGGGGAAGGTGTCACTGGAGCTAGAGTCCGAGATGGGCAGGGCTATGTCACCGGAGAGGGAGTAGGCCACCCACCACGGGCCTAAAGAAGGGTGCTCTCCACCCACCTCCCCACGGCAGCGGCACCTGGCTTCGATGGGGCCGGGAAGGCACAGTGGCGAGAGTCAACGCCCGAAACCATGGCTAAAGGGCGAGCTCGCGTGGATCTGGTGGTCGGAATGGCGTGGAGAGGAAGCCCGCTGCAGACTGTCGCGTGGCAGGATGCAGGAGGGAGGAGGGGTTGTGGCCTGCGACGCAAGTGGGGAAGCCAGGGAGGAACCTGGAGGAGCACCGCACGCAGCAGACTGCCTGTAGAAGCGGGGGAGGTCAAAGAATGGTGCGCGCGGGCGGGTTGGTGGTGGAGCGCGGCTGCGTCGGCCGGTGTTGGAGTACTACACGCGAGGCGGCGGCATGGCCAGGACTGGCTGCATCTAGCGGCAAGCGGCAGCGCCGGCACGTGGAGAAGGTGGTTGGGGTGGCTGGGGGCACGCAACAGCCGGCGGCAGACCAGAGCTCGCTCGCTCCCTCGCGTCGCTACCGTGCCGCTCGCTCGCTCGGTCGCTCCCTTCGGGAAAAGAAACAGGTTAGGAGGGTGGTTCCTAAATAAGCTTATTTAGGAACTCTAGAGGGGGTTGCAGAGAGGGAAGGCAAGGGGAGACCGACTACCTACTTCCTTTTCTCCCCAAGGCATGTGGACAGAGGAGGCGCACGCCAGCCCCTTGTGGGCTGGTGTGCTCCCTCTTTTACCCATATGGCCCATTAATCTCCCGGGGCTTCCCAGAATCCTTTCCAGTGATCCGATGATTACTCGGTACATTCTGAAACCTTTCTGATGACCAAATAGCAAAGTCCTATATATCGATCTTTACCTCCGGACCATTCCGGAGCTCCTCGTCATGTCCATGATCTCATCCGGGACTCCTAACAACATTCGGTCACCAACTCACATAACTCATATAATACCATATCATCAATGAACGTTAAGCGTGCGGACCGTACGGGTTCGAGAATGATGTAGACATGACCGAGACACCTCTCCGGTCAATAACCAATAGAAGCACCTAGATGCCCATATTGGTTCCTACATATTATACAAAGATCTTTATCTGTCAAACATTTATGACAACATACGTAGTTCCCTTTATCTGTCGGTATGTTACTTGCCCGAGATTCGGCCGTCGATATCTTCATACCTAGTTCAATATCGTCACCAGCGAGTCTCGTTACTCATTCCGTAATACATCATCTTGCAACTAACTCCTTAGTTACTTTGCTTGCAAGATTCTTGTGATGTGTATTAGCGAGAGGGCCCAGAGATACCTCTCCGTTATACGGAGTGACAAATCCCTATCTCGATTCACGCCAACTCCATAGACACCTTCGGAGATACCTATAGAGCATCTTTGTGATCACCCAATTACATTGTGATGTTTGATAACACACAAGGTATTCCTCTGGTATCCGGGAGTTGCATGATCTCATGGCCGAAGGAATATGTATTTGACATCAAGCTAACGGATCATATGCTAAGCTAAAGGATGGGTCTTGTCCGTCACATCATTCTCCTAATGATGTGATCCCGACATCAAGTGACAACTCATGTGTATGGTTAGGAAACCTTAACCATCATTGATCAACGGGCTAGTCTAGTAGAGGCTCACTAGGGACACGGTATTTGTTTTTGTATCCACACATGTATTTAAGTTTCTGCTCAATACAATTCTAGCATGAATAATAAACATTTATCATGAATAATGAAATATAATAATAACAACCTTATTATTGCCTCTAGGGCATATTTCCATCACCCTCCTCTTCATTCCAAGTTCCGGAAGTTTGCTTCGGGTGGGCGCGGTTGCGATGTGCATTCACCGGCGATGGAGCCCAGGTGGTGTGTGGTGCGACGTCAGGGGCGTGGGTCCGACAAGCTTAGGGCTGATGCGGTTGTTTCCCCATGTGCGACTGAGAGGTCCATCTCACCGCGATCTACGTCACTGCGCTCCTCATCATCATCGGGTCGAGCCCCCTCTGATCAGCTGTCAGGGTGGCAATCGGGGGGTTCTACCCTGGCCCGTTGTCGGCAGTGGCCAGTGGCGCCCGGATGGTTGCGGGCAATGTGAGGGACCATTCCCTAATTTTAGATCAGGTGGCGGCTTCGCGGTTGGGGGTGAGCTGGCTTGGGCCGAGGGAAGTGCGGATGTTGGGCCGGGTGGTGGGCCGAGTGGGGTTTGCATGTCATTGTCCGATTTCCTTCCCCTGACTCTGGCCGCTCCTGGACTGCATGGCCCGGCCCAAGTTGGCCCCGGTGGCTCGTCGGTCTCGGCTCGGCCTGTTGGCCTCCCTCGTCGCAGGTACTTATGGATAAGGAAGGGCTCTCTCCCTGACCTAGGGTTTCCGGCCTCTAGATATGACGTGTGTTGCTACCCCTTCCTCATTCGCTCTCTTGTGAGATCTCCTCCCCATCTCTCAAGCTCATTTGCAGCAGTGTTGGCCATGGATAGGTCCAGGGCATCTTCCTAGGAGGCGTTATCTGAAAGCAAGCATGTTCGAGAGGCTTCGGTGGAAGCGGGTTGGGCTCCGGATCTGGAATACGAGGCTGCTCTGTATGAGAAGCTCGAAGCAGAGCGGGCCTCGCAGGAGTAGGAAGCGCGTGATCAAGAGGCGTGGGCGGTGGGGCCGGCGTGGTTGCAATGTGAGGAGCAGGCTCATGAGGAGGCAGCGGCTAAGGCTGTGGCCGTGGACCCCTGGGAGGCTGCAGCGCCGAGCTCTTTGGTGGCCATGGCCGCCCCTCGTCATGCCCCTCTTTGTGGCTCGGTCGGCCATGCGATGACGGGGGCGTGTGGTTGCTACTGGATATGGGGCTGCAGTTCATGGTCGCGGTGTGAGTGCTGGTCTGGGAGGGGGCTGCTCGGTGGCAGTTGGTGATGGCATCCTCCCCCCGCCTCCGCTGCCCACGGGCTTTGCCCCCTCTCACATCAGGGGCCCGACCTCTGGTGGTGGCTCCGACTCTGGCTCTGCTACGCTGACTTGCTTTGCGTGCCACCGCGCGGGTCACTTCCAGTATAGATGCAAGTTTCCTCCTTTCTGCTTGATATGTCATACTGAAGGCCACCTCACTATGGAGTGTGATAATCATACCCAATTCCCTACCTTCAAGCAGTTCGTCTTAGCCTTCCTGGATGTGCTTACTTCACCCAGGATGGGGAGCTGGGGATGCCTGTGCTTGCCCATTGTCCTCCAATGCCGCGGTGATCCATGTCATTTCCAATCCTGATCCTATTCAAGTCATATCTGATAATCTTAGAGAGTGGGGCATGGAGGGTTAGGATTGGCAGATCCATCAGATGTCAGAGAGAGAGTTTTCTAGTACCTTCCCTACTAAAGAAAGCTTAAAGATGATGGCTTCACGTACAAGTTTCACCCTTCCTTTGAACCAAGTGATGGTCTCTGTCAAGGCAGCTGTTGACGGGGCAAAAGCGGTGGGCTCCTTGTCTGAAACTTGGGTGCTCCTCGAGGATGTTCCATCTAGGCTTAGAAACGCCCGCTTCCCGATGGCTTCCGCAGTGCTTATTGGAAAGCTTGTAGCTGTTGATGAGTCTTCTCTTGACACCCCCCCCCTCGGGCCCAATTCGTATGAAGATCTGGTGTCTAAATCAGTTGCGTGCGCAAGGCACGGTTGATGTCTTCCCTGCTTTGGACACTTACCATATCCGTGTTCGCACTAAAGGCAGGGCTGATCAGCAGGCACCTCCTCCCCCACCTCCTAAGCCATCCAACCCGGATCCTCATATGGTGGGGTGAGATGAGTGTGGGCAGCAATGCAAATCCTTTCACTACATCAGAATGGGAAGCGATGGGCTCTGAATCTCATGGTATGTTTGATTTTGGCCCTCCTGGTACTGATCGTGGGGGTGCTCCCAAGGAAGGCACTCGTGGTGTGGAGGCCATGAATGTAGAGGGTCTTGGGGGGGGCCATGCCATTCTCTGGTGTGTGTTGTACCTTCCCAGATGTTGGTGCCCGTCCGGCTTACCCGTCTCTGTCTGGTATTGTGGATGTGCCTCCGGACGCTGCGGCTCTACCCTCAAGCCCTTGTAGCAAGAAACAGAAGAATAAATCCATTGTTCACAACTTCTCGGCTTGGAGCAGGGCCTCTTTGGGGAGTAAGCTCTAGGGAGCTAGTATGTGTCGCCATCTGGATGATGACTTAGGTGCATCTGCCGCATTGGGGCGGCCCGGAGGCGGTGCTTCTTCCCCCTGGCATGACCCTTGGTGGCTCCGGTCCGCTCTCCTGTCTCCACGGCGCAAAAGGGTCTCCGCCGCCATAGCAACGTGGTCCCCATCCAGGAAGAGGCTGAGCACAGGGCGGCGGCCAAAGGCCACTGTCCCCTAGGTAATATGTTCCCCTCCCTCCCCTATTCGTCTGGTCTTGCCTTCTTTGCTGGATTCGCATCTCTTGAACATTTTATCCGATATTGGTGTTTTGGTTGATCACAACATTGGATCTCCTTCCTCAATGCTCTTTATGATTCGGCTAAACAAGGAGGCCCATGAGGCTATTTCCCGAGCCAACTAGGCTGCCACTAAGTATAAGGTGGTGGCGGAGGCCTCTGGGTCCGAGGTGGCGGTGGAGGGTAGTGGCCCTCCCCCACAATAGCAAAGAAGGGATGATCTTCTAAATCCTAAACCCTACCTGGTCCCGAGAAGGTCGAGTCTGCGCATTAAAAATCTCCCATTTAAATGAAAGCCCTTTTTGGAATATCTGGGGTTTCGATGCTAGGGGCGCCATGAACAAATCCGAGATTTGGTCTGTAACGACAGCATTGACATTATAGGCCTTGGGGTCCTCCTCGGTGGCAGTTGGCGATGGCATCCTCCCCTCGCTCTGAACTTTCTGCAGTCATGGGAGCTGACCGTTTCTCTTGGCGGTTCCTTCCGGCGTCAGGGCACTCTGGTGGTAGTTTGATTGGGGCCAAAGTGGACCTTTTCGACTTTGTTGCCTTTGACCACGGGATTTTTGGGGCTAGTATGGTGGTGTTTCACAAAGATCTTAATTCGCTTTGGGAAGTGATGGTGGTGTATGGACCGACTAATCATTCTTTGACTCTGTTCTTCCTTGATGAGCTTTCTTCCAAAATTGACTCGTGTAACATTACGTTTGTTATTGGGGTGATTTCAACCTCCTTAGGTTCCCTGCTGAGAAGAGTATTCCATTTTCTCTTGGCCATTGGTCGAGGCCTTCAACAATTTCATTGGGGAATGTGCACTCCGTGAGATCCCGAGGTCGGGTACTAGGTTCACCTGGTCCAATCATCAGTCCGGCCCGACCCGGTCTGTCTTAGATCTCGTTCTCCTATCTGTCGCATGAGATGTGATGTTCCCTAGAGCTTCTCTCTCTTCCTTGCCCCATGCATCTCGGTTCTGACCACTCTCCTCTTATCTTGGATCTTGACGTGTCTGGCATGCCTAAAGTGTATAGATTTCAGTTTGATGCTTCAAGGCTTCTGGTTGATGGCTTTGTTGAGCTTGTTTCGGATAAGATTTCTTCGTTTCTTCCTCTAGGACTCGTTCTTTTGGCGCAATGGATTATTGGCATAGTTGTTCGTAACTGTTGCATAAGTTCCTGAGAGGCTGGGGCCGTGATTGCGCGGCCGGGGCCCTTAAGAGCAAGAGGGACCTATTGGGGCAGGTTGCTGCCTTAGAGGTGGAGGCTGACTCAGCTGTCCTATCCCCCGCTGGTTGGCAGTGTAGATATGACCTGGAAGCTTGTCTTCTTCATCTCCACCGACAGGCTGAGGTCTACTGGAAATAGTGTGGTACCATTAACTAGACTTTGAAAGGTGATTCCCTTAGTGCGTACTTCTTTGCCATTGCTAACGGTCGACGCCATAGACGTTCGATTAACAGTCTAGTCATTAACGGGATCCATGTCTCTAATCCTCATGTCATTCTGGAGCATCTCCATGATTTCTTCGTTGGGCTTCTTGCTGCTATGCCAACATATGGTTTTATTATTTCTCCCAATCTCTTGGCAAATCATTGTCGTGTCTCGGATGAGGAAAATAGTGCTATCTTGATCCCCTTATTTGTGGAGGAGATCGAAAAGGCTATCGAGTCTGCTAATTCTAACTCGGCCTCCGGCCCCGATGGCTTTTCTATCTCGTTTTTTTGAAACTTTTGGTCGCTGTACATCCTTAGCTATGTGTGTTTATCCAAGGTTTTCCTGTGGGAAAGGTTGATATATCTCATTTGAATTACACTATTATGTACCTTATCCCTAAATTCAAGGGTGCTTCTAATATCTCCCAATTTTGCCCTATTGCCCTAATTAATAACTTTGCTAAGTTTCCTTCCAAATGGGTTCACGGCTAGGTTGTCTCCGATGGCACATCGTATCATTAGTCCCACCCAGACTGCTTTCATCAAGTGTAGGTTCATCCTTGATGGAGTTCTTTGCCTTCGTGAAATTGTGCATGACCTTCATAGGAGAGGTTCACGTGTCGTGATTCTCAAACTTGATTTCGAAAAGGCCTATGATTCTGTTAGTTGGGACTTCCTTGGCCATGTCCTTTTGGCAAAAGGCTTTGATGCAGGTGTGGTGCATAGATTGATGCAATTGGTCTCTGGGGGCCACATGGCCGTGGCTATGAATAGCATGACCACCAATTTCTTTGCCAACGGTCGTGGCCTTTGGCAAGGTGATCTTGCCTCTCCTATTCTCTTTAATTTTGTGCTTGATGCCTTGTCTTGTATGTTGGATCGTGTGGCGTCGGCTGGTCATATTACCCATATTGTATCCCACCTCCTCCCTCATGGTATCGCGCATCTCTAGTATGTTGATGATACGATCATCTTGGTGGAGATGAATGAGGATTGTCTTGCTAACCTTAAGTTTATCTTGTTATGTTTCGAAGCCTTGTCGGGGTTTAAGATCAATTTCTCCGAAAGTGAGGCTATCGTGACTTGGGTTGACACGGCGGAGGCCCTAAGGGTTGCCCAACTTCTCAATTGCTCGCTCGGCTCCTTCCCCTTCAAATATCTGGGCATGCCTATCTCCCCTTACCATCTGCATGCTAAGGAATTCAAAGCTTTGGTGGCTAAAGTGGGTAACAGTGTCACGCCATGGCGCGGTAGATATAATACTTAGGAAGGGAAGGTATGCCTGATCAATGTGTGCATGTCGTCCTTGCCTATGTTCATGATGGGTTTTTTCATTCTCTCCCTTGGTACTCATGCTGGCTTCGAGAAACACAGGGGACTTTCTACTAGAACTCTTCGGATAATAAGCGTAAATAGATGTTTGTCAAATGGAAGGCCATTTGCAGGCCTAAAAGCCTTGGGGGCTGGGGATCCTTAATACGGTGGGGATGAATAAGTGCCTTATAATTAAGTGGTGGTGGAGAATCGTGAACGCTTCCCCTGGGACCCTCTGGTTCGATATATTGAAAGCTAAATATTTCCCTTCTGGCAGCACAATGTTCGCCTCGGCGTCCAATGGGTCCCAATTTTGGAGGGTTCTGATTAGGGTCAGGGATGTGTACCACGATCACGTTAAATTCATTGTCAGAAATGGTGCCTCGACTTGCTTCTAGTTGGATTGGTGGACTGGGGATGCACCTTTAGCATCCTCTTTACCGGTTCTATTCTCGTATTGTCCGGAGCATGGGATCTCAATCTCTGAGCTCCCTCACAATGGTTGGGACCTGGGTCTCCGGAGAACCCTCTCTCCTGCAGAGTTGGATGACTGGCATTGGCTTGCTGTCTTGTTACCTAGTCTCTCAGAGGAGGAGGACTCGGTGACCTGGCCCCATGTCGCCTCGGGTCTATTTTCTGTCAAGTCTCTCTATGCTAGGCACGTAGATGGTTCTCCCACATCCAAATTTAAACAGGTCTGGGCGGCTAGGATCCCCCTAAGATTAAGATCTTCCTTTGGTAGGCCATTAGAGGCCATTTGCCTTCGGCCGATCAGATTCGTAAGAGGAACGGGCATAGCTCTGCCTTATGTGCCATGTGTTCTGCTATGGAGAATACCAACCATATCTTCTTTGAGTGTCCTTTGGCCAAGTTGGCCTGGGGAGGGGTCAGATCGTGGATGAATGTTTCTTGGGACCCTGCTTCCTTATCGGATCTACAGACCTTAACTGATACCATTCAGGACCGAACGAAGAGGCTTTTATGGATCGGGTTGGGGGCCTTTGCTGGTCTCTATGAATTATTAGGAACAAGTTCACCATTGACGGTGTCTTCCCTCACAAGCCGACTAATATTTGTTTAAAATGTATATCTTCTTGCAGCAGAGGAAATTCTTGACTAAGCCAACAGACATGGCTGGTTTGGAGGAGCTGATCAACAAGGTTCGGACGTTGGCACGCCTGATGTCTTCTTCTTTTGTTGCCACCGTTTGATCGTCAACTTTTGGGCCCCTTACTAGCAGTAGGTTGTTGGCCTGCGTGCCAGTTATGTGCGGTTATCGCATGCGCACCCCTAGACTTGTGTTTGTGCTTGGTGAACTCTTGGTTGTGTTTTGTGGTACTCTGCCATGTGGCTTTATTTATAAAGTCGGGATCTCGCCTTTTCTCTAAGAAAATCGATTATATGCTAGTGAAAGGGCTGACAAAAGAGATGCCTGGAAAAGATAGGCCAAGGTTTACCGAAAAAGGCTTTCGCCCTGCTTTATATATAAATTCAACCGCCCAAACCACAAACAGGATACAAGAGTCCAGCCACATGCACACACAAGGCGTGAGAGTACACACACACGCACACACATAAAGAAGGTAGCAAGGTTAATTTTGAGCGCATGGCTCAACAAGCCCAAAAAAAGGAAAAGAGAGAGTTGAAAGCCACGTCTAGCTCTAGAGGAGGAGGCAGAAGCAGGAGCGCCATGTGGAAGGCCATCGCTCGAGGGTCAGCGAGGAGAGTGTCGATGGTGTTCCGGTCCTGGAGGCGGCTAAACGGCTGCCAGAGCTGCAAGAAACCACACATTATAAAGATGGCGTCAGTAGCACATCCAAGAGGAGCCTACTGGATGATAAGCCTATTTCGAACGGTCCATAGCATCCAAGCTAAAACCCCAACACACAGCCATCTAATGTGGCGGTGACAGGGGGTAGAGGCCTGGATCTCCGCCAACAAGTCAGGAAAGTTGGTGTTGCACCAAGTTCCACCAACAACATCGCGAAAGCAGGACCACAAGAACTGAGTGGTCACACACGAGAAGAAGATGTGATTAGCACCTTCCGCATGTCACAGAGGGGGCACCGGCCATCTCCAGGTACGTTACGCTTGCGCACCTCAACCCTTGTGGGCAAGCATCCATGAATCCACTGCCAGAGGAAGATCTTGATCTTCGAGGGAAGGCGGATGTCCTAGATCAGACTAAAAGGCTCGGGGGCCGTGGAAGGAGCGGTCGCTTGATAAAGGGACTTGGTCGAGAAGCGCCCAGAAGTCTCGAGGCGCCACAAAACGGGTCTTCCGCGTTGTCAATGTCTAGGGGATGAAGAGCGATGGCCTGGAGGAGAGCATCCCATGCGGACACCTCGAGGGGTCCAAAGGGTCTTCGGAACGCGAGGTGCCCTAAGTCAATAAGGGCCACCTCCACGGAGACCCGAGGGTCAACCACGATGGAGAATAGTGCCGAGAAACGGGCGGCAAGGGGAAGATCCCCCACCCACTGGTCAAACCAGAACAGGGTCGAGGATCCAGACCCCACCAACATGGATGTAACAATGCGGAGGATTGGCATGAGCTGGACCACAGCCTGCCAGAACTAGGATCCACCTGAGCGTTGGCAGAAGGCAAGGGGCTGGCCGCAAAGGTATTTGGACGGGATGATGTCCAACTAGAGGCCACCCTCCCTGTTGGCTATCTGCCATAGCCAGTGGGTCAAGAAGGCGATGTTCATTCCTCTAGATGACAGGATCCCAAGGCCTCCCTGGACCTTGAGTTTGCAGATATCCGGCCAGCTGACCATATGGTATTTCTGCTTATCCCCCTCGCCGGCCCAGAAGAACCTGGACTGGTATTTGGCTATTTCCTGATGCAGCGTCTCATGCAAGCTATAGAAGCTTATCAGGAACCAAAGGAGGCTGGAGAGGGAGGAGATGATGAGAATCACCCGGGCTGCCTTAGACACCCACCTGCCCCGCCATGGTTCAACCCAGTGCTGCATGCGGGTTACTGTCGGGGGAAGGTCGGCCACTATCAGCCTAGCATCGCTAATGGGAATTCCCAAATAATTGGTGGGGAAAGAGCCCAGCTTACAATTTAGCCGGTCGGCCATATCTTGGCACTCCACCTGGGAGTAGCCAAGGATCATCACCTTGCTCTTGTCGAAGTTGATCATGAGGCCCAACATCTGCTCAAAGTAGAGGAGGAGGAATTTGAGGTTAGTGATGTCAGAATATGAGCCCTCGATCATGATGATGGTGTCATCCAAGTACTCTAGAGGGAAACCCATCCCCCTCCCACAAGATGGGGCACCACCCCTCGGATATGTCCAGCAGCCTTAGCCTTATCTAGAATAGCAGCAAGGGCGTCGGCCACCATATTGAATAGGAACGGAGAGAAAGGATCACCCTGGCGGACCCCACAGAGGGCGGGGAAGTAGGGTCCGATCTCGTCGTTGATGTTTACTGTGGTCTGATACGTCTCCAACGTATCTATAATTTTTTATTGTTCCATGTTGTTATATTATCATTCTTGGATGTTTTAGAATCATTTTATAGCAATGTTATATCATTTTTTGGAAATAACCTGTTGACTTAGTGCCCAGTGCTAGTTGCTGTTTTTTGCTTGTTTTTTACTTCGCAGGAAATCAATACCAAACGGAGTCCAAATGCAGCAAATTTTTTTGGTTATTTTTTCTTGACCAGAAGACACCAGATGGGCCAAAGAAGTACCAAGGGGCGCCCGGAGGGGGGCAAAACTCACTTGGGCGCGCCTGGGGGGCCAAGCGTGCCCTGCTGGGTTATGCCCACCTAGGTGGCCTCCCACACCGCCTGTTTTTTCTATAAATACCTCAATATTGCAAAAACCCTAGGGGGAGTCGACAAAAATCAATTCCAGCCATCACAAGTTCCATAAAGACCATATCCAATCTAGACACCATCACGGAGGGGTTCATCACCCTCATTGGTGCCTCTCCAATGATGTGTGAGTAGTTCATTGTAGACCTATGTGTCCGTAGTTAGTAGCTACATGGCTTCCTCTCTCTCATTTTATTTTCAATACAATGGTCTCTTGGAGATCTATTTGATGTATTTCTTTTTGCGGTGTGTATTCTTGGGATCCGATGAACTTTGAGTTTATGATCAGATCTATGTTTTTATCCATGAAAGTTATTTGAGTTTTTTGATCTCTTATATGCATGATTACTTATAGCCTCGTATTTCTTCTTCGAAACTTTGGTTTAGTCAGGCCGACTAGATTAATTTTTCTTGCCATGGGAAGAGGTGCTTTGTGATGGGTTCAATCTTACGGTGCTTGATCCCAGTGACAGAAGGGGAACCGACATGTATGTATCATTGCCATTAAGGATACCAAGATGGGGTCTATTTCTACATAAATAGATCTCGTCTACATCATGTCATCGTCCTTATTTCATTAGCCATTTTTCCATGATCTTAATACACTAGATGCATGCTGGATAGCGGCCGATGTGTGGAGTAGTAGTAGATGCAGGTAGGAGTCGGTCTACTAATCTTGGTTGTGATGCCTATATAATGATCATTACCTGGATATCGTCATGATTATTTGAAGTTCTATCAATTGCCCAAACAGAAATTTGTTTACCCACTGTCTGCTATTTTTCTCGAGAGACGCCACTAGTGAAATCTATGGCCCCCAGGTCTCTTCTTTATCATATTTGCCTTCGAGATCTATTTTTATTTGCTTTAATTTTTAGATCTATTAATCCAAAAACATGAAAATACCGTGATGCAATATTTACTTATTTATTTATTTTGTCTTGCGTTCCTGCGAGATCCATTTATCCAATCTACTACAATTTTGCCTATCTTTTTACCTGTGAGGGATTGACAATCCCTCTCTTACGTCGGGTTGCAACTATTTGTTCTTTGTGTGCAAGAGTTGTTTACGTGGTGTTGCATGGTTCTCCTACTAGTTCGATAACCTTGGTCTCATCACTGAGGGAAATACCTACCATCGCTGTGCTGCATCATCCCTTCCTCTTTGTGGAAATATGGACGTAGTTCAAGACGCATCAAAAGGAATTTCTGGCACCGTTGCCAGGGAGACATCATCAACATCTACCAGGTTCCTAATCACAAATCTCATCTCCTTGAAATTTACATTATTTGCCATTTGCCTCTCATTTTCGTCTCCCCCACTTCACAAAAATTTGCCATTTTATTCGCCCTCTTTTTTGTTCGCCATTTTCTCGCTAGATCTATTTTTGTGTGCGATCTTGTTTGCTATCTTTGCTTGTGTTGCCATGTGCCTTCTATATGCTTGCATGTTCGCTTGCTAAAATCTATTGATATGTATCCCAATCAACTTGCTAATATTTCTAAAATATCCAATCATGATGAACCGACTGCTAGTGAGTTGAGTGCACTAGATTATCTTTATGAAGTTTTGCTTGAGAGTCGTGAATCTGCAAATAGTGATGACGAAATTTATGAAGTGATACATTATAGCTCCTTGAATGAAAAGCATGATTGCAATGATTTTAACGTAAACTCTATCAATGTCAATTGCGCTAATAATATGCAAAACCCCAAGCTTGGGGATGCTTGCTTTGTTATGTCCATTACTTATTGCAATGATCATGATTGGGGTGATCACGATTCCTATGATCTTGATAGTTTATTTAAGCGTCATGACGAATATGTTTGCAATACTATTGAAAGTGGGTTCGGAAGAGTGTCAACTCTAGGTAAAAATGATCCCACATATTTGGAGAGTGTTCAATCTTATGAAAATTTTGATAAAAATGGGTTTGGAGAGGTCATGACTTTATTTGATGATAATCCCACTATATTGGAAGAGTGTCCACTTTGAATGCATGTGGATCATGAAGAATTTTTTCTATGATAGATATATTGTTGAATTTGATTATGATCTTACATGTAATTATTATGAGAGAGAAAAATATGGTTTTAGAAATTTTTCATGTTACTAAATTATCTCTCATTATGTTGAGATTGCTATTGTCTCTTTCTTCTTCCTTGCATATGCTAAATATTTCTTGTCTTGATAACTTGTTTGCTTATAAAAATCCTATGCATAGGAAGTATGTTAGACTTAAATGTGTTTGTCACATGTTTTATGGTGCTCTCTTTGTGTTTCAATTATTTTCTTTCATGTGAGCATTATTCAAATCTCAAAGCCAATCTTAAAGGCTATAAAAGAAAGAGCTTGTTGTGAGGCAACCCAATGAATAAATTTTTTTTCTTTTTCTTTCTGTTCTTGAGTGTTTGAACAATTATGCCTCTATTATGATTGTGTTTTTGTGTTTCAATTAGTGTTTGTGCCAAGCAAAGCCTTTGGGATCATGTTGGGTGAAAGTTTCTTTGATCTTGTTGAAAAACAGAAACTTTTGCGCTCAGAAAAATAATTTTCATATATCACAGAAACGTGCTTTTTCACTGAACTTTTCTACACAAGATTGATATACAAATTTCCCATGTTGTCCTAATTTTTCAGAATTTTTGGAGTTACAGAAGTATACAAAGTTCCCTGATTACTACAGACTGTTCTGTTTTTGACAAATTTTGTTTTCTTTGCGTTGTGTGCTTATTTTGATGAATCTATGGTTTGTATTGGAGGGTATAAGCTATAGTAAAGTTGGAATACAATAGATATAGTGCAAAAATAAAATAAGCACGGTTTTCCAATAGTACTTAGAGTAGTGATTTGCTTTTTATACTAATGGATCTCACAAAGGTTTTGTTGAGTTTTTTGTAATTGAAGTTTTCAAGTTTTGGGTGGGATCACGATGGATGAAGGAATAAGGAGTAAGAAGAGCCTAAGCTTGGGGATGTCCATGGCATCCCAAGCTATTATCTAAAAGAGAATCAAGCAACTAAGCTTGGGGATGCCCGAGTGGCTTCCCCTCTTTCTTCTAACGACCGTTGGTATTTTACTTGGAGCTATACTTTTATTCGTCACATATCATGAGTTTTTCTTGGAGCATCTTGTATGATATCAGTCTTTGCTTGTTTTGCTTTGTGTCATCTATCCTTGCTGGACACACCTATTTGAGGGAGCCAAAATTATGATATGACTTGTTAGAAATGCTCTCTATGCGTCACTTAAATCTTTATGAGCTATGGAATTGCTCTAGTGCTTCACTTATATCTTTTTGAGCATGGTGTGCTTTAATATTTTTGAAGAAATGCTCTCATGCTTCACTAAGATTTATTTGAGAGTTAGTAATTTTTTTAAGAAATTCTCTCTTGCTTCACTTAAATTATTTTGAGAAAAGAAAATTTTATGCTCATGTTCTTCACTTAGATTTGTTTGAGCTATCAAGAGCAATATATGAAATTAGTCCCAAAGTGATAGATATTCAAGAGGGATATAATAAAAACTTTCATGAAGATCATTAGACAAAATAAACTTGATTCCTTGTAATAGTTTTGCGATATGTTGATATAATATATGATTCATGTTGATGAGTAATTATGCTTTAGTAAGAATATTGCTGTTAAGGTTTGTGACTCCCTATGCAAGCATGAAAGTCAATAGTTATGCAATGGAATTACATCCTACTTGTGGTGCATTATTCGGTGTTAGTTATGTTTAATGCTCGCTTATGAGATTTTTTGTTTCCTGGTAGGATGCTTCCCAATCTTTTGCTAGCCTTCATTTGTGCTAAGTTTGATCACTACTTGTCCATCCAAAATCCTTAAACTAGTTTTGCCATATGAGTCCACTATACCTACCTATATGCGATATTTTCATGCCATTCTAAGAAAATTTGTATGTTCCATCTCTAATTTCAAAATAAATTTCTCTTTTGTGTGCTCGTACCACTCATGAAATGGTAGGGGGTGGCTGATATTTTTCCATGCTAGATGTGTTATTCTCAAGATGAGTGTTTATTCACTTGTCATTGCACAAGAGTACGGCGAAGGTATTAGGTATGCCTAGTCCCGAAATGAAAAATGAATTTACTTTATGTTGTCAAATAATAAATTTCTTGGAAAGTGTTGGTATGGACGGCACCTGTGGATTTGGTTAGGCGTGGAGTGTGAAAGAATGGTGAAAAAGGGAATAAACTTTATTTTCTGTTTGGGAACCGCCTATGATATATCTAGTATGGAAAGTATTGGGAACCACTCGATCATTTTCGTTGGCAGGAAAAGCATGCCACCCAAAATGTTTTATCTCTACCTTTTTCGCTATAGCTCTGGCACCTCTACAAATCCCTACTTCCCTCTACGAAGGGCCTTTATTTTACTTATGCAATTTTTATTTTTATTTTGAGTCTCCATCTTCTCTCATAAAGCACCAAAGGGGCACTATGATCGTACTTGAGCATTGGGTGTAGCTAATATGCGAGTGTGTTTCATGAATGGATCAATGATTGAGCATAATGGGCTAGGCATAACTTGTTTTAGTGTTGATATTTTGGAAGACATGGTTGCTTTTGATATGCTTGAGTATTGAAATCTTCATGTCAAAACTATACTATTGCTTTGAATCATATAAAAGTCCAAATGCCCATGCTACAAAGGAAATATTATGTGATGAACATGTTAGGCAGCATTCCACATCATATTTTTTTATCATTTACCTACTAGAGGACGAGCAGGAATTAAGCTTGGGGATGCTGATACGTCTCCAACGTATCGATACATTTTGATTATAAAATGTTGTTATATTATCATTCTTGGATGTTTTACAATCAATTTTATAGCAACTTTATATCATTTTTCAAGACTAACCTATTGACATAGTGCCCAGGGCCAGTTGCTGTTTTTTGCTTGTTTTTTACTTCGCAAGAAATCAATACCAAACGGAGTCCAAACGCAGCGAAACTTTTTGGTGATTTTCTCTTGGCGAGAAGATACCATATGGGCCAAAAAAGTACCAGAGGGGAGCCCCGAGGGGGGCACAACCCACCTGGCTGTGCCTGGGGGCCCAGGCGCACCCTGGTGGGTTATGCCCACCTCAATGGCCTCCCGCACTGCCTCTTCGATCTATAAGTACCCCCAATATTCCAGAAACCCTAGGGGAGTCCATGAAAATCAATTCCAGTCGTGCAAGTCCCAGACAACACCAGATCCAATCTAGACACCATAACAGAGGAGTTCATCATCCTCATTGGTGCCTCTATAATGATGCGTGAGTAGTTCATTGTAGACCTACGGGTCCATAGTTAGTAGCTAGATGGCTTCCTCTCTTTCATTTGATTCTCAATACAATGGTCTCTTGGAGATCTATTTGATGTAACTCTTTTCGCGGTGTGTTTGTTGGGATCCGATGAACTTTGAGTTTATGATCAGATCTATGTTTATCCATGAAAGTTATTTGAGTCTTTTGATCTCTTATATGCATGATTACTTATAGCCTTGTATTTCTTCTTCGAATATTTGGTTAAGTTTGGCCAACTAGATCAATTTTTCTTGCCATGGGAAGAGGTGCTTTGTGATGGGTTCGATCATACGGTGCTTGATGCCAGTGACAGAAGAGAAACAAAAATGTATATATCGTTGCCATTAAGGATAACAAGATGGGGTAACATAAATCAATCTTGTCTACATCATGTCATCGTTCTTATTGCATTACTCCATTTTTCCATGAACTTAATACACTAGATGCATGCTAGATAGCGGCCGATATGTGTAGTAATAGTAGTAGATGCAGGCAGGAGTCGGTCTACTAATCTTGGACGTGATGCCTATACAATGATCATTGCCTGGATATCAGCATGATTATTTGAAGTTCTATCAATTGCCCAACAATAATTTGTTTACCCACTGTATGCTATTTTTCTCGAGAGAAGCGACTAGTGAAATCTACGGCCCCTGGATCTCTTCTTTATCATATTTGCCTTTGAGATCCATTTTTATTTGGGTTTATTTTGGATCTATTAATCCAAAAACACAAAAATACGTTGCTGCAATTTTTATTTATTTATTTTATCTAGCGTTCCCGCGAGATCTATTTATCCAATCTACTACAATTTTACCTATCTTTTTACCCGTGAGGGATTTACAAACCCTCTCTTACGTCGGGTTGCAAGTATTTGTTCTTTGTGTGCAGGAGCTATTTACGTGGTGTTGTGGGGTTCTCCTACTAGTTCGATAACCTTGGTCTAATCACTGAGGGAAATACCTACCGTCGTTGTGCTACACCATCCCTTTCTCTTTGGGGAAATACCGACGTAGTCCAAGACGCATCACGGTCCACCTGCACGAGACTAGCTGCATGACTCGGGTGACCCAGCGATCATCCAAGCCCTTGCGTAGGACTTTACAAAGGAAGGACCACCGAACCGTGTCATAAGCTTTATGGAAGTCAAGCTTCAGGAAGACCGCTCGCTGGCGCTTGGAGCGGACTTCGTGCAGTACTTCGTGGAACGCCAACACGCCATCGAGAATGAACTGGCCTTGGATGAAGGTGGATTGGTTGGGGTGGGTCATGGAGTTAGCGGGCGAGGTCACCCTATTGATGTACCCCTTCGCTAGGATCCAAAAGATCACGTTGATCACCGTCATTGGGCGGAACTAGCGAATATCCGAAGCACCCGGGACCTTAGGGATTAGAGTAATAATCCCATAGTTGAGGCAGCCCAGGTCCATGGACCCCACATAGAACTCATTAAATAACACCATAACCTCGGGCTTGATAACTTGCCAGAAGGTTTTGAATAACTTCATCAGGAGGCCATCCAGTCCCGGAGCTGAGGATGGCTTCATGCCCTTAATCGCAGCGAGGACATCCTCCTCCCCGAAGGGGGGCATAAGGGCATTATTATCCATGGACAAGACTAGCTGGCAGCCCGGCCAAGTGTCCAAGGCCAGCGAGGCGCCACCCCGAGGGGTGGCAGAAAATAGGGCTTTATAGAAACCGTCAACGTGAGCGTGAATCTGCGAGGGACGAAGGAGGATGGATTCCCCATCCGAGAGGCAGTGGATGGAGTTGCGACGTCTCCTACCGTTGGCAATTGCCTAGAAGTAAGCGATGTGAGAATCACCATGGAGCACCCACTGTTGGGTGCCCCGTTGGTGCCAATAAGCCTCCTCATCCGTGTATATGACCGATAACTGGTCCTCGAGCTCATAGCACAACATCCATTCATCTGAGGATAGCCCGGTAGTGTCTGCCCGGGCGTTTAGGATGTGAATGGAGGATAGCAGAGCAGATTTCCGCTCCCTTAGTTCTCGACCAAGATTGGGCCCCCATCCCTTCATAAATTGCCAGGCCAGTTTAGCACAAAACTGCCAGGAGTCGATCACGAATAAGGACCTGTGAGGGCTTCCCCGGGCCGCCACCCACCCCGCGCCCACTGTGTCCACAAATCCCAGTTGGTTGAGCAAGAATAGCTCAAACCGAAACCGGGGCAGGATGGGAGGACGATCGTCGGATGTGGAGAACAGCAAGGGGACATGGTCCGAACCAATGCAGGTAATTGCCCGCAAAGAGGCGAGGGGGCGTCGCTACTCCCAGTCTGGAGAAACAAGGACACGATCTAGAACGGATCCCATTGGGTCTACTTGTCTATTGGTCAAGGTAAACCTGGCCCGAGTCCGGTCCAACTCGCAGAGACTCAGATCCGTGATGCAGCCATTGAACATCTGCATGCGGGGGAGGTGAGGGAGTCCTGGATTAAGGGGTCCTTGGATAGCCGGACTATATACTTTGGCCGAACTGTTGGACTATGAAGATACAAGATTGAAGACTCCGTCCCGTGTCCGGATGGGACTCTCCTTTGCGTGGAAGGCAAGCTTGGCAATTCGGATATGTAGATCTCCTTCTCTGTAACCGACTCTGTGTAACCCTAGACCCCTCCGGTGTCTATATAAACCGAAGGGTTTAGTTCATAGGACAACAACAATCATAATCATAGGCTAGCTTCTAGGGTTTAGCCTCTACGATCGCGTGGTAGATCAACTCTTGTAATACTCATATCATCAAGATTAATCAAGTAGGAAGTAGGGTATTACCTCATTGAGAGGGCCCGAACCTGGGTAAAACATCATGTCCCCTGCCTCCTGTTACCATTAGCCTTAGACACACAGTTCGGGACCCCCTACAGGAGATCCGCCGGTTTTGACACCGACATTGGTGCTTTCATTGAGAGTTCCACGGTGCCGTCGCGATAAGGCTTGATGGCTCGCCTTGTTGTCAAGGACAACATCACCTCTGGAGGATCCCTGGCTATAGGCCAAACTCTCCGGCTGGGCTGTTTCGTCATGGCCGCCCGTTCGGCTGCCGCGCCGACGATGACTTCTCAGGTCATCAAGAACAGCCTCCACGCCAGCCCAGAATTCACCGAGTAGATGGATCCAATGGAGCTCTCCTTCCTAAACGAGCTCTTGGATCGCATTGCCGCCCTAGGAGTCGCTACGGACTATGATTGGATTGGGCTTAAACCCGACCTAAGGGAGATTACCTCTCCGCTGATCACCCATCAGATAGCGGTGGTGGAGGAGCAAAATAGTGATTCTTCCTCTATTTTGAGGACGAACTATGTCCGGATTCCCGAACTCTCCGAGCCGGATACCGGTCCACGGGAGGACATGGCCCAGGCTAGAATTGGGCAATGTTCCACAAATATTGGGCAACATTCTGGAAACCGAGATGCCAAGCTCGGGAGCTCCTTTGCCCCTGGGTCTCATATTGGTTCAGGATGTGGACTTAAATTTACCCACCCACCCAGACACAAGTGATCTTTCCCACATTAGACAAGAGCCCCAAGAGATAGTACATCACTTCTGGGCCAGATTCCTCCTTGTAATGAGCAAGTTTTAGGACTGTCACGAGAAAGACGCAATCTCATTCTTTTGCAAAAATTGCACGGACAAGGGAATTCTCAACGCCATAAGTCGTCATGACATAGCACACTTTGCCGACTTGGCGGCCATAGTATAGAAATATTATGCGATGGAAAGCGCCTGGAAAACCCAAACAGAATTCTGGGATCCCCCGGCCCTAAATAAACCCCTCGTCCGAACTAAAAGGGTGTGCTTTCGCAAGTCGCCCAATCCAATTCCAAAGAAGCCAAAGCCCTCTACAGGGCGTGGAACCGTACTAGAGGGATGGCTCAACAGGCCATGCAAAATTCACACCACACCGGGTATTATGCCAACACATAGCCTTAGAGCATGTTGGATACTCCGGCAGGTGGTCAAGAGCGGCGACGACCTTCTCATCAATAATACCGCAAAGCACCATCCCACAGAAAATAACAATACAGTACCATCAGTCTTTGAGACTTTTGCCTCAAACAATAGGCGCAAGAGAGCGCTCCGCAGCCTCGCCGAAGTCTGCCACGTCGCAACAGTAAACTCGTGGAACGATACGGCCATAACCTTTAATGCCAGCGACGAACCTCAATTCTGAATAGTCCGAGCACTAGCCACTTTGGTCCTTAGTTCAATTGTGGACGGCTTCCGACTCACTAAAGTGCTCATGGACGGCGGCAACGGATTAAACCTCATCTACGAGGAAACTCTTAACAAAATGGAAATAGATAAGAGCCGCATTGAGCAAAGAAGCACAACCTTCAGAGGAATCATCCCTAGTCGGGAGGCACGATGCACAGGGAAAATCACACTGGATGTAGTATTCGACACTCTAGAGAATTATAGGTCCAAAGAAATCACATTCCAAGTGGCCCCGTTTAGCAGTGGATACCACGCCCTCTTGGGGCGGGATGCATTCACAAGCTTCCAAGTTATACCCCATTACGGGTACATGAAGCTCAAGATGCTGGGGCCCAATGGAATCATCACTCTAGCCAGTGATCCGGACATAGCACTCCACGCTGAAAATAAAACTACCGCACTAGCCCTAGAGGCATTATCCGAAGCCCTCGCGGCCGAAGAGTTAACTGTGTTGCGCTCCGTAGTGGACAGGGATGACGTGATACTCGACAAACGACCCAAGTCCACCTCTTTTAAACCAGCGGACGAAATGATCAAATTCTAGGTCCACCCAACGGACCCTACAAAAATAGCATCAATTGGGGCACAGTTGAACCCCACAATAGACGCCGCACTACGACAGTCCTTGCATGAGAATTGGGACATCTTCGCCTGGCATCCCTCGGATATGCCAGGTATCCCACGCAGGCTGGCCGAGCATAGCCTTAACATACTAAAGGGATACAAGCCGGTCAATTAGACTCTTTGGCGCTTTTCAGAACCCAAGCGACAAGCCATGGGAGAAGACCTAGCCAAGCTACTCGAGGACGGATTCATCAGAGAAATTAAACATCCAGATTGGCTAGCAAACCTAGTGATGGTACCAAAGAAGGACAAATCCTGGTGCCTATGCGTCGATTTCAAAGACCTCAATAAGGCTTGCCCCAAGGATCCCTTCCCCCTCCCCCGCATCGATCAAATCATCGATGTCACCGCAGGACACGACTCATTGTGTTTCCTCAACACATACTCCAGATACCATCAAATCAAGATGGCAGAGTCCGATCAAGCCGTAACAGCATTTATCACTCCATACGGCCCCTTCTGTTTTAACACCATGCCTTTCGGGCTAAAAAACGCCGGTGCAACCTATCAACGCATGATTCAGACATGCCTGGAAACACAAATCGGCAAAATAGTGGAGGCTTATGTAGACGATGTGGTCATCAAAACCAGACATGTCGAATCATTAATAGACGACTTGAGGCTTATGTTCGACAACCTCCAAACATATGACATCAAGCTCAACCCAGAAAATTGCGTTTTCGGCGTACCAGCCGGAAAACTCTTGGGCTTCATCATCTCCAATAGAGGAATCGAAGCAAACCCGGCTAAAATCCGAGCTCTGTCACAGTTGGCTACCCCAACAGACCTCAAGCAAATCCAAAAATTAACTGGATGTGTGGCCGCCCTAAGCCGCTTTATGTCCCTATTAGGAGAAAAGGCACTACCTATTTATCGCCTTCTTCGATGCACCGAACACTTTGAGTGGACGAATGCGGCTACGGCTGGGCTGGAAGAAAAAAAAGCCCTATTGGCCACCAATCCAATCCTGGCAGTGCCAAATGTCGGCGAACCCATGCTGCTATACATAGCTGCAACACACCAGGTTGTAAGCGTAGTGCTCGTCGTCGAACGAGAGACAGATGGTATACAAAAGCCGGTATACTACATATCCACTGTTCTTAGTCCATGCAAGTCACGGTACCCACATTATCAAAAGATAGCATACGCGGTCTTCATGGCATCCCAAAAACTACGACACTACTTTCAAGAGTGTTCAATCACGGTGGCCTCCGAAGTACCACTCAACGACATAATAAATAACCGCGATGCCACAGGCCGGATTGCTAAATGGGCTATCGAGCTCCTTCCGTTCGACATAACATACAAACCACGACAATCCATTAAGTCGCAAGTACTGGCTGACTTCATTGCCGAATGGACAGAAGCCGAACTCCCTAAAGAGTACGGCGCGTACTCCAATTGGATCATGCACGTTGACGGCTCTAAAATGCTAGCTGGTCTAGGGGCTGGCGTCATCCTGACGTCCCCCACCGGAGATACAGTCCAATACGTACTCCAAATACTTTACACAGACTCCAAGAATGCAGTCGAGTATGAGGCATTGTTGCATGGTCTTCAGATGACAGTCTCCATGGGCATTCAACACCTAGAAGTACGTGGGGATTCAAATCTCGCAATATCTCAAATAAATGGAGACTTTGACGCCAAGGACCTGAAAATGGCGGCCTACCGCAATGTCGTTCTCAAAATGTCAGCTCGATTTGAGGGGCTCGAATTCCACCATGTGGTTCGAGAAAACAATCAAGCGGCGGATATCCTTGCCCGCATCGGCGCTAAACGCGACCCCGTCCCACCAAATATTTTTTTGGAAAGGTTGTTGAAGCCATCCGTGGTATGGGAAGGGGAGACTAGCAATACCAGTCCGGATCCGAATACAACCCCAGATCCTGAACAATCTGACGTAATCGGAGGCTCCGCCATCGAAGTCATACCTTCAGCCCACGTGATTATGGCGGTCATCGCCCCGTGGACGAAACCCTTCCTAGCCAACTTAAATAGGCAGGAACTCCCGGAGGACCAAAATGAGGCACGTTGCATTGTGCGGTGCTCTAAAGCCTACAAAGTCCACAAGGGAGAGCTTTATAAGAAAAGCGCGACCGGAGTGCTCAAAAGGTGCATCTCCAAAGAGGAAGGGCGGCAACTCTTGGCCGAAATTCATGCCGGACTCGGCGGCCACCACGCCGCAGCTCGGGCACTCATAAGCAAGGCCTTCCGTACAGGCTTCTACTGGCCGACAGCCCGGGCAAACGCACAAGACCTCGTCCAACATTGTGTCAGTTGCCAGCTTTTTGCAAATCAAAGCCATATGCCACCCACCGCCCTCGAAACAATCCCAATAACTTGGCCCTTCGCGGTCTGGGGGCTCGATATGGTTGGACCCCTTTAAGGAGGAAGCCATAAGAAGAAAAACTTGTTGGTCATGGTCGATAAATTCACCAAATGGATAGAAGCCAAACCAGTTAAAACGGCCGAATTCGGACCAGTGATAGATTTTATATCCGGGGTCGTACACCGCTATGGTGTCCACCACAGCATCATCACCGATAACGGCTCAAGCTTTACAGCCGATGAGATGAAAACCTGGTGCAACAAAATGGGCATAAAACTTGATTATGCCTCCGTCTATCACCCCCAAACAAACGGTCAAGTCGAATGAGCGAATGGTCTTATTATGAGCGGCATTAAACCCAGACTAGTGCGATCCTTGAAGGAATCAGATATGCACTGGGTCGAGGAGCTCGACTCCGTATTATGGGGGCTGCAGACCACGCCAAATCGCACAACTGGATACACACCATTTTTTATGGTGTACAGCGCAGAGCCAGTGCTACCCTGCGATATCATCCATGACTCACCTAGAGTGCGCATGTACGAAGAGAGAGAAGCCGAGCTAGATCGACAGGACAGCTTAGGTGCCCTGGAGGAGAAGCGTGACGTCACAAAGGCCCGTTCCGCATTCTATCAATAGCAGGCTCGAAGGTATCAAAGCAGAGAAGTGCAGGCCAAAACTTATAACATTGGCGAACTCGTTCTACGCCTATCAAAGAAGAAAAAGGACAAGCTCAAGCCCAAGTGGGAGGGTCCCTTCATCATTGACAAAGTTCTCATTGGAGGTGCGTACCGCCTGCGTGATGCATCAGATAATCGACTCGAGCCGAACCCATGGAACGCGGCCAGACTCCGAAGAGTCTACGCCTAGTGCCGAACTCTGTGTTTGTCTCCTTACCTCCGTCTCCCCTTTTAAATTTTATCGTCTCTCTCTCTCCTTTTCATATATAGCTTTAAAAGCTTCAAGTACGCTTTGACCGCACACTCATGCCGCGCTATGCACGCTCAATATACCTAGGGGCTTCTTATACAGAAGCTTAATATAGTTAACTTCTGGGCTTTATGCCCACCACATATGCGTCATTTCCCCATATGTATCTTTTTCACCATTATATGCATCGATATGACTTAAGTTTTGGCCAAGCTGGGTTGCCTGGCTCTTGTGTTTACACCCTATGTTCCTGTTAATTCGGCTAGGGCATAAGGGGAGCACCTCTGCGATTGTTACTGCCGGGTCAGCCGGATCTGTACCTCAGACTGGGTGAAGCCGAAAGATAGCGTTCTTAAGGGAATATTCGGTCGGTGAACAAAAGATATCTTTTACTTATTACAAAACATGACCCCAGATGATTTTATCATGCATCATTTTTCGCAGTTCGGGCACACACCTTACTGCGTGCAAACCCAGGGAAAGGAACCCTTAATGGAACTATTCTCCCTGGAAGATGTTTCTTACTACCCATGTAATATAACATAACTAGTTGGGTACTTGTCTGTTCAAGCACTTATGACCCCTACGCCTGGTTTCCACGCGTACCCCGGTTCTCACATAACCGAGCGGGTATTCGGATACACTCCATACTGTCGGGTCAAGAGGTAGAAGCGAAAAGGTCCACCAAGACAAATGATTTACAATCCGGCTAGGGACAAATGTGTCCTTCGAAATACAAAAGTCACTTAGACTGACTAAATTGTTCTTCTATACCATCCAACAGGCTGTCTAGCCTACAGTCCTATTGGGAATACTTAGCGGCTAATGCTACCTGGTCATATACCAGACTTACAGGGATCTCTTTCCCATCTGATCCTACAGGTCCGACCTCGGCCATGTGGTTCGGGTCAGCCTTGGTATATCGCGTCTTCACCATGGCCCAGGCTTCCCTCGCACCTTGTCGGCAGGCCGATATCTTCCATAATCGGAAGCGCCGCCGTGCTCCATTGAGCATCTCCACAAGCTCCCCCATGCCTCCTGGCAGGGAGGCGGATGGCCACAAGGCTTGGGCAATGCACCGCATCACCTGCCGAACTTATTTGTGCAGTTGTGAGAGCTCCAGCAAAAGATCGCCTGTAGATCCGGGCATCTCCTCTTCGGGACGAACTGTCAGCATGCCTACAGACATAATTCTGTTAGCACGCTTCTTCGCCGAACTTTATAGTGGTTCGTTAGAGCACTTACTGAATATGCCGTGTCGAAGCCTTTTATTCTCTGATACGTCTCCAACGTATCTACTTTTCCAAACACTTTTGCCCTTGTTTTGGACTCTAACTTGCATGATTTGGAAGAAACTAACCCGACTGACGCTGTTTTCAGCAGAACTGCCATGATGTTGTTTTATGTGTAGAAAACAAAAGTCCTCGGAATGTCCTAAAAATCCACGGAGGCACTTTTTGGAAAATATAAAAAATACTGGCGAAAGAATCAAGACCAGGGGGCCCACACCCTGTCTACGAGGGTGGGGGCTCCCCCCCCCTGGGCGCACCCCCCTGTCTCGTGGGCCCCCTGAGGCTCCGCCGACCTCAACTCCAACTCCGTATATTCCGTCTCGCGGAGAAAAAAATCAGAGAGAAAGTTTCATCGCATTTTTATGGCCTTGAATCTGAAACTGTTGTGGCACATCTTACCAAGTCGAATGATATAGCCACCCTATTTACTAATGATGATAAATCTCGCTACTATTACATCCTTAAGATATTTTTGTTCTCATTAAAGGGTGATGCTAAGACTTGGTATAATTCTCTTTCTCCTGGTTGGGTGCGTAGTCCCTAGGATATGATTTATTACTTTCTGCTAAATATTTCCCTGCTCATAAGAAACAACCTGCCTTGCGGGAAATATATAATTTTGTGCAAATCGAAAAAGAGAGTCTCCCACAAGCTTGGGGGAGGCTTCTCCGATTACTTAATGTTTTGCCTGGTCATCCTCTTAAGAAAAATGAAATACTTGATATTTTTTATAATGGACTAACCGATGCTTCCAAGGACTACTTGGATAGTTGTGCTGGTTGTGTTTCAGGGAAAGAACAGTCGATGAAGCTGAATTACTATTGAATAATATGTTGACTAATGAAAATAATTGGACTCTTCCTCAGCCAATTCCTGAGGCAATTCCTGAACCAATTGAGCCAACTCCTGAGCCTATTCCCAAACCCACTCCGAAGAAGAGAGGTGTTTTATTTCTCAGTCCTGAAGATATGCAAGAGGCAAAGAAATCAATGAAAGAAAAAGGTATTAAAGCTGAAGATGTTAAGAATTTACCACCTATTGAAGAAATACATGGTCTTAATATACCACCTGTTGAAGAACCACATTGTCTCGATAACCCGACACAGGTAGTAAAGGTAAATTCTCTCTATAGATATGATAAAATTGAAATCCCCTCTACTAAATTTCATAGCCCATGCTTAGATGAATTTGATGACTTTATGGCTAGACAAGAAAGTTTTAATGCTTATGTTGGTAGAGAATTAAAGAATAATGCTTTCGAGATAGGACGCGTGAGCGATCATATGGCTAGAGTTAAAGTTGAACTTAAACTCATTAGCAAATATGCTTCTATGGTTGCTACTCAAGCTGAGCAAGTACTTAAAGCTCAAAATGATTTGCTCGATGAATTAAATAATAAACCTGACTTTGCTGTTAGAGTGGCTACTAGAACTAGTAGAATGACTCATGAACCTTTGTATCCTGAAGGCCGCCCTAAGAGAATCGAGCAAGATTCTCAGAGAAAGAATTTAGAGGCACCTAGTTCTTCCAAAAAGAAGAAAAAGAAAAATGATAGGACTTTGCATTCTTCTAGTGAACCTACTGTAGACACACCTGAGAATCCCAATGATATTTCTATCTCAGATGCTAAAACTCAATCAGGTGACGAACATGAACCTAGTGATAATGTTAATGATAATGTTCATGTCGACGCTCAACCTAGCAAAAACAATGAACTAGAGGTTGAACCTGCTGTTGATCTTGATAACCCACAGTCAAAGAATCAACGTTATGATAAGAGAGATTTTGTTGCTAGGAAGCACGGTAGAGAAAGAGAACCATGGGTTCATAAACCCATGTCCTTTCCTCCTAAACCATCCAAGACAAAGGATGATGAGGATTTTGAGCGCTTTGCTAAAATGATGAGACCTATCTTCTTACGTATGCGCTTAACAGATATGCTTAAAGTAAACCCTTATGCTAAATATATAAAGGATATCATTACAAACAAAAGGAAGATACCGGAAGCTGAAATTTCCACCATGCTTGCTAATTACACTTTTAAGGGTGGAATACCAAAGAAACTTGGAGATCCGGGGGTACCAACTATACCATGCTCCATTAAAAGAAATTATGTTAGAACTGCTTTATGTGATCTTGGAGCCGGTGTTAGTGTTATGCCTCTCTCTTTATATCATAGACTTGAATTGAATAAGTTGACACCTTCTGAAATATCTTTGCAAATGGCTGATAAATCAACTGCCATACCTATCGGTATTTGTGAGGATGTGCCTGTTGTGGTTGCAAATGTCACTATCTTAACGGACTTTGTTATTCTTGATATTCCTGAGGACGATAGTATGTCGATTATCCTTGGCAGACCCTTTTTGAATACTGCAGGGGCTGTTATTGATTGCAACAAAGGCAATGTCACTTTTCATGTTAATGGTAATGAGCATACGGTACACTTTCCGAGGAAACAATCTCAAGTTCATAGCATCAATTCTATTGGAAAAGTTCCAACTATCATTATTGGAGGTTTTGAATTTCCTCTCCCTACTGTCAAGAAAAAGTATGATATTCTTATTATTGGGGATGTTCATATCCCCGTTGAGGTAACTTAGTGTTATCCGAAATTTCTTCGGTTCCGTGTTATTCGGAATGAGTTTGTTAACAAGACTTGATCAACCTTGTTAGTGGATTCATTTTGATGATCACAAAATGGATGAAACTACAGAACTTTCTGTACCCTCTTTTTACTTTCTGTTATTTAGAATAAATAAAGCAAAAATAGTATTATCTGTCTATTTCCTGAATTACCCGTGCAATAAAAAATGTCCCAAAAATAAAAGAGCTCCAAATGCCCTGCAAATTTAGTATGATTTTTTATGAAATATTTGAGGATTTTAGGCACTGAAATCACTAGAGGAGGGGCAAGCACCAGGCCATGAGAGTGGAGGGCGCGCCCACCTTCCTTGGGCGCGCCCCCCTGTCTCGTGGGCCCCTGGTAGCCCCCCTCCACTTATGCCAGCACCCACACACTCCATCTTCTTCCCAAAAAAATCCACATCCAGCTCAAGCACGAGTTCTAGCTCATTTTGCTGCGATTTTCGATCTCCTTGCTCAAAGCTCCATTCACAAAACTGCTTTGGGAGATTGTTGCTTGGTATGTGACTCCTCCATTGGTCCAATTAGTTTTTGTTCTAGTGCTGCATAGGTGACCATGGTCTTCAGCTTGCATGTTAAATTTATGAGGTCCCAAGTAATTCTAATGCATGATATAGGCTCTAGGCACTTGTAGGAGTAGTTGCTATCAATCTTGTTTAGTTTTATTCACTTTTATTTTGAAGTTACTAAAATTTCAGAAATTTTTCAGAAAAAGAATTATGTCTAGGAGAATGTACCAAGGTGGTTCTTTGATGAAGAAAGGACCCAGGATTGCTATACAAGAGCAAGACGATGAACTACCGAGGGACGCAGAAGTATGAGCTTGTGAGTGGCCATCCGACAATTTTTTTATGGTCGAAGCAGGCTTTAAGGAGGAATTTGACGCATATGTGCGTAATGCTGATTTGGAGGACTTCTTACAAGATAAGTGTCCCCAGTACTATCAATTGACTGATTCATTTGTGCGAAGGTTTAAATATAAATGTACACATAATTCTCCGAGTGTCCTATTTGATGTCTATGATACATCTTATACCATGGACTTACAAGATTTTACAACTTCTTGCAAACTTCCACAGTGGGGCAATATTAATGATCCCCACAAATCTGAATTTAGAGATTTCCTTGCTAGTATTTTTGTGGGAGAATCTAGGGATATTGCACAAGCTACAATAGGGAGCATTCATTTTCCTGCTATACATTATTTTGCTCTTTTCATTGGTAGATGCATTAAAGGTAAAGATGAAGCATGTCATATGTGTGTCCCTGATCTTAGTGTCCTCAAGAGTGCTATGTTAGGTAGTAAATATTATAACTTGGGGGCAATAGTTGCACGTAGGTTGCATAATAATGGTCGGGCTGGAGATTTATTTGGAGGAATTTATGCGACCCGTGTGGCTAATTATCTTGGTATAGTCCCATGAGAGGGGGATATGATGTTACCTCCTGCTTATTTAGATTATGACGCTATGGTCCAACATCATTTTCTTAAGAGTAATGAACAATTCCTCCAGTATCGACTAATCTATGACAGACGCAACGCTGTCCATGTTACTCTTCTTGCTCCTCTCATTTTTGATTATCAGGCAAAAGCAAGATATGTTGTTACGAGGGAGGAAGCAGTTGAACACGAAGGGAGAGCGGAGGCGGCTCGCCAACATGCCGCAGCTCAGGAGGCATTTGCTGCTGCATCTCAGTACGACCCCCGTTACAACTACGGATATCAGCCAGGCTATCCTTGGCAACAGACCAACTTAGGCCAAAAGCCTAAGCTTGGGGGAGTACGTATTTCTCATCGACTTTACATTCATGTTCACACACTATTCTTGATGTCGGTGCTCATACTCTTTCATTGTATTATCCATGCTAGTTTAATTTTCTTTTTCTCGCTTTCTTCTTGTGAGTTTGATAAACCTTAAGAAAAACCAAAAAAAATAGTTAGTTTAATTTCATGCTTGTAGTAGAAATTAAAATGAAAACTCAAAAAGATTTCTCATTCTTCTTTTATTTGTTGGGAGCTTTCCCATGTAAATAGTTTTCTTTTCTTTCCTTTGGGGGTCGAGAGTAGAAGACCATATTGAAAATGTTTAGTGGCTCTCATATGCATGATTTTTTATTTAACTTAGAGCCTATATTAATTTGTCTTCTCTCTTGAGTTGAATGCTTGCAGATTCCAGCTTAGTCCAATGCACGTGCACTATTATTATTATACACATCATTCGGTCGTGCAAGTGAAAGGCAATAATGACGATATATGATGGACTGATTGAGATGAGAGAAGCTGGTATGAACTCGACCTCTCTTGTTTTTGTAAATATGATGAGTTCATCGTTCCTGATTCAACTTATTATGAAATAAACATATTTGCAATGACATTTAGAGATTATAGTTGCTTGTGCCATGCTTGATTAGCTATGAGTTATAATGGTTTACCTTGCGTGCCAACATGCTATTAGAATGGTTATGATGTGGTATGATGGGATGGTATCCTCCTTTCAATGAATTAAGTGACTCGACTTGGCACATATCCACGCATGTAGTTGAGACAAATCAACATAGCCTTCATGATATTTATGTTCATGGTAGATTATATCCTACTCATGCTTGAACTCGGTGTGAATTAATTTTAATGCATGTTTATGACTGTTGTCGCTCTCTTAGTTGGTCGCTTCCCAGTCTTTTGCTAGCCTTCACCTGTACTAAGAGGGAATACTGCTTGTGCATCCAAACTCCATAAACCCCAAAGTTATGCCATATGAGTCCACCATACATTCCTATATGCGGTATCTACCTGCCGTTCCAAGTAAATTTGTATGTGCCAAACTCCAAACCTTCAAATGAAATTTTGTTTTGTATGCTCGAGCATCTCATGTTTCAACTAGGGCGGCCTATATCTTCCATGCTAGGTGGGTTATTCTCAAGAGGAGTGGACTCCGCTCCTCATTCAAGAGAAAGGGCCGGTAACCGTGATGCCCAGTCCCATGATCCAAAAAGATCAAAGCAAATCAATATAATTAAACAAAACTACCCCAGGGTTGTTGTTAGTTGGAGGCACTCATTGTTTTGAGCAAGCCATGGATTGATGCTTGTTGGTGGTTGGGGGAGTATAATATTTTACCATTCTGTTTGGGAACTGCCTATAATGCATGTAGTATGGAAGATACAGCCATCTCATAGTCATTTCATTGATAGTGGAAGTATGCCGCTCAAAATGTTATTCGATCTCTATTTTAAAATCGAGCTCTGGCACCTCTACAAATCCCTGCTTCCCTTCGCGAAGGGCCTATCTATTTACTTCTATGTCGAGTCATCACCTTCTTATTAAAAGCACCCGCTGGAGAGCACACTGTCATTTGCATTCATTACTATTGGTTTATATTGAGTATGACTTGACTGGATCTCTTTTACCATGAATTACAATGTTTAGTCAGTCCTTGATCTTTAAAGGTGCTCTGCATTTATGTTTTGCGGTCTCAGAAAGGGCTAGCGAGATACCATTTTGTTATATCATGTTATGTTTGTTTTGAGAAAGTGTTGTCATCCGAGTTTTATTATTATGGCTCGCTAGCTGATTATGCCATTGATATGAGTAAATATGAGACCTAGGTGTTATTGTGAGTATGGTTAGTTCATAATATTTGCTGAAACCTGAATGATGGCTTTGCATGTTTACAACAACAAGAGCAAATAGAGTTTGTAAAAGTGTTTCTTTATCACTTTCAGTTTATCAACTGAATTGCTTGAGGACAAGCAAAGGTTTAAGCTTGGGGGATTTGATACGTCTCCAATGTATGTACTTTTCCAAACACTTTGGCCCTTGTTTTGGACTCTAACTTGCATGATTTGAATGAAACTAACCTGGACTGACGTTGTTTTCAGTAGAACTGCCATGATGTTGTTTTTATGTGTAGAAAACAAAAGTTCTCGGAATGTCCTGAAAATCCACGGAGGCACTTTTTGGAAAATTTAAAAAATATTGGCGAAAGAATCAAGACCAGGGGGCCACACCCTGTCCACGAGGGTGGGGGCGCGCCCACCCCCCTGGGCGTGCCCCCCTGTCTCGTGGGCCCCCTGAGGCTCTGCCGACCTCAACTCCAACTCCATATATTTCGTCTCGCGGAGAAAAAAATCAGAGAGAAAGTTTCATCATGTTTTACGATACGGAGCCGCCGCCAAGCCCTAATCTCTCTCGGGAGGGCTGATCTGGAGTCCGTTCGGGGCTCCGGAGAGGGGGATTCGTCGCCGTCGTCATCATCAACCATCCTCCATCACCAATTTCATGATGCTCACCATCGTGATGGGTTGTATGAGATTTACCATGTAATCAAGTTAGTTTTGTTAGGGTTTGATCCCTAGTATCCACTATGATCTGAGATTGATGTTGCTATGACTTTGCTATGCTTAATGCTTGTCACTAGGGCCCGAGTGCCATGATTTCAAATCTGGACCTATTATGTTTTCATGAATATATGTGTGTTCTTGATCCTATCTTGTAAGTCTATAGTCACCTATTATGTGTTATGATCCGACAACCCCAAAGTGACAATAATCGGGATACTTCTCGGTGATGATCGTAGTTTGAGGAGTTCATGTATTCACTATGTGCTAATGCTTTGTTACGGTTCCCTATTAAAAGGAGGCCTTAATATCCCTTAGTTTCCACTAGGACCCCGCTGCCACGGGAGGGTAGGATAAAAGATGTCATGCAAGTTCTTTTCCATAAGCATGTATGACTATATACGGAATACATGCCTACATTACATTGATGAACTAGAGCTAGTTCTGTGTCACCCTATGTTATAGCTATTACATGAGGAATCACATCCGACATAATTATACATCACTGATCCAATCCCTACGAGCTTTTCACATCTTGTGCTTCGCTTATTTACTTTTCTGTTGCTATTGTTACAATCACTACAAAACCCAAAAACATTACTTTTGCTATTGTTACCTTTATTATCATACTACTTTGCTACTAAATACTTTGCTGCAGATACTAAGTTATCTAGGTCTGGTTGAATTGACAACTCAACTGCTAATACTCAATAATATTCTTTGGCTCCCCTTGTGTCGAATCAATAAATTTGGGTTGAATACTTTACCCTCGAAAGCTGTTGCGATCCCCTACACTTATGGGTTATCATTCTCCTTTACGGAGTCAGCAAGCTAGGCCCGAACATCCTTTAATTCGACGTCCAGTCGGGTTTTCGCGTCCTGGAGAGTATTTTTCTCCTTTATAACCTTTGTAAGCACACGCTCTCCGGATACAGTCCTGCGAGCGCTTTTTCTGCTAGAAGACAATGGACATTGTTATATTTTTCACGATGATAATTTCGTGGCAGGTTTTTAAACATACCTTTGCAGCGGTGTCTCGTCCTGACCACCTTCCTTTTAAGCCTACCCGGCTTCGGTGCCCCTTGTGGGCAAGTCACCGCGGGTTCGGCTTGGAGCCCCAATGGCCTTCCATGTAAAACGCAATATATGTGCAGTGGGTGAGGCGCGAAGGGGGATTCCTTTTTTGGAAGTTGGGACTCCGGTCCTACTTACATGTGATACAGGGAGTAGGCCAGGATAATCAGCTATGATGGCCACCAACGCACCCTCAGCTTAACTGATAAAATGTCCTGTCAACGAGCTCCACAAACTTATCCAGATCTTCTTTGAGTCCGGGGTCGAGGGCCCGGTTGGAGTCCTCTAGCTGTGGAGACGGGCTGTGAACCTCCCTCATAGCTCTTCACAGTTCCTGCTACGAATTGACAAGGTAAATATTTGTGCTAAAAATGCGGGAAAGACTGGAATAAAAGATAGCGACTCACCCAGCTTGGGGAGTTGTACATGGAGAATCTATCTCGTGGCTTGATATGGATGAACTCCTCCTCTTCTCCTTTGTACAAATCGGATAGTATCTTTGCCAGAGCGGCGGGAGAGCCTGGGCCTTTACGGCCGCAGCGGGTGGCATCGTCTTCTCCATTGAAGTGCCACATGGGTTTCCCCCGGTATTGAAGCGGCTGCACTCCCCGCATTACACATATTAACATAACTTCAATTATTGGCAATCCTGATTTGGCCAGCGTATTTATCATGTCCATCAGGATAAGGATCTCTGTTATCTGCCTCCTGGGGGCTCCTGGTACGCCAGCTGTGGCGTTTCTTAAATGGGGCATTTACAAACTCAGGAAGGCCTTTCCAAATAGGGTCCGGAAGAGGGATGTCCTCCATATAGAACCACTCTGAAGGCCAGTCTTCGGATGTCTTCTTCAGGCTACCGGATAGGTATCCAGTCCCGGCGATGCACCATATTTCGGCTCCGCCCACTTGATACACCGACCCCTCCTGAGTGCGGGGTATGAGGCAGAATAGCCTCTTCCACAGCTCGAAATGGGCTTCGCAACCCCGAAATAGCTCGCAGAAGGCAACGTAGCCTGTGATGTGCTGTATGGAGGTTGGGGTAAAATTATGCAGCTAGAGGCCGTAGAACTCCAGGAGTCCGCGGAGGAAAGGATGGATGGGAAATCCGAGTCCCCTCAGCAAATAGGGGACGAAGCATATCCGCTCTCCCTTGGATGGTGTCGGTGTCAAAACTGGTGGATCTCGGGTACGGGGTCCCGAACTATGCGTCTAGGCGGATGGTAACATGAGACAAGAGGCACGATGTTTTTACCCAGGTTCGGGCCCTCTCGATGGAGGTAAAACCCGACTCTTGCTTGATTAATATTGATGATATGGGTAGTACAAGAGTAGATCTACCACAAGATCAGAGAGGCTAAACCCTAGAAGCTAGCCCAGGGTATGATTGTTGTTCGTCCTACGGACTAAAACCCTCCGGTTTATATAGACACCGGAGAGGGCTAGGGTTACACAGAGTCGGTTACAATGGGAGGAGATCTACATATCCGTATCGCCAAGCTTGCCTTCCACGCCAAGGAAAGTCCCATCCGGACACGGCACGAATTCTTCAATCTTGTATCTTCATAGTCCGGGAGTCCGGCCAAAGGTCATAGTCCGGTCATCCGGACACCCCCTAATCCAGGACTCCCTCAGTAGCCCCTGAACCAGGCTTCAATGACGACGAGTCCGACGCGCAAATTGTCTTCGGCATTGCGAGGCAGGTTCCTCCTCCGAATACTTCATAGAAGATGTTGAATACAAGGATAGTGTCCGGCTCTGCAAAATAAGTTCCACATACCACCGTAGAGAGAATAATATTTGTACAAATCTAATCTGCTGATGTATTCTGCAGCGTGACACCATGCCACAGCCAAGCCTTTATTCGAATAGTTTTACGTCCCACCTCAGCGTGTTTAGCGAGGCGGTTTCCTTGGCACGTCTTGTCAAAGCAGAGATCGTGTCCCCTTATTCCAGGATTCTCATCAATACGGGCGTGGGTAACCCAACCGTGCCATTGGTATATCTCTTTAATCGAAAGTGAGTCCCAAACGGTCACGGGGAGGGCTCTTGGTATTCAACCTCTTTATAAAGAGACCAAGGATTGACTCCTTTCTTTCAATCCCAATCAAATCCGCCTCTCGCCACGAGTTCCAACACCCAAAGCTCCAGATTCAGGTGCTTCAGACCTTTGATGATGTCCGGCTCCCATCTTCAAGGCTGGTGGATGCCTTCCTCCATTACGGAAGAAGATGTGTTAAAGTTAAGAGACGCCAGGTATCTAACCGGCGAAATCTTGCATAGGCTGCCTGCTCAAGGGTAGGTCATTCCCACTCCCAAGCCCGGTGAGAGCATGGTGTTCGCGTCTCACTTCCTTCGGGGGCTAGGCTTCCCGATTGACCCCTTCATGAGGGGGCTCATGTTTTACTATGGGCTGGAATTTCATGACTTAGCTCCGTAGTCCATCCTCCATATCTTATCGTTCATTGTCGTGTGCGAGGCCTTCGTCCATATTACTCCTCACTTCGGATTGTGGGTTAAGACCTTCAAGGTAGAGCCGAAGATGATCGAGGGGCAGTACGCAGAGTGCGGAGGTGCTGTTATAAGCAAGATTGCCGAGGCTCCATGGCCCGAGGGCTCTTTTCAAGAGGAGTTCAGCTCATGGCAACAAGAGTGGTTCTACATCACAGCTCCCAGGGGCACCAAATGGGTGGCGCCTCCTGCCTTTCGCTCGGGTCCCCCACCATAGCTGGCGTCATGGGTCAATGAAGGGCTCAACTGGGGGTCGTCCAAGGACGTGCCCTTGTTGCAGGGCCGCGTTCGAGATCTTCTGGAAAGAGATATCAATCTGGCCATAGTGACACGGGTTATGCTGATTCGTCGCATCCTGCCCTGCAAACGTCATCCCATCCGCCTGTGGGAGTTTAATCCGGAAGGACCACGAGCTCTCCAACATTTTATGGGCACGATGCCCGTGGAGATGTACAAATTGTTCTTTGGATCACAAGCAATGTGTCCGGACTCATCCGAGGACGCAGGTCTGAGCTGCAATCGCCCGGATACTCAAGTAAGTAGCCATGTACCCGGACACGCTATCTGTATATTTATCATAAAATTGCCCTCAAAAGAGTTGTCCTTTAAACAGGAGTGGATAGCGAAAGCAAAATTAATCAGGTGTCCGGCTCACCTCCCTGAGACTATGCCGGATCCCGTGTTAACCAGGATGCTGGAGGTTGCGCCTATGGAAGAAGGCAAAGAGGGGAACAAGGAAGCTACCGCCCCCCCAAAGGAGGCTGTCAGGGAAGGAGGAATCAAGAATTCCTCCATCCAGGGGAAAAAGAGGACCGCCTCTGAAGACCCGGAGGCTATGGCCTCAAAGCGGGGGAAGAAATCTTCGTTAGAGGGTCCGGCGCCAGGAGGTGCCTCGGCCACATTGCGTCCCCAAGGGTCACCAAATGGGTGGCGCCTTCAGAAAGGGGGGTTTTAAAAATAAGAGACATCCCTGTTCTATTTCTGAGGAAGATAACCGAAATTTTACCTTATAGTTCGGATCTCCGCCCTTCTCAGCAGAGCTCATCTTCAGGGGATCTTCGTCCGGAGATGATGGAGAGCGGAACGCCTCCCTCTGCCATACCGTCTTGCGAGGCGGGCGACCCTGAGGTGTTGTCCGAATCCGGCAGGGCCGGAAGGTAGTCGTATAGCCCCCCAAGGCCCTCCGTGTCCGGCCTTCAAAGAAGGCCATCGAACGAGTCTAGCACCGTCCGGTGCATGGTCGGAGGAGCTGAAGGATCTCCTCGGGCGAGCGTCTATCTCAGAAGAACACCGTGCGTTGATGGATACGGTGGTTAGAAGGATTTCATCCGCGGAGAGCGGGTTGTACGAGGCCGTCGGGAGTTTACTGACAGGTTTTGAGGTACGTGAAACGATGTACCTTTTGACAGATCCGCATATATAAGATGCGCCCTGTATAGATAGTAGCCCCTAAGACTCGGTGCGTTGTCAAAAAGGACGGCGCGCCGAGGATCATAATCCCAGGTATAATACTACGTCTTTCCTATGTAGGTCGCGAAGTGTCCGGTGGCTGGCCGGACTGATGAATTTGCCGAACTAAAGCAGCAACTTGACATGGCAGATGCCGACATCACGCTTGTCAACAAGCGGCTTGACGAGGCACAAGGTATATAATTTCTCCGAAGACACTTGGTAAGAGGAGCTTGATGCCCGTACCTTACAACATATGTGCTTGATGCAGATGGTGCCTCTGCCATGGAGAACCTTCGGGCGGAACTTGCCTGAGCCAAGGAGCAGGCCAGAAAAAGCAATGCGGCTGCCTTAAAGGCGGCTGAAGAGCTGAAAGCCGAACAGGCTGCTCACTGCCAAAGCAAGAAGGAAATGGCCGAGATGGCTGAAAAGTTGAAGAATGTTGCCGACCGCTGCAAGCTTCTTGAAAAATAAGATCGGGTGGCACAGAAGGACCTAGAGAAGGTCACTGCCGAGGCCAAGGATACTCGCTCTGCGATGAGAGCTATGAAGGAGGAGCTACATCAGGCCGGAGATATCACGGCTGGAAAGCCCTATATGCTGTGGATGAAGTTCGGGGATCCTAAATATGCTCTGTTGGACCGGAAGTGGAGTGCGGCGAACACTTACCTGGATTTGGCGGCGAGTGCCGCGGACGCGGCCGAACACTTCCACGATCAAAATGACCATGAAGTGGAGAAGCTTTTTTGGTCATAGTTCCACAATCCAGAGCGCCCACTTTCAGTATTCGATCGTTTGGCCGCATGGGGAGCTGAATAGGTTATCCGGACTCGCCATGAATCATGTGGTGAGTCATCTATGGCCGAAAAGGCCCGAGCCGAAGAGTTATTTTAGCTTGGTGCAGCAGTTTCTCGGTGCGGTGCCACATATTGATGCAATGAAGAGGTCGGCGTGCATAGAGGGTGCATAGATGGCTCTTGCCCGTGTCAAGACATATTGGGCGGATATGAAGGCCAGTGTTGTTGCATCCCAAGATTCGGACGAAAGCCGAGTACCTGCCGAGCACTATTTTCAGGAAGTTCTGTAGGGCACTCGTTTAATAGAGACGCGGTGCTCAAAGGATGTTATGTTCGAATAACATGAATCATTGTAAAACAATGTTTCGATGGAAAAGCTTTTTATACTTGTGCTTTCAAGAATTAAAATACCTCATGTGCGGCCATTAATGTATATGTATATATATCCTGAAAGATGGCAGTCTTCGGCTTCAGCCCCCACGCATATAATGCGGGGGTGTTTGCAGAAGGCGCATTTTCACACTTGATCCAACGTCTTGGTCCTATAAAGGAGGTGATAGCGCAGCGAACTAGGCAACCGGACTATAATGCTTTATCACTTTCACTTAGCCATAGGAGTTTGACAGTGGGGCTACTATATAGCCCCTAGGGGCACCGCGCTCACCCGAATTCGGGGCGCGTATGTGCCTGACCGGGAAACAGCCCTTCGTTAATGTGAAGGAATTCTAAAGATTCCGGCAGGTCATCGAGTGGTTGATCAGTCTCGCATTGTATCATGACAGTCAGTTTTCGGCTTTCTCTACTGAGGTGCTCGCCTGGCCGAACCGGGGCACAATCGCAGTAGTTCTCCTGGTGCCGCCTTAGCCGATAGAGCGGAACGTAAGGTAGCAAAACACCAGAGCCGGGCAAACCCAACATTTGACCAAAGACATGATTCAGAGCTGATGCATATAAGGCCAAACTCGCGACGCCGAACACTCCCTAAGGTGTTCAGTCTTTATGAAAATGGGTGGAACGACGCCCTTGGTAAGAAGCCCCTGGTGTCCAGGTACGCGCAAAATTCTGACGTGGCCAAATGCCAAGACGCCAGCCTCCTCCTCGGTTATAAAAATAAGTCGGGGATGTTATCAACAAGAGATAGTAAAAAAGGTTTACGCAGGGTCTTAATCTGAAAAGAATCCTTGGAACGGGTCCCTACTGCACGTCTGCACCTGTGTCTCCGTTGTGTCGTATCCTGGATGGGTGTAGCACGGTGCTCGTCTGAAAAAGAGAGGAACTTAGTTGAAAACAATCGTGCGAAAAGCTATGTTATACAAAATAAACAAAGTATAATTCAGAAAATGGGTAGAATTGAGCTTTATTGTCTCTTGTTGTATACGCACGGAGCCCCTTGTACAGGTGTGGGCAGCTAGTAAGCCTTTGTATGTTTACGCCGGACTCGTCTAGCCATGTCCGGGGTCTGAACGACCTGTTCTGGTGCTTTGACTAGTAAAGCTGGTTTAGTGTGTGGCTGTTAAGGCAGCCGCACAGTCTTCCGCGTTCGAGGAACACTCGATATTTCCCTTTAATGAAATGATGCCTCGTGGACAGGGCATTTTAAGTGTAAGGGGTGCATAATGCGGTATTGCGTTAATGTGGGCGAAAGCTTCGCGTCCCAGTAGTGCTTGATAGCTACCTGTATATGGGGCGATGTGAAAGGTTAGCTTTTCGCGGCGGAAGTTGTCGGGGAAGCCAAACATACCTTCCACCAGGAGAGAACCCGTACAATGGGTATCTGGGCCTGGCGTTACCCCTTGAAAGGAAGTGTTGCCATGGTGTCACATCCCTAGCTTCTGGTAATGCACTAGGCTAGACCTCTTGCTGCATCATGTTTAAATTCAAATGAAATTTGAATTGAGGAATTTTCAAAGCCTCAGAAACCTCTAAAAATAACCAACAATTAAATCTTCTCAAATGTGTCCAAGAAAATGTTCCTGATATCCTCTGGAAATATTGGCAAGAGGTAAAATCCAAACCAATATTTTTGGTGTCTCAGAAACATTTAATTTGGGCATTTGAATTAAATCAATAATTATTTGAATTGTATTTATATCTACTATTAAATAAATATAGGTCCAATAATTCTGAAATATTTTGTGGAGCATTGTTTTAATTCTTTTAGCTCCTAAAAATATTGTCAGAAGCAAAATAAATTGAATTGGTTTCAAAACCAAATTCAAAACAAACCTGCAAAATAGAAAACTGAAATAAAATAAAAAGAACAGAGCTTACCTGGGCCACTTACCGCAGCATACCTGGCCCAGCCCCCCTCCAGCCGGCCCAGCCCACCTCCCTCCTTGTCCTCTTCTTCCTCTGCCAGTATGCAGAGGCGAGGCGTGGCGCGCGCCCGAAGAGCGCCGGCCACCTCCTGCTTCGCCGTGGCAGCCTCCCCGACTCCCTCGCAACGCCACGGAGCCGCCCTTGCCCCCTGCACCTCCCCTCTCTCCCCCTGGACCCCATTCCCTCTTCTGTTTCCCTCTCGCGCACACCACCGAGCGGAGCTCGCCGCCATCGTCGCCGTACCCATGAACACGGCCACCCCCTCCCCTCTCCGACGTGCTCCCGAGCTCCTGCACCTCGTCGCCAACCCCCTCACCGAGCCACGTGACCGGAAGGGCCCCGAGCAGCCGCCATCGTCATCATCTCCGAGCTTCGGCCCCGGCGCCGTTCTCCGTCGAATTCGGCCACTCCGGCGCGCCCCCGAGCTCGCTGACCCTCCCTGCACGATCCCCGTGAGTCCCTGCTCCGTTTCCCCCTAACCCCAAGTTCGATTTCGAGCTCTAGCCGCCCCCTCTACCGGAGCCGAGACGCTCCGCCGCACGGACTCGTCGCCGGCGAAGCCCCGGTGACCAAATGGCCCCGCGCGTGCGTCCGTTGCACTCGCAACGACCCGTGGAGCAACGCTAGCGTGGCAGCTAGCTTGTTTGCAAGCCGCGGCACTAACCCCGCACCCACCCGAGCTCCGGCCGCCGCCTCGGGCTCCACTCCGGCGGACTCCGTCCACCCCCGCACCTCCCGTTGGCCCCCCTAGGTGCGCACGGGCACGGGCTACCTTCTGGTGCCCTTCGCGCGTCCAGCCGTCGCCCGTAGCGCAACCCCGGTGAACTTCCGCCGCGTTCCGGGTCGCCGCCGGCCGAACTCCGGTGGCCAGTGACGTGGCTGGCTTAATTAGCCACTAATCACCGCTTTGTGACACTGACAGTTGGGCCCCATGCCCTTAATTAACCACGGCTTAAACTTCTGTTAGTTTACATTAATCACAGTGGCCCCACACGTCAGCTTTGACCATGCTGACGTGGCCTTTGACCCGGCCCCACCTGCCATTGACACTAAACAGCCCTGGGTCACTGACCAGTGGACCCCACTGGTCAGGTTTGACCTGGAGGCGCCCTGTTGACCTGCTGACGTCAAGGTGATGACATGCTGACGCCATAATTTATTTTCTGGAATTATTTTAATTCTAAATAATCAGAAAATTCCAGAAAATTGTAAAAACTTCTAAAAATCATAGAAATTCAACCGTAACTCCAAATTAAATAATTTATATATGAAAAATTATCAGAAAAATTCAAGGAATCCATCTGTACCATTTTCATGCATGCTAGAACAACTTATAGCTGCTGTTTAGCACAAATCAAATAAAGGGCATTTAAATAACCATATATGGAGTTTGAATTTGAATTTTGTATTCAAACCAACTTCATTTAATCTGTTGCTAGTTGCATTAGCCCAAAACACATTCATATTGCCATGTCATGAGCATGCATCATATTGTGCATTGCATTGATTGTATTTCTTCTTTGTTGCCGGTATCTGTTCCCTCCCAGTAGAGGATGTTCCGACGTTGTGATCGTTGACACTGATGAAGACTCAATGTTATCTTCAGAAGTGCCAGGCAAGCAAAACCCCCTTGTCCATTCCGATACAATCCTACTCTCTCGCTCCTGCTCTCTTTTACTGCATTAGGACAACAACGACATATTTGTTACTTGCTGCGGTAGCTGAACCCCTTTATCCTCTGCATGACCTGTCATTCCACAGTAATTAGATGAAACCCACTAGCATGAGTAGGAGTTGTTTGAGCCCTGATGTGCCTACTCATTCATGCTTGTTTGTCATGCCTGCTACTGCTTAGAGTTGAGTCAGGTCTGATTCATCGGGGATGAATCAGAGGTGTGTGAACATGTCCTACTGTGTGTGAGCTAAGTGTGTGAACACGATTTGGTAAAGGTAGCGGTGAGAGGCCATGTAGGAGTACATGGTGGGTTGTCTCATTGCAGCCGTCCTCAGGAACTGAGTTCTGTGTTTGTGATCCATGATTCAGCTACTACCACGCATTGGGCCCGAAACCAATGGACCCTCTCGGCTTCTTAATCACCCTTGTCCTCTGTCCAGGAGTTGCAAGTAGTTTCTGGTGTTTATAGTATGCTGGAGGCCGTGCGCAGCGCTGACCGTAGGGGTGGGCTGTGATGCGGTAGGCACGTGGCACGGTGTACCGGGCGCCCGTTTGGTGTCTCGGGAACCCTGTTCACATCGTTTGGGGCTGTGAGCGAAACTCCGGCCGGATCTCCTCATGGATGGAACCCGAATAGGCGATAAACCTGGACTAGAGACTTGAGTGTTTAGGTAGGCCGTGGCCGACACCCACGTTGGGCTTCCGCTTGAAGGTTGCCGAGTACATGTCGTGTAAACGGCGGTAAGTGGTGAGAGCGTGTGTGAAGAAGTACACCCCTGCAGGGTTAACCTAATCTATTCGAATAGCCGTGTCCACGGAAAAGGACCTCTGGGTTGCTTATATCAGTTCATAGACAAGTGAAAGTGGATACTCTAAAATACGCAAGATAAGCGTGAGTGCTATGGATGGCGTTCTCGTAGGGAGACGGGAGCGGATCCATAGTGGGGTATTGGTTGGTGAATATGTGGACTCGTGTGCGCCACCTCAAAGAGTTACATTGCAGTCGTAGTTTAGGATAGCCACCGAGTCAGAGCTGGCTTGCTGCAGTTAAACCCCACCACCCCTTTGTTGATAATGATGCATATGTAGATAGATCTGATGTAAGTCTTGCTGGGTACATTTGTACTCACGTTTGCCTATTTTATGTTTTGCAGAGAGACTTCAGTCTCACTAGTATTTCCGCGTGGTCTTCGATGTTTAGCTTGTTACCTCAGCTACGATCTTGTGCCTCGGCAGGATTTGGTAGATAGTCAGGCTTCTTAGCCTTTTTCATTTATAGATGTCTGTACTCAGACATGATAGCTTCCGCTTGTGCTTGATTTGTATGCTCTGAATGTTGGGTCATGAGACCCATGTTTGTAATATCTCGCTCCTCGGAGCCTATTGAATAGATTACTTGAGTCATAGAGTCATGTTGTGATGCCATGTTGTATTTGCACATATCGAGCATATTGTGTGTATGTTATTGAAATGCTTGGTATGTGTGGGATCTGACCATCTAGTTGTTTATCTTTAGTAGCCTCTCTTACGGGGAAATGTCTCCTAGTGTTTCCACCGAGCCATGGTAGCTTGCTACTGCTCCGGAACACTTAGGCTGGCCGGCATGTGTCCTTCTTCGTTCCTGTGTCTGTCCCTTCGGGGAAATGTCACGCGGTGAATATCGGAGTCCTGTTAGCCCGCTACAGCCCGGTTCACCGGAGTCCTGCTAGCCCAGTGCTACAGCCTGGATTCACTCGCTGATGACCGACACGTTCGATGCTGGGTCATGGATGCCTGTCCCTGTAAGTCTGTGCCGCTTTGGGTTTACGACTAGCCATGTCAGCCCGGGCTCCTTATCATATGGATGCTAGCGACACTGTCATATACGTGTGCCAAAAGGCGCAAACGGTCCCGGGCAAAGGTAAGGCGACACCCGTGGGAATACCGTGCGTGAGGCCGCAAAGTGATATGAGGTGTTACATGCTAGATCGATGTGGCATTGAGTCGGGGTCCTGACACATGGCGAATTTTTGTTGGGTTTATCCCCATTTTGCGGACTGTGTCCTGGTATAGCAGGTTTAGATCACTGCCGTCGTCCATTAGGACTTGTGTGAAGTGGAGTCCGTCAATGATCGGGTCTAAGACCAAGGCAGTCCAGCCTGCGTTCCGGATACTTCTAGAGTAATCCTGATGGTCGAAGGTGATTGGTTGTAACAACCAGTGGCGAGACTCCTCTGGGACAGGCCGTATGGCGCGTATCTCCATAGGCGCCACTCTGTATTTCCCTTTTGTCACATGAAGTGAGTTTACTGTTTTGACTTCTTATGGGAACTTCTTTTGTTCTCCGGTGCTCTGCTTGTGGGGTTCGTCATCGTCCTCCCTTGGTATGTCAAGCCCCTTGTGTTCAGCCTTAAGTTTGCCGGATTGCTTGAAGACCCAACAATCTAGGTGGGTATGGTTTGCAGGCTTCCCGGAAGTACTTTGGATCTGGCATATTTTGTCCAAAATTTTGTTGAGGTTAGAGAGCTCGTCCCTGTCATCCTTGAGGGGCGGCTTTTTCTCATTCTGCCGAGAGCTTTTGAATCCGGCGTTACTGTCGTGCTCTTCGGGCTACTTCCCTTGGTCTGGCGTTGGTCCTTGCTACATCGCGGTTTTCCGTTTCTATCCCTAGATTCGGATGTACTTGGGTCGCTGGTGCTGCTTCTTGCCAGCCAGCTATCTTCTCATGCGCAAAAGCGGGTCATGAGGCTTGTTAGTGCATCCATTGTTCTTGGCTTTTCTTGGCCGAGGTGTCTAGCGAGCCATTCGCCTCGAACGCTGTGATTAAAAGCTGCTAGGGCTTTAGCGTCCGGACAGTCGACTATCTGGTTCTTTTTAGTAAGAAATCTGTTCCAGAGTTTCCGGGCTGATTCTCTGGGTTGTTGAGTTATATGACTTAGATCGTCTGCATCCGGAGGTTGGACATAAGTCCCTTGAAAATTTGCCCGAAAAGCATCCTCGAGCTCTTCCCAACTTCCTATGGTGTTTTCGGGAAGGCTTTTAAGCCAATGCCGGGCTGGCCCTTTGAGCTTGAGGGGTAAATATTTTATGGCGTGGAGGTCATCTCCTCTAGCCATGTGTATGTGGAGGATATAATCCTCAATCTAGACTCCAGGGTATGTTGTTCTGTCGTATGCCTCTATGTTTACAGGCTTGAACCCCGCTGGAAATTCATGGGCCAACACCTCATCGGTGAAACATAGGGGGTGTGCGGCACCCCTATATTTGGGTGTGCCGTGATGTTCGGATACTTGTTGCATTGCATTGCTTACTAGAGCTTGCTTTCTTGGCCCGTAGATAGATCTGGCTGGGCCATCTTTTTGATGCGAATCCTTGTGCGGATCACGTGCCGACTTGAGTGCGGTGCCCCTTGCCGCTCTATGCTGGCCATGGGGTTGTTTATCCAACCGGGTGTCTTTCTTATTTTTTGATTGCGGGGTCTCTAAGGCCTCCTCATCAAATTCCGGTAGCAATTTTCGCTTCGGATAGCTCTTTGTGTGACGACTGTCCCCGTACTTGTCTGCGGTGTTGAGTACTTGGCCCCATCTAATTCTGAGTGCATCTTCCGCTGTTTTGAGCTTCCGCTTCTGCTTTTTCAGGCTACGCGCAGTGCCGGCGAGCCTTTTGTGGAGGTTCTTCTGCTCCGGTAACTTTTCAGGCGTGAGGTCGTCCGGACTATTATCTTCACCGGGGGCGGGTTTTTCGGTTTGTCTACCCATATTGCCCTGTTCAGATGGTTGCTTGATGGCATGTTCATCGTCCGCCGGTTCTCCCTGCTATACGGCTCGGTCTCTGTCGAGGTGGGGTTTGGCGCGTCGCTTACGCCGCCGCTTTGATTGTTTTTCGAGGAAACAATCCCTCGTTGCGTCCCTTTGTTCCGCCTCGTCGTTTCTTTTATGTGTGTCCACCATGTATACATCGTGAGATGAGGTGGTTGTCTAGTGCCCTATAGGCGCTGAGTCCTGTTCGTCTCCTGCATCATCGTCCATACCGTCGATGTCTTCGGAGTCAAAATCGAGCATGTCGGTTAAATCGTCGACAGTGGCTACGAAGTGGGCGGTGGGTGGGCTTTGAATTTCTTCGTCGTCTGCATCCCATCCTCGCTAACCATAGTCCGGCCAGGGCTCTCCTGATAAAGAGAGAGACTTTAATGAATTCAGAATGTCGCCGAAGGGCGAGTGCTGAAAGATGTCCGCGGCGGCAAACTCCATGATCAGCGCCCAATCGGGTTCGATCGGCAGGGGCACGGAAGGTTCGGAGTCCGGATAAGAGTCCGGCACCTTGGAGTCATGAGCTTTGCAAAGGATAAGGCTGGTGTTCGGCTCGATCACCATAGAGATTGCAGCCCCCGAGGCGGTGTCCTGCCATCCGTCCTCGATTGGCGCGGTCGGCTCCAAACTAAGGGTCGGAGCGGACACCGGGGCGGCCTCCTGGGCACTGTTCGGCGGCAGAGCCAGATCATGCACATCGTGACAGTGCGGCATGCCCGGCCGTGGCTCGAATCCGTCGAAGATCAAGTCTCCGCGGATGTCAGCCGTGTAGTTCAAACTTCCAAACCTGACCTGATGGTCAGGGGCGTAGATTTTGATCTGCTCCAGATGGCCAAGCGAATTGGACCGCAGTGCAAAGCCGTCGAATACAAAGATCTGTCCGGGGAGAAAAGTCTCACCCTAGACCGCATCGTTGTTGATGATCGGAGGAGCCATCGGGCCTAAAGATGATGAAACAGAGGAACTCTCAATGAAAGCACCAATGTCGGTGTCAAAACCGGCGGATCTCGGGTAGGGGGTCCCGAACTGTGCGTCTAGGCGTATGGTAACAGGAGACAAGGGGCGCGATGTTTTTACCCAGGTTCGGGCCCTCTCGATGGAGGTAAAACCCCACTCCTGCTTGATTAATATTGATGATATGGGTAGTACAAGAGTAGATCTACCAGGAGATCAGAGAGGCTAAACCCTAGAAGCTAGCCTATGGTATGATTGTTGTTCGTCCTACAGACTAAAACCCTCCGGTTTATATAGACACCGGAGAGGGCTAGGGTTACACAGAGTCGGTTACAATAGGAGGAGATCTACATATCCGTATCTCCAAGCTTGCCTTCCACGCCAAGGAAAGTCCCATCCAGACACGGGACGAAGTCTTCAATCTTATATCTTCATAGTCCGGGAGTCCGGCCAAAGGTCATAGTCCGGTCATCCGAACACCCCCTAATCCAGGACTCCCTCAGACGGGTTTGGAGAACTCTCCGCTTGCTCCCCGCCATTATAAGTGTCTAGTCCAGCTCGGATGGGGACCATGTACGCAGGTGGGAGAAACCCCTTGGTCTGCAACTCTACTAGTCGGCTGTGGGGGACAGAACATTTCTCCCAATCGCTTGGCCTAGTGCTACAGGAGCGAGAGGAGGAGCCGTGACGACCGGCCATGGTGGTATGGATTTTTTCGGATGCGCTCTGATGAATGCTCGCTGGGAGGAGATGGTGTGATTTGGATCTGAGGATCCCCATCTCTTTAAATATATGATTTACTCGCATAGTTGGGGTGGCAAATGTAAAAATGCATCGGCTTCTCACATTCGCCCGACACGTGGAGATAGCCTTTTTTGAAGCACAGAAGCCGAGGAGCGCAACATTGATGAGGAGCTGAACACTGCTCGCTACGGCAGATGCTCTGGAGAATTTGGAGAAGAACCCGCCTTGCAATGCCGAAGACAATCTGCGCGCCGGACTCATCATCATTGAAGCCTGGTTCAGGGGCTACTGAGGGAGTCCTGGATTAAGGGGTCCTCGGACAGCCGGACTATATACTTTGGCTGGACTGTTGGACTATGAAGATACAAGATTGAAGATTTCGTCCCGTGTCTGGATGGGACTCTCCTTTGCGTGGAAGGCAAGCTTGGAAATTCGGATATGTAGATCTTCTTCTCTGTAACCGACTCTGTGTAACCCTAGCCCCCTCCGGTGTCTATATAAACTGGAGGGTTTAGTTCGTAGGACAACAACAATCATAATCATAGGCTAGCTTCTAAGGTTTAGCCTCTATGATCTCGTGGTAGATCAACTCTTGCAGTACATATCATCAAGATCAATCAAGAAGGAAGTAGGGTATTACCTCCATCGAGAGGGCCCGAACCTGGGTAAAACATCATGTCCCCTGCCTCCTGTTACCATTAGCCTTAGACGCACAGTTCGGGACCCCCTACCCGAGATCCGCCGGTTTTGACACCGACAGGAGGTTCACTAGGTCCTTGTTTTTGTACTCAGGGGATCGTAGGAAGTTGAAATCCCCACCAACCACAACTGGCAACTGGGCCACCGGGACCTTCCTCCGAAGCTTGTCGAGGAAGGTTGCCGAGTGATAGTGGTCGGCTGGGCTGTAGACTATCACAATCTCCCACTTAAAGTTGAGAGAACGCTCGAACACTTCCATACTAACAAAGAACTCGCCCCTATCCATGTCGCCCACCTCAAAGGTGTCACCCTTTACGCCTAAAATGATGCCACCCGAATGGTCAGTGCTCCCACTAGAAGGGAGCCAACACCATGCAAACAGGTGGGTGCTCAGACGTTCAAGCTCTTGGAGGGAGAAGTTCATCCACATGGTTTCTAGGATGGCTACAATGTCGATGTGCTCGTCTCGCATGTACTCGACTAACTGGCGACGCTGTCCGTCTTGGTCGAAGCCGCAGATGTTCCAGAATAGGGTCTGCATCAAGGCGCCATTGTTGGAAATATGCCCTAGAGGCAATAATAAAAGCATTATTATTATGTTTCCTTGTTCACTATAATTGTCTTTTATTCATGCTATAATTGTATTATCCGGAAATCGTAATACATGTGTGAATACATAGACCACAATACGTCCCTGGTGAGCCTCTAGTTGACTAGCTCGTTGGTCAACAGATAGTCATGGTTTCCTGACTATGGACATTGGATGTCATTGACAACGGGATCACATCATTAGGAGAATGATGTGATGGACAAGACCCAATCCTAAGCATAGCACAAGATCGTGTAGTTTGTTTTCCTAGAGTTTTTCCAATGTCAAGTATCTCTTCCTTAGACCATGAGATTGTGTAACTCCCGGATACCGTAGGAGTGCTTTGGGTGTACCAAACGTCACAACGTAACTGGGTGACTATAAAGGTACACTACAGGTATCTCCGAAAATGTCTGTTGGGTTGACACGGATCGAGACTGGGATTTGTCACTCCGTATGACGGAGAGGTATCTCTGGGCCCACTCGGTAATGCATCATCATAATGAGCTCAAAGTGACCAAGTGCTTGGTCACGGGATCATGCATTACGGTACGAGTAAAGTGACTTGCCGGTAACAAGACTGAATGAGGTATTGGGATACCAACGATCGAGTCTCGGGCATGTAACGTACCGATTGACAAAGGGAATAGTATACGGGGTTGCTTGAATCCTCGACATCGTGGTTCATCCGATGACATCATCGAGGAGCATGTGGGAGCCAACATGGGTATCCAGATACCTCTGTTGGTTATTGACCTGAGAGTCGTCTCGGTCATGTCTGCATGTCTCCCGAACCCGTAGGGTCTACACACTTAAGGTTCGGCGACGCTAGGGTTATTAGGAAGACTTGTATGTGAATACTGAATGTTGTTCGGAGTCCCGGATGAGATCCCGGACGTGACGAGGAGTTTCGGAAGGGTCCGCAGGTAAAGATTTATATATGGGAAGTTGTCAAACGGACACCGGAAAGTTTCGGGGGCACATCGTTATTGTACCGGGGCCACCGGAAGGGTTCCGGGGGTCCACCGGGAGGGGCCACCCCTCCCGGGGGGCCACATGGGCTGCGTGGGGCAGGAGCCAGCCCCTGGAGGGCTGGGTGCGCCCTCCCCCTTGGGCCCATGCGCCTAGGGTTGGGGGGGAACCCTAGAGGGGGCGCCCCCCTTTGCTTGGGGGGTAAGTCCCCCCTCCCTGGCCGCCGCCCCCCCTCTAGATCCCATCTAGAGGGGCCGGGCCCCCTTGCCCCTTCCCCTATAAATAGAGGGGTGAGGGGAGGGCTGCATACACAAGCCAAGGCGCAGCCCCTCCCCTCCCCAACACCTCTCCTCCATCACGAGCTTGGCGAAGCCCTGTCGGAGTGCTGCTTCTCCACCAACACCACGCCATTGTGCTGCCGGTGGAGCTGTATTCCTCAACCTCTCCTTCCTCCTTGCTGGATCAAGACGGAGGAGACGTCTCCCGTACCGTATGTGTGTTGGACGCGGAGGTGCTGTCCGTTCAGCACTTGGTCATCGGTGATCTGAATCACGTCGAGTACGACTCCATCATCACCGCTCCCTCGAACGCTTCCGCATGCGATCTACAAGTGGTATGTAGATGCAAACTCACTCCCTTGACTCGTTGCTTAGATGAACTCATAGATGGATCTTGGTGAAACCGTAGGAAAATTTTTAATTTTCTGCAACGTTCCCCAACAGTGGCATCATGAGCTAGGTCTATGCGTAGTTCTCTATTGCACGAGTAGAACACAATTTTGTTGTGGGCGTAGATCTTGTCAACTTGCTTGCCGCTACTAATCTTATCTTGCTTCAGCGGTATTGTGGGATGAAGCGGCCCGGACCAACCTTACACGTACGCTTACGTGAGACCGGTTCCACCGATTAACATGCACTAGTTGCATAAGGTGGCTGGCGGGTGTCTGTCTCTCCCACTTTAGTTGAAGCGGATTTGATGAAAAGGGTCCTTATGAAGGGTAAATAGAAGTTGACAGAATCACGTTGTGGTTATTCGTAGGTAAGAAAACGTTCTTGCTAGAACCCAGTTGCAGCCACGTAAAAGATGCAACAACAATTAGAGGACGTCTAACTTGTTTTTGCAGCAATTGTCATGTGATGTGATATGGCCAGAAGTTGTGATGAATGATGAATGATATATTGTGATGTATGAGATCATGTTCTTGTAATAGGAATCACGACTTGCATGTCAATGAGTATGACAACCGGCAGGAGCCATAGGAGTTGTCTTTATTTTGTATGACCTGCGTGTCATTGAAGAACGCCATGTAAATTACTTTACTTTGTTGCTAAACGCGTTAGCCATAGAAGTAGAAGTAGTCATTGGCGTGACAACTTCATGAAGACACGATGATGGAGATCATGATGATGGAGATCATGGTGTCATGCCGGTGACAAGATGATCATGGAGCCCCGAAGATGAAGATCAAAGGAGCTATATGATATTGGCCATATCATGTCACTACTTTATATAATTGCATGTGATGTTTATTATGTTTTATGCATCTTGTTTACTTAGAATGACGGTAGTAAATAAGATGATCCCTTATAATAATTTCAAGAAAGTGTTCCCCCTAACTATGCACCGTTGCTAAAGTTCATCGTTTCGAAGCACCACGTGATGATCGGGTGTGATAGATCCTTACGTTCACATACAACGGGTGTAAGACAGATTTACACATGCAGAACAATTAGGGTTAACTTGACGAGCCTAGCATGTACAGACATGGCCTCGGAACACAGAGACCGAAAGGTCGAACATGAGTCGTATGGAAGATGCGATCAACATGGAGATTTTCACCGATGATGACTAGTCCGTCTCACGTGATGATCGGACAGGGCCTAGTCAACTCGGATCGTGTAACACTTAGATGACTAGAGGGATGTCTAATCTGAGTGGGAGTTCATTAAATAATTTGATTATATGAACTTAGTCTAAAATCTTTGCAAAATATGTCTTGTAGATCAAATGGCCAACGCTCATGTCAACATGAACTTCAACGCGTTCCTAGAGAAAACCAAGCTGAAAGATGATGGCAGCAACTATACGGACTTTGTCCGGAACCTGAGGATCATCCTCATAGCTGCCAGGAAACAATATGTCCTAGAAGGACCGCTAGGTGACGCTCCCGTCCTAGAGAACCAAGACATTATGAATGCTTGGCAGTCTCGTGCTGATGATTACTCCCTCGTTCAGTGCGGCATGCTTTACAGCTTAGAACCGGGGCTCCAAAAGTGTTTTGAGCAACACGGAGCATATGAGATGTTCGAGGAGCTGAAACTAGTTTTCCAAGATCATGCCCGGGTCGAGAGATATGAAGTCTCCGACAAGTTCTATAGTTGTAAGATGGAGGAAAATAGCTCTGTCAGTGAGCATATACTCAAAATGTTTGGGTTGCACAACTGCCTGTCCCAGCTGGACATTAACCTCCCGGATGAGGCGGTCATTGACAGAATCCTTCAGTCGCTCCCACCAAGCTACAAGAGCTTCGTGATGAACTACAATATGCAGGGGATGGTGAAGACCATTCCTAAAGTATTTTCAATGCTGAAGTCGGCAGAGGTTGAAATCAAGAAAGAACATCAAGTGTTGATGGTCAATAAGACCACTAAGTTCAAGAAGGGCAAGGGTAAGAAGAACTTCAAGAAGGACTGCAAAGATGGTGCCGCGCCCGGTAAGCCAGTTGCCGGGAAGAAGTCAAAGCATGGACCCAAGCCTGAAACTGAGTGCTTTTATTGCAAAGGGAAGGGTCACTGGAAGCGGAACTGCCCCAAATACTTAGCAGACAAGACGGCCGGCAACACTAAAGGTATATTTGATATACATGTAATTGATGTGTACCTTACCAGTACTCGTAGTAACTCCTAGGTATTTGATACCGGTGCTGTTGCTCACATTTGTAACTCACAACAGGAGCTGCGGAATAAGAGGAGACTGGCGAAGGACGAGGTGACGATGCGCGTCGGGAATGGTTCCAAGGTTGATGTGATCGCCGTCGGCACGCTACCTCTACATTTACCTACGGGATTAGTTTTAAACCTCAATAATTGTTATTTAGTGCCAAATTTGAGCATGAACATTGTATCTGGATCTCGTTTGATGCGAGATGGCTACTCATTTAAATCCGAGAATAATGGTTGTTCTATTTATATGAGAGATATGTTTTATGGTCATGCCCCGATGGTCAATGGTTTATTCTTAATGAATCTCGAACGTAATACTACACATATTCATAGTGTGAATACCAAAAGATGTAAAGTTGATAACGATAGTCCCACATATTTGTGGCACTGTCGCCTTGGTCACATTGGTGTCAAGCGCATGAAGAAGCTCCATGCTGATGGACTTTTAGAGTCTCTCGATTATGAATCATTTGACACATGCGAACCATGCCTCATGGGCAAGATGACCAAGACTCCATTCTCCGAAACAATGGAGCGAGCAACCAACTTGTTGGAAATCATACATACCGATGTGTGCGGTCCAATGAGCGTTGAGGCTCGCGGAGGATATCGTTATGTTCTCACTCTCACTGATGACTTGAGTAGATATGGTTATGTCTACTTAATCAAACACAAATCTGAGACCTTTGAAAAGTTCAAGGAATTCCAGAATGAAGTAGAGAATCAACATGACCGAAAGATAAAATTCTTACGATCGGATCGTGGAGGAGAATATTTAAGTCACGAATTTGGTACACACTTAAGAAAATGTGGAATCGTTTCACAACCCACGCCGCCTAGAACACCTCAGTGTAACGGTGTGTCCGAACGTCGTAATCGCACTCTATTGGATATGGTGCGATCTATGATGTCTCTTACCAATTTACCGCTATCATTTTGGGGATACGCTCTAGAGACAGCTACATTCACTTTAAATAGGGCACCGTCTAAATCCGTTGAGACGACACCATATGAATTATGGTTTGGGAAGAAACCTAAGCTGTCGTTTCTAAAAGTTTGGGGATGCGATGCTTATGTCAAGAAACTTCAACCTGAAAAGCTCGAACCCAAGTCGGAAAAATGCGTCTTCATAGGATACCCTAAAGAAACCATTGGGTATACCTTCTACTTAAGATCCGAGGGCAAGATCTTTGTTGCCAAGAACGGATCCTTTCTAGAAAAAGAGTTTCTCTCAAAAGAAGTAAGTGGGAGGAAAGTAGAACTCGATGAAGTACTACCTCTTGAACAGGATAGTAGTGCAGCTCAGGAAAATGTTCCTGTGATACCTACTCCAACTGGAGAGGAAATTAATGATGATGATCAAGGTACTTCTGATCAAGTTGCTACTGAACTTCGTAGGTCCACAAGGACACGTTCCGCACCAGAGTGGTACGGCAACCCTGTCCTGGAAATCATGTTGTTAGACAACGGTGAACCTTCGAACTATGAAGAAGCGATGGCGGGCCCAGATTCCAACAAATGGCTTGAAGCCATGAAATCTGAGATATAATCCATGTATGAAAACAAAGTATGGACTTTGACTGACTTGCCCAATGATCGGCGAGCGATAGAAAACAAATGAATCTTTAAGAAGAAGACGGACGCGGATGGTAATGTCACCATCTATAAAGCTCGACTTGTCGCTAAGGGTTATCGGCAAGTTCAAGGGGTTGACTACAATGACACTTTCTCTCCCGTAGCAAAGCTTAAGTCTGTCCGAATCATGTTAGCAATTGCCGCATACTATGATTATGAGATATGGCAGATGGACGTCAAAACGGCATTCCTTAACGGGCATCTTAAGGAAGAAATGTATATGATGCAGCCGAAGGGTTTTGTCGATCCTAAGAATGCTGACAAAGTGTGCAAGCTCCAGCGATCCATTTATGGGCTGGTGCAAGCATCTCGGAGTTGGAACATTCGCTTTGATGAGATGATCAAAGCGTTTGGGTTTATGCAGACTTATGGAGAAGCCTGCGTTTACAAGAAAGTGAGTGGGAGCTCTGTAGCATTTCTCATATTATATGTAGATGACATACTTTTGATGGGAAATGATATAGAATTCTTGGACAGCATTAAGGCCTACTTGAATAAGTGTTTTTCAATGAAGGACCTTGGAGAAGCTGCTTATATATTAGGCATCAAGATCTATAGAGATAGATCGAGACGCCTCATAGGTCTTTCACAAAGCACATACCTTGATAAGATTTTGAAGAAGTTCAAAATGGATCAGTCTAAGAAGGGGTTCTTGCCTATATTGCAAGGTGTGAGATTGAGCTCGGCTCAATGCCCGACCACGGCAAAAGATAAAGAAGAGATGAGTGTCATCCCCTATGCTTCAGCCATAGGATCTATTATGTATGCCATGCTGTGTACCAGACCTGATGTAAACCTTGCTGTAAGTTTGGTAGGAAGGTACCAAAGTAATCCCGGCAAGGAACACTGGACAGCGGTCAAGAATATCCTGAAGTACCTGAAAAGGACAAAGGACATGTTTCTCATTTATGGAGGTGACGAAGAGCTCACCGTAAAGGGTTACGTCAACGCTAGCTTCGACACAGATCTGGATGACTCTAAGTCACAAACCGGATACGTGTATATGTTGAATGGTGGAGCAGTAAGCTGGTGCAGCTGCAAGCAGAGCGTCGTGGCGGGATCTACATATGAAGCGGAGTACATGGCAGCCTTGGAGGCAGCACATGAAGCTATTTGGGTGAAGGAGTTCATCACCGACCTAGGAGTCATACCCAATGCGTCGGGGCCGATCAAACTCTTCTGTGACAACACCGGAGCTATTGCCCTTGCCAAGGAGCCCAGGTTTCACAAGAAGACCAGGCACATCAAGCGTCGTTTCAACTCCATCCGTGAAAATGTTCAAGATGGAGACATAGATATTTGCAAAGTACATATGGATCTGAATGTCGCAGATCCGTTGACTAAACCTCTCTCGCGAGCAAAACATGATCAACACCAGAACTCTATGGGTGTTCGATTCATCACAATGTAACTATATTATTGACTCTGGTGCAAGTGGGAGACTGTTGGAAATATGCCCTAGAGGCAATAATAAAAGCATTATTATTATGTTTCCTTGTTCATGATAATTGTCTTTTATTCATGCTATAATTGTATTATCCGGAAATCGTAATACATGTGTGAATACATAGACCACAATACGTCCCTGGTGAGCCTCTAGCTGACTAGCTCGTTGGTCAACAGATAGTCATGGTTTCCTGACTATGGACATTGGATGTCATTGACAACGGGATCACATCATTAGGAGAATGATGTGATGGACAAGACCCAATCCTAAGCATAGCACAAGATCGTGTACTTTGTTTTGCTAGAGTTTTTCCAATGTCAAGTATCTCTTCCTTAGACCATGAGATCGTGTAACTCCCAGATACCGTAGGAGTGCTTTAGGTGTACCAAACGTCACAACGTAACTGGGTGACTATAAAGTTACACTACAGGTATCTCCGAAAGTGTCTGTTGGGTTGACACGGATCGAGACTGGGATTTGTCACTCCGTATGACGGAGAGGTATCTCTGGGCCCACTCGGTAATGCATCATCATAATGAGCTCAAAGTGACCAAGTGCTTGGTCACGGGATCATGCATTACGATACGAGTAAAGTGACTTGCCGGTAACAAGACTGAACGAGGTATTGGGATACCGACGATCGAGTCTCGGGCATGTAACGTACCGATTGACAGAGGGAATAGTATACGGGGTTGCTTGAATCCTCGACATCGTGGTTCATCCGATGACATCATCGAGGAGCATGTGGGAGCCAACATGGGTATCCAGATCCCGTTGTTGGTTATTGACCTGAGAGCCGTCTCGGTCATGTCTGCATGTCTCCCGAACCCGTAGGGTCTACACACTTAAGGTTCGGTGACGCTAGGGTTATTAGGAAGACTTGTATGTGAATACCGAATGTTGTTCGGAGTCCCGGATGAGATCCCGGACATCACGAGGATTTCCGAAAGGGTCCGGAGGTAAAGATTTATATATGGGAAGTTGTCAAACGGACACCGGAAAGTTTCGGGGGCACATCGGTATTGTACCGGGGCCACCGGAAGGGTTCCGGGGGTCCACCGGGAGGGGCCACCCCTCCCGGGGGGGCACATGGGCTGCGTGGGGCAGGAGCCAGCCCCTGGAGGGCTGGGCGCCCCCCCTTGGGCCCATGCGCCTAGGGTTGGGGGGGGACCCTAGAGGGGGCGCCCCCCTTTGCTTGGGGGGCAAGTCCCCCCTCCCTGGCCGCCGCCCCCCCTCTAGATCCCATCTAGAGGGGCCTGCATACACAAGCCAAGGCGCAGCCCCTCCCCTCCCCAACACCTCTCCTTCTCCGTCACGAGCTTGGCGAAGCCCTGTCGGAGTGCTGCTTCTCCACCAACACCACGCCGTCGTGCTGCCGGTGGAGCTGTCTTCCTCAACCTCTCCTTCCTCCTTGCTGGATCAAGACGGAGGAGACGTCTCCCGTACATACGTGTCTTGAACGTGGAGGTGTTGTCCGTTCAGCACTTGGTTATCGGTGATCTGAATCACGTCGAGTACGACTCCATCATCACCGCTCCCTCGAACGCTTCCGCACGCGATCTACAAGTGGTATGTAGATGCAAACTCACTCCCTTGACTCGTTGCTTAGATGAACTCATAGATGGATCTTGGTGAAACCGTAGGAAAAATTTTAATTTTCTGCAACGTTCCCCAACAGCCATTCGGGGGCTGCTTGCCCCAAGACGAGGGAGGCACTACCGGCCCTGAGGGCGGCAGTGCGGGAGTGGGTGCGTCCATGGATCTCCTCAACCGGCACCTCGGGAGGGGGAGCCTTTGTGGGCTGAGGTGCCGGCGTATGGAGGAGATGAGCCCGGGTCTCGGCGATTTTCCCGTCAAGGCTCTCGCGGGCATGGAGCGTCTCAATCTGCTCTAAGGGGGGCTAATTCCCCCTGAAAATGATAGACAAGTCAGCGACGACCTTAGCAAGGTGGCCGAGCGGAATAGGCTCAAGTGTGGAAATCGAGCAACTGGAAGAACTGGAGGGGATGTCAGGCGCACCTGGCTCGAGGTTCCGGGCTGCCGTTCTAAGGTCAGCATGCTCGAGATGGATGGAGTCGGGAAGCTGGACTGGCTGTCTGCATCGATACGGGCATTGTGGCGGGAGGCAGTCACCGTTGTCGAGGAGGCCCTAGCCCGCCGGGCGTACGACACCGTCCAAGGCGGGTGGGAGGCTACGGGGGTGGATACCGCATTGGCGTCCCCCTGGGGCAGCAGCTTCGGGGAGGCGGGTGGAGAAGCAACCGAAGGAGCATCGGGGATCGAATGAGCGGGGGAGGACGAGTTCGGGACCAGGACCACAGTATCCCGTGCCACCTCGGATAGAGGGTCCGGAGGGGCGGAGGAGAGCAGAGGTGAGCAGCCCCCGGGGGCCACCGTCAGGGGGGCTCCAGGGGGAGCGGCAGCCGAGGGGGTGTCATCTCGAGGATGCGGGCGTCCGGGGTCCAGCAGCGCAGCGTCAGCGGCGGGGATGGAGCAGTGGGAGCGCGACGAGGAGGCCGGAATAACGAGGAGGCCCACACTGGAGATGTCGCTCATCTCGTTCGAGGAGTTAGGGAAGGCAGCGAGCAGCAAGGCAGGAACCATCCTGGCCGTGAGTGCCATCGCACGGGATCACCCGACTCCCGAGCCCCCATGGCTCGGAGGAGGGTCGGAGGGCTCGCAGGAGGGGGAGCGGCTGTGATCAGAGCACTCGTCATCGTCAGGGTCCCCATGCTGCAAAGGGCGAGGGCGATGATAGTGAGATTCGTCGACCTTGCCGGAACCACCCTCACCAAAGTGGCCATCATCAGACTAGCGGTGGTGGCCGACATGGTTGGGGGGCTCGGGGCAGATCTTGAAGTCGAAACCCTGGTCGTTGAAGAAGACTCGGATGGTGGCGCGAAGCTTGGAGGAGTCCACGCATTTGACTTTGACCCGGACCTCCTCCTCCTTATGAAGGGAGAGCTCATCCACCACCACCACCTTGCCGAGGATCTTGGAAATATTGCTAATCACCCACTCGGAACGCGCAATGTCGGGAAGCCCCGCGATGAGGATCCAAGCCATATCCAGAACAACCACCACCTTGGGGTCGAACTTTGGCTCAGAGATGTTGACCACTGATACGTCTCCAACGTATCTATAATTTTTGATTGCTCCATGCTACTTTATCTACTATTTTGGACTATATTGGGCTTTATTTTCCACTTTTATATTATTATTGGGACTAACCTATTAACCGGAGGCCCAGCCCGGAATTGTTGTTTTTTGCCTATTTCAGTATTTCAAAGAAACAGAATATCAAATGGAGTCCAAACGGAATAAAACCTTCGGGAACGTGATTTTCTCACCGAACGTGATCTAGGAGACTTGGACCCTACTCCAAGAAGTGCCAGAGGCGGTCACGAGGGTGGAGGGCGCGCCCCCTGGGAGCGCCCCCCTGCCTCGTGGGCCCCCTGTTGCTCCACCGACGTACTCCTTCCTCCTATATACCTACGTACCCCCGTCAGATCAGATATGGAGCCAAAAACCTAATTCCACCGCCGCAACCTTCTGTATCCGCGAGATCCCATCTTGGGGCCTGTTCCGGAGCTCCGTCAGAGAGGGCATCTGCCACGAAGGGCTTCTACATCAACACCATAGCCTCTCCGATGAAGTGTGAGTAGTTTACTTTAGACCTTCGGGTCCATAGCTAGTAGCTAGATGGCTTCTTCTCTCTTTTCGGATCTCAATACAATGTTCTCCCCCTCTTTTGTGGAGATCTATTCGATGTAATCTTCTTTTTGCGGTGTGTTTGTTGAGACCGATGAATTGTGGGTTTATGATCCAGCTTATCTATGAATAATATTTGATTCTTCTCTGAATTCTTTTATGTATGATTGAGTTATCTTTGCAAGTCTCTTCGAATTATCCGTTTGGTTTGGCCAACTAGATTGGTAGTTCTTGCAATGGGAGAAGTGTTTAGCTTTGGGTTCAATCTTGCGGTGTCCTTACCCAGTGACAGAAAGGGTTGCAAGGCACGTATTGTGTTGTTGCCATCGAGGATAACAAGATGCGGTTTTTATCATATTGCATGAATTTATCCCTCTACATCATGTCATCTTGCTTATGGCGTTACTCTGTTTTTAACTTAATACTCTAGATGCATGCTGGATAGCGGTCGATGAGTGGAGTAATAGTAGTAGATGCAGAATCATTTCGATCTATTTGTCTTGGACGTGATGCCTATATACATGATCATACCTAGATAATCTCATAATTATTCGCTTTTCTATGAATTGCTCAATAGTAATTTGTTCACCCACCGTAGAATACTTATGCTCTTGAGAGAAGCCACTAGTGAAACCTATGGCCCCCGGGTCTATTCTCATCATATCAATCTCCATTACTTTATTACTTGCTTTGTTTTTACTTTGCCTTTTACCTTTTACTTTGCATCTCTATATCAAAAATACCAAAAATATTATTTATCATCTCTATCAGATCTCACCCTCGTAAGTGACCGTGAAGGGATTGACAACCCCTAATCGCGTTGGTTGCGAGTAGCTATCATTTTGTGTAGGTATGAGGGACTCGTGCGTGATCTCCTACTGGATTGATACCTTGGTTCTCAAAAATCTGAGGGAAATACTTATGCTACTTTACTGCATCATCCTCTCCTCTTCGGGGAAATCCAACGCAATGCTCAAGAGGTTGCAAGAAGAATTTCTGGCGCCATTGCCGGGGAATTTGCACAAAAGTCAACCATACCAAGTACCCATCACAAATCCCTATCTCTCGCATTACATTATTTGCCTCTCATTTTCCTCTCCCCCACTTCACCCTTGCCGTTTTATTCGCCCTCTCTTTCCCAATCTCCTCCTCTCTTTCCCTTTCGCCTTTTTCCGTTGCCCGTGTGTTTGCTCGTTTGCCTTGTCACTATGACTAGTCTCTTACCTTCTCTGCTATCTCCCGAGAATGAAGTTTTAAATTTTAAGCAAAGGGAGGGAGAAAATCTAAAAGACGCTTGGTATAGAATTTGCAATGCTCAAAATAGATCTACCAGGAAGCAATCTACCTCGGTTCTTCTTCGTATTTTTTATGTAGGTGCTAATCCTTGGTTTAGATATATCCTTGATACCATTACCGGAGGGAATTTCTTGGGTAGCCATACTTTTGATTCTTACAATGCTTTAATAGATTTATTTGGCTCACCACCTCCTTTGATTAATGGAACTATGTTAACTTTGGAGCATGTTATGCAAAGACTTGAAATTATTGAGAATAAAGTTGCTACCATTGAATCAATTGAAAATCTTGATAAGAAGATCCACAATCAAATTACTCAATATGGATCTAAGGTAGGAATGACTTTGAAAAATATTAAAGAAAAAGAACCCATAGTTAACGAGAAAATAAATCTAGATTCCACAAGAATCGATAAACTTGAGGGTATCATTACCAACTTGGGGACCGCTTTTTCTTCCGTGCAAAACACTCCAAGTTCGTCTACTAAAAAACCTAAGCTTAGTTATGTTCCTAAGAGTAAGGGTGAATCATCTAGTAAGGAAACCGCGGATCTTAAATCTATAAGTGTTCATCCCAATCTTCTTGCTATCATTAAGGAACCATTTGCTATGAATGAATTTTTTGATCTTGTGCCTAAGAATTTGATAATTACAAGAAAGAAAGAAATTTCTAAGAAAGATAGATGCCTCATTGAAGAATTGCCTACCAAAGATGGCAAAACCTAGATCTATCCTTGGTTTTATGCCTAGCTAAGGGCATTAAACGATAGCGCTTGTTGGGAGGCAACCCAATTTTATTTTGTGTTTTTTGTTTTTGCTTCTGTTTAGGAATAAATAATCCATCTACTTTCTGTTTAGATGTGGTTTTATCTTTTAATTAGTGTTTGTGCCAAGTAGAACCTATAGGATAAGCTATGATGATAGTTGATTTGATTCTGCTGAAAAACAGAAACTTTGTGCTCACGAGAAAAAATTCAATAAATCACAGAAACGTGATTTTGCATTGACTCTTTTTTCTGATGATCAATAAACAAATTATCCAGTAACTCCTATTTTGGTAGAAGTTCTAGAGTTCCATAAGTTTGCGTTAGTTACAGATTTGTACAGACTGTTCTTTTTTTGACAGATTCTGTTTTTCGTGTGTTGCTTGCTTATTTCAATGCATCTACGGCTAATAAATTAGTTTATAAACCATAAGGAAGTTGGAGTACAGTAGGTTTAACACCAATATAAATAAATAATGAGTTCATTACAGTACCTTAAAGTAGTCTTTTGTTTTCTTTCACTAACGGAGCTCACGAGATTTCTATTGAGTTTTGTGTTGTGAAGTTTTCAAGTTTTGGGTGAATTCTTTTGATGGATTATGGAAAAAAGAGTGGCAAGAGCCTAAGCTTGGGGATGCCCATGGCACTCCCAAGATAATCCAAGGACACCAAAAATTCAAAGCTTGGGGATGCCCCGGAAGGCATCCCCTCTTTCGTCTACTTCCATCGGTAATTTACTTGGAGCTATATTTTTATTCACCACATGTCATGTGTTTTGCTTGGAGCGTCTTGTATTATTTGCGTTTTTGCTTGTTAATTTACCACAATCATCCTTGCTGTACACACCTTTTGAGAGAGCCATACATGCTTTAGAATTTGCTAGAATACTCTATGTGCTTCACTTATATCTTTTGAGCTTGATAGTTTTGCTCATAGTGCTTCACTTATATCTTTTGAGCGTAATAATTTTTGCTCTAGTGCTTCACTTAGATCTTTTAGAGCACGGTGGTGGATTTGTTTTAAAGAAACTATTGATCTCTCATGCTTCACTTAGATTATTTTGAGAGTCGTTAATAGCATGGTAATTTGCTTAATGTTAATATACTTGGTGTTCAAGATTTGTGAAACTTTCTTTTGAGTGCGTTGAATACTAAGATAAATTTGATGCTTGATAATTTTTTTGAGATATGGAGGTGATAATATCAAAGCAATTCTAGTTGGGGTGATTATGAATTTAAAGAATGCTTGTGTTGAAGTTTGTGATTCCCGTAGCATGCACGTATGGTGAACCGCTTTGTGATGAAGTCGGAGCACAATTTTATTTATTGATTGTCTTCCTTATGAGTGGCAGTCGGGGACGAGCAATGGTCTTTTCCTACCAATCTATCCCCCTAGGAGTATGCATTTAGTGCTTTGGTTTTTGATGACTTCTAAATTTTTGCAACAAGTGCATGAGTTCTTTTGATTAATGTTGAGTCCATGGATTATACGCACTCTCACCCTTCCACCATTGCTAGCCTCTCTAATACCGCGCACTTTCGCCGGTATCATACACCTACCATATACCTTCCTCAAAACAGCCACCATACCTACCTATCATGGCATTTCCATAGCCATTCCGAGATATATTGCCATGCAACTTTTCCACCATTCCGTTCATATGACACACATTACTTTTGTCATATTGCTTTTTGCATGAACATGTAGTTGACATTGTATTTGTGTCAAAGCCACCATTCATAATTCTTTCATACATGTCACTCTTGATTCATTGCATATCCCGGTACACCGCCGGAGGCATTCATATAGAGTCATATTTTGTTCTAGTATCGAGTTGTAATTGTTGAGTTGTAAGAAAAAATAAAAGTGTGATGATCATCATTATTAGAGCATTGTCCCAGTGAGGAAAGGATGATGGAGACTATGATTCCCCCATAAGTCGGGATGAGGCTCCGGACTTTATGAAAAATAAAAGAGGCCAAAGAAGCCCAAATAATAATAAAAAAAGAGGCCAAAGAAGCCCAAATAAAAAAATTATGAGAGAAAAAGAGAGAAGGGACAATGCTACTATCCTTTTTCCACACTTGTGCTTCAATGTAGCACCATGATCTTCATGATAGAGAGTCTCATATGTTGTCACTTTCATATACTAGTGGGAATTTTTCATTATAGAACTTGGCTTGTATATTCCAATGATGTGCTTCCTCAAAAGTGCCCTAGGTCTTCGTGAGCAAGCAAGTTAGATGCACACCCACTTAGTTTCTTTTGTTGAGCTTTCATATACTTATAGCTCTAGTGCATCCGTTGCATGGAAATCCCTACTCACTCATATTGGTATCTATTGATGGGCATCTCCATAGCCCGTTGATACGCCTAGTTGATGTGAGACTATCCTCTCCTTTTTGTCTTCTCCACAACCACCATTCTATTCCACCTATAGTGCTATGTCCATGGCTCACGCTCATGTATTGCGTGAAAGTTGAAAAAGTTTGAAATTTCTAAAGTATGAAACAATTGCTTGGCTCGTCAACGGGGTTGTGCATGATTAAATACTTTGTGTGATGAAGATAGAGCTTAGCCAGACTATATGATTTTGTAGGGATAACTTTCTTTAACCATGCTATTTTGAGAAGACATGATTGCTTTAATTTGTATGCTTGAAATTTTATTACCTTTATGTTAATATGAACTTTTGTCTTGAATCTTTCGGATCTGAATATTCATGCCACAATTAAGAAGATTCACATTGAAATTATGCCAAAGTATCACTCCGCATCAAAAATTCTTTTTTATCATTTACCTACTCAAGGACGAGCAGGAATTAAGCTTGGGGATGCTTGATACGTCTCCAACATATCTATAATTTTTTATTGTTCCACGCTACTTTATCTACTGTTTTGGACTATATTGGGCTTTATTTTCCACTTTTATATTATTATTGGGACTAACCTATTAACTGGAGGCCCAGCCCAGAATTGTTGTTTTTTTGCCTATTTCAGTATTTCGAAGAAACAGAATATCAAACAGAGTCCAAACGGAATAAAACCTTCGGGAACATGATTTTCTCACCGAACGTGATCCAGGAGACTTGGAACCTACTCCAAGAAGTGCCAGAGGCAGTCACGAGGGTGGAGGGCGCGCCCCCTGCCTCATGGGATCCCTGTTGCTCCACCGACGTACTCCTTCCTCCTATATATACCTACGTACCCCCGTCAGATCAAATACGGAGCCAAAAGCCTAATTCCACCGCCGCAACCTTTTGTATCCGCGAGATCCCATCTTGGGGCTTGTTCCAGAGCTCCGCCGGAGAGGGCATCTACCATGGAGGGCTTCTACATCAACACCATAGCCTCTCCGATGAAGTGTGAGTAGTTTACTTCAGACCTTCGGGTCCATAGCTAGTAGCTAGATGGCTTCGTCTCTCTTTTTGGATCTCAATACAATGTTCTCCCCCTCTCTTGTGGAGATCTATTCGATGTATTCTTCTTTTTGCGGTGTGTTTGTTGAGACCGATGAATTGTGGGTTTATGATCCAGCTTATCTATGAATAATATTTGATTCTTCTCTGAATTCTTTTATGTATGATTGAGTTATCTTTGCAAGTCTCTTCGAATTATCCGTTTGGTTTGGCCAACTAGATTGGTAGTTCTTGTAATGGGAGAAGTGTTTAGCTTTGGGTTCAATCTTGCGGTGTCCTTACCCAGTGACAGAAAGGGTTGCAAGGCACGTATTGTATTGTTTCCATCGAGGATAACAAGATGGGGTTTTTATCATATTGCATGAATTTATCCCTCTACATCATGTCATCTTGCTTAAGGCGTTACTCTGTTTTTAACTTAATACTCTAGTTGCATGCTGGATAGCGGTCGATGAGTGGAGTAATAGTAGTAGATGCAGAATCGTTTCGATCTATTTGTCTTGGACGTGATGCCTATATACATGATCATACCTAGATAATCTCATAATTATTCGCTTTTCTATCAATTGCTCAACAGTAATTTGTTCACCCACCGTAGAATACTTATGCTCTTGAGAGAAGCCACTAGTGAAACCTATGGCCCCCGGGTCTATTCTCATCATATCAATCTCCATTACTTTATTACTTGCTTTGTTTTTACTTTGCCTTTTACCTTTTACTTTGCATCTCTATATCAAAAATATCAAAAATATTATTTATAATCTCTATCAGATCTCACCCTCGTAAGTGACCGTGAATAGATTGAGAACCCCTAATCGTGTTGGTTGCGAGTAGCTATTGTTTTGTGTAGGTACGAGGGACTCGTGCATGATCTCCTACCGGATTGATACCTTGGTTCTCAAAATCTGAGGGAAATACTTACGCTACTTTACTGCATCATCGTCTCCTCTTCTGGGAAATCCAACGCAGTGCTCAAGAGGTAGCAACCACCAGCTTGTTAAGGGCCAAGGTGATGTCGTCGTTGCGGGGGTAGTAGCCCATGCCGATGGCATCCGGAAAGATCGCGATGAAGGAGATGTCAAAGGTCAGAGTCACCTGCCAATCCCACATGGACCGGCACAAGTGGTTGAGTTCGAACTCAATCATCTCCGGGGATGCGACAACCACCCCCACGACAGTGACATTCGCTTGAAGCGGCGGGGAGGGAGGTAGGATGTCTTCCACCTCGATGTGGAAGAAGCCAAGGCCCTCGATGCTGTGGCCGTACATCATGAGCTCCTCCTTCACCGGCCGGTCCGGTCACAGAACCGCGGGGTGGCCCGTATCCTTGCAAAGATGACACATCGGAGGGTTGGCGCACTTGACTTGGTAGTGACCCATGAGCCCGCAGTTGAAGCACAGGGGCGGGTCAGAGGGGCGCCGAAGTCGGCAGGGCCGATGCCACAGGTGGAGGGGCCATTGCAGCGGGGGGGAGGGCGCGGGCGGGGCCCCTCTTCTTCTTCTTCTTCTTCTTCACGCCTTGGTGCCCCCGAGCACCATTTCCGCCATTCACAGGGGGGAGGCTGGGCTAGTTCTGCGGGGGCTGGTACCGGCAAGGCGGGGCATTGTCGGCCGGCTGCGTCTGGGGGCGGGAAGGGGACGGGGAGCAGGCGTGACGACACATAGGGGAGGGATACCAACGCTTGTCCGCGCACCAAGACTCAGGCACAGGAGACTGGGACCGGTCATGACGGTCTTCTCTGGATCGGGAGCGGCGGGAATCCCGGCCAGGCGAGCAGCGGTTGTCTCGGATCGGCAAGCGGCAGGAGTAACAAGGAGGGGAGCGACGCGAGTCCCGGGAGTACAACTGACGGTACAGGTCCGCCTTCCGGCACAGACCCTCCAAGGAGGAGCGGGATGGGTCCCAGCGGTCGTCCAGACTGCGTTTGTGATGGCCGGCGGCGTAGCCCCAATTGCGCGTCATGGGAAGCGTCGGTGGGGGGCAAGCGCGGCAGGGGTGGGGCAGCGGCGCAAGGCCTGGGGAGCAGAGGTGTGGAGTCAGGTCAAAGGGAGGGAGTCACAGGGGGAAGAGGCGGCTGGATGGGAAATCCTTGTGGGAGCCAAATCCGGCCCCTAGTAGCGAGGCGAGGGAGCTGGGCTCTAGATGGGCTGGCACCCGTCTCGGGCCGCCACATCCCCTCCTCCCCGAGCCCATCTAAGGATCCAGCCCCCGAAGGCGAAGTGGAGGAAAGGCCCAGTGGCCGGCCCAGGCCAGTCAGGGGGCGGCCCAGCCCTGTCGGGCACACCACGCGAGAAGCTAGGGTTACCCTATTGGGAAGCATAGCATGCAATTTAAAAACAATTCCTAAGCTCACGCAAGATATACCTAGGAGATGCATAGTAACAAGAGGGGGAGAGTGTGTCCACTACCCTTGTAGACCGAAAGCGGAAGCGTTAACTTAACGCAGTTGATGTAGTCGAACGTCTTCTCGAATCAACCGATCAAGTAGCAAACGTACGACACCTCCAAGTTTTGCACACGTTCAGCTCGATGACATCCCTCGAACTTTTGATCCAGTAGAGGTACGAAGGAGATGAGCTCCTTCAGCACGATGGTGTGGTGACGTTGATGGTGACGTGATCCGCGCAGGGCTTCGCCTAAGCACTACAACAACATGACCGGAGGAGAAAACGGTGGAGTGGGCACTGCACACGGCTAAGACAATTGATGTGCCTTGGGGTGCCCTCCTGCCCCCGTATATAAAGGAGGGAGAAGGGAGAGGGCCGGCCAGGGCACGCCCCCAAGGGGGGAGTCCTACTAGGACTCCCAGTCCAATTCGGACCCCCCTTCCTTCCCGGAGGGGGAAAAGGGGGAAGAGAGAGAGAGAAGGAAAGGGGGGCACCCCCTCACCTTGTCCAATTCGGAGTCTCGGTGGTGGGCACGCGCCACCTCCTGTGGCCTGCCTCCTCCACTCCCCTATGGCCCATGACGCCCATTACTTCTCCCGGGGGGTTCCGGTAACCCCTCGGTACTCCGAAAAATATCTGAAACACTCCGGAACCATTATGGTGTACGAATATAACCTTCCAATATATCATTCTTTATCTCTCGACCATTTCGAGACTCCTCGTCATGTCTGTGATCTCATCCGGGACTCCGAACAACTTTCGGTCACCAAAACACATAGCTCATATAATACATATCGTCATGGAACGTTAAGCGTGCGGACCCTACGGGACATGACCGAGACATCTCTCCGGTTAATAACCAATAGCCGAACCTAGATGATCATATTGGTTCCCACATATTCTACGAAGATCTTTATCGGTCGAACTGCAATGTCAACATACGTTATTTCCTTTGTCATCTGTATGTTACTTGCCCAAGATTCGATCGTCGGTATCTTCATACCTAGTTCAATCTCGTTACTAGCAAGTCTCTTTACTCATTCTGTAGTGCATCATCCCATAACTAACTCATTAGTCACATTTCTTGCAAGGCTTCATATGATGTGCATTACCGAGAGGGCCCAGAGATACCTCTCTGATACTCGGAGTGACAAATCCTAATCTCGATCTATGCCAACCCAACGAACACCTTTGGAGATACCTGTAGAGCATATTTATAATCACCCAGTTACTTTGTGACGTTTGATAGCACACAAGGCATTCCTCCAGTGTCCGGGAGTTGCATAATCTCATAGTCGAAGGAATATATATTTGACACGAAGAAAGCAGTAGCAATAAAACTGAACGATCATTATGCTCAGCTAACGCATGGGTCTTGTCCATCACATCATTCCACTAATGATGTGATCCCGTTTATCAAATGACAACTCATGTCCATGGCTAGGAAACTCAACCATCTTTGATCAACGATCTAGTCTAGTAGAGGCATACTAGGGACACGGTGTTTTGTCTATATATTCACACATGTATCAAGTTTCCAGTTAATACAATTCTAGCATGAATAATAAACATTAATCATGAATAAGGAAATATAAAATAACAACTTTATTATTGCCTCTAGGGAATATTTCCTTTAGTCTCCCACTTTCACTAGAGTCAATAATCTAGATTACATTGTAATGAATCTAACACCCATGGAATCTGGGTGCTGATCATGTTTTGCTCGTGGAAGAGGCTTAGTCAACAGGTCTGCAACACTCAGATCCGTTTGTATTTTGCAAATCTCTATGTCTCCCTCCTTGACCAAATCTCGGATGAAGTTGAAGCGTCTCTTGATGTGCTTGGTCTTTTTGTGAAATCTAGATTCCTTCGCCAAGGCAATTGCTCCAGTATTGTCACAAAATATTTTCATTGGACCCGGTTCACTAGGTATCACACCTAGATCGGATATGAACTCCTTCATCCAGACTCCTTCATTTGGTGCTTCTGAAGCAGCTATGTACTCCGCTTCACACGTAGATCCCGCCACGACGCTCTGCTTGGAACTGCACCAATTGACAGCTCCACCATTAAATAAAAATATGTATCCAGATTGTAGCTTAGACTCATCCGTATCAGTATCAAAGCTAGCGTTGATGTAACCACTTACGACAAGCTCTTTGTCACCTCCAAAAATGAGAAACATATCCCTAGTCCTTTTCAGGTCTTCAGGATGTTCTTGAATGTTGTCCAGTGATCCACTCCTAGATTACTTTCATACCTCCCTGCTAAACTTATAGCAAGGCACATATCAGGTCTGGTACACAACATAGCATACATGATAGAACCTATGGCTAAGGCATAGGGAATGACTTTCATTTTCTCTCTATCTTCGGTAGTGGTCCGGCATTGAGTTTGACTCAACTTCACACCTTGCAATACAGGCAAGAACCCTTTCTTTGACTGGTCCATTTTGAACTTCTTCAAAACATTATCAAGGTATGTGCTTTGTGAAAGTCCTATTAAGCGTCTTGATCTATCTCTATAGATCTTGATGCCCAATATATAAGCAGCTTCACCGAGGTCTTTCATTGAAAAGCTCTTGTTCATGTATCCTTTTATGCTATTCATAAATTCTACATCATTTCCAGTCAACAATATGTCACCCACATATAATATTAGAAATGCTATAGAGCTCCCACTCACATTCTTACAAATATAGGCTTCTCCAAAAGTCTGTATAAAACCATATGCTTTGATCACCTCATTAAAGTGTATATTCCAACTCCGAGATGCTTGCACCAGTCCATAAATGGATCGCTAGAGCTTGCACACTTTGTAGCACCTTTAGGATCAACAAAACCTTCTGGTTGCATCATATACAACTCTTCTTTAAGAAATCCATTAAGGAATGTTGTTTTGACATCCATTTGCCAGATTTCATAATCATAAAATGTGGCAATTTCTAACATGATTCGGACAGACTTAAGCATCGCTACGGGTGAGAAACTCTCATCATAGTCAACTCCTTGAACTTGTCAAAAACATTTTGCAACAAGTCGAGCTTTATAGACATAACATTACCATCAGTGTTAGTCTTCTTCTTGAAGATCCATTTATTCTCTATGGGTCGTCGATCATCGGGCAGATCCACCAAAGTCCACACTTTGTTCTCATACATGGATCCTATCTCGGATTTCATGGCATCAAGCCATTTATCAGAATCTGGGCTCATCATAGCTTCTTCATAGTTCGTAGCTTCGTCATGGTCAAGTAACATGACCTCCAGAACAGGATTACCGTACCACTCTGGTGTGGATCGTGCTCTGTTTGACCTACGAGGTTCTGTAGCAACTTGATTTGTAGTTTCATGATCTTTATCATTAGCTTCCTCTCCAGTTGGTGTAGGCATCACAGGAATAGATTTCTCGGATGATCTATTTTCCAAATTGAGAGTAGGTACAATTACCTCGTCAAGTTCTACTTTCCTCCCACTCACTTCTTTCGAGAGAAACTCTTTCTCTAGAAAGGTTCCGTTCTTAGCAACAAACATCTTGCCTTCGGACTTGTGGTAGAAGTACCCAATTGTTTCCTTGGGATATCCTATGAAGATGCACTTCTCCGATTTGAGTTCGAGCTTATCAGGCTGAAGCCTTTTGACATAAGCATCGCATCCCCAAACTTTAAGAAACGACAGCTTAGGTTTGTTGCCAAACCACAATTCATACGGTGTCGTCTCAATGGATTTTGACGGTGCCCTGTTTAAAGTGAATGCAGTTGTCTCTAATGTATAACCCCAAAACAATAGTGGTAAATCGGTAAGAGACATCATAGATCGCACCATATCCAATAAAGTGCGGTTATGACGTTCGGACACACCATTACGCTGTGGTGTTCTAGGTGACGTGAGTTGTGAAACTATTCCACATTGTTTTAAATGAAGGCCAAACTCGTAACTCAAATATTCTCCTCCACGATCAGATCATGGAAACTTTATTTTCTTATTACAATCATTCTCCACTTCACTCTGAAATTCTTTGAACTTTTCAAATGTTTCAGACTTGTGTTTCATTAAGTAGATATACCCATATCTGCTTAAATCATCTCTGAAGGTCAAAAAATAACGATACCCACCACGAGCATGAACACTCATCGGACTGCATACATTGGTATGTATTATTTCCAATAAGTCATTAGCTCGTTCCATTGTTCCGGAGAATGGAGTTTTAGTCATCTTGCTCATAAGGCACGATTCGCAAGTATCAAATGATTCATAATCAAGTGATTCCAAAAGTCCATCTTTATGGAGTTTCTTCATACTCTTTACACCGCTATGACCCAAACGGCAGTGCCACAAATAAGTTGCACTATCACTATCAACTTTGCATCTTTTGACATCAATGTTATGAATATGTGTATCATCACAATCAAGATTCAACAGAAATAGACCACTCTTCAAGGGCGCATGACCATAAAAGATATTACTCATATAAATAGAACAACCATTATTCTCTGATTTAAATGAATAACCGTCTCGCACTAAAAAAGATCCATATATAATGTTCATGCTCAACGCTGGCACCAAATAACAATTACTCAGGTCTAAAACTAATCCCGAAGGTAGATGTAGAGGTAGTGTTGCCAACGGCAATCACATCGACCTTGAAACCATTTCCGACGCGCATCGTCACCTCGCCCTTAGCCAATCTTCGTTTAATCCGTAGTCCATGCTTCGAGTTACAAATATGAGCAACTGAAGCATTATCAAATACCCAGGCACTACTATGAGAATTAGTAAGGTACACATCAATAGCATGTATATCAAATATACCTTTGTTCACTTTGCCATCCTTCTTATCCGCCAAATACTTGGGGCAGTTCCGCTTCCAGTGACCAGTCCCTTTGCAGTAGAAGCACTTAGTTTTAGGCTTGGGTCCGGCTTTGGGTTTCTTTCCGGGAGTGACAACTTGCTTGTCATTCTTATTGAAGTTTCCCTTCTTTTTACCCTTGCCCTTCTTCTTGAAACTAGTGGTTTTTTAACCATCAACAGTGATGCTCCTTCTTGATTTCTACCTCCGTAGCCTTTAGCATTGCGAAGAGGTCGGGAATAGTCTTTTCCATCCCTTGCATATTGTAATTCATCACGATGCCTTTGTAGCTTGGTGGCAGTGATTGAAGAACTTTGTCAATGACACAATCATCTGGAAGATTAACTCCTAGTTGAGTCAAGTGATTATGGTACCCAAACATTCTGAGTATGTGCTCAGTAACAGAACTGTTCTCCTCCATCTTGCAGCTATAGAACTTGTTGGAGACTTCATATCTCTCAACTTGGGCGTTTGCTTGAAATATTAATTTCAACTCCTGGAACATCTCATATGGTCCATGACGTTCAAAACGTCTTTGAAGTCCCGATTCTAAGCCGTAAAGCATGGCACACTGAACTAACGAGTAGTCATCAGATCAAGCTTGCCAGACGTTCACAACGTCAGCTTCTGCTCCAACAGCAGGCCTGCACCCAGCGGTGCATCAAGGACATAATTCTACTATGCACCAATGAGGATAATCCTCAAGTTACGGACCCAGTCCGTGTAGTTTCTACCATCATCTTTCAACTTAGCTTTCTCTAGGAACGCATTAAAATTCAAAGGAATGGTAGCACGGGCCATTGATCTACAACATAGATATGCAAAAAACTATCAGGACTAAGTTCATGATAAATTAAGTTCAATTAATCATATTACTTAAGAACTCCCACTTAGATAGACATCCCTCTAGTCATATAAATGATACGTGATCGAAATCAACTAAACCATGTCTAATCATCACGTGAGATGGAGTAGTCTTCAATGGTGAACATCACTATGTTGGTCATATCTACTATATGATTCATGTTCGACCTTTCGGTCTCTAGTGTTCCGAGGCCATATCTATATATTCTAGGCTTGTCAAGTTTAACCCGATTATTCCGCATGTGCAAATTGGCTTGCACCCATTGTATTTGAGTGTAGAGCTTGTCACACCCGATCATCATGTGGTGTCTCAACACGAAAAACTTTTGCAACGGTGCATACTCGGGGAGAACACTTATACCTTGAAATTTAGTAAGGGATCATCTTATAATGTTGTCGTTCGTACTAAGAAAAATAAGATGCATAAAAGATAAACATCACATGCACTCAAAATATGTGACATGATATGGCCATCATCATCTTGTGCTTTTGATCTCCATCACCAAAGCAACGTCATAATCTCCATCGTCACCGGCTTGACACCTTGACCTCCATCGTAGTGTCATGGTCGTCTCGCCAACTATTGCTTCTACGACTATCGCTACCAGCAATTACATAGCTTTTCTATTTCATACAATAAAGCGACAACCATATGGCTCCGGCCAGTTGCCGATAACTTTTACAAAACATGATCATCTCATACAACATCTTTATATCGCATCATGTCTTGACCATATCACATCACAACATGCCCTGCAAAAACAAGTTAGACATCCTCTACTTTGTTCACTACAACAAAAACCAACCTATAACAACGCATATCTAGCAACGAAAGTCGAGATGCGTTGGGTTAAACAAACCTCCCACCTCGCCACGAAGGATAACCTCCCTGTATCCACCTTGGTCCAAATATCACGCAACCAACACGCAGCCAAGCAGGAAAAAAAGAACCCAATCTTATCTCCCCACCACCTCTCTCCCCTATTCACATCTCCCACGCGAGCTCCACCACAACGCCGTCGCCGCCGCCTCTGATTCGAGGAAGCTCCGGTGCTCCCCTTCACCACGCCTCACCAGCTCGTCCCCCCTCTTGTTATACTCTGGTCCCGCCACGACGCCGTCCACGCCTCTGCATGGCATGACGGTTCGTTGTTGTAGCTCATGTGCTCGGCCCAGCAATCCCACTTCCACAGGCGATCGGCTACGGGCTAGGCTCGATGGTGCTGTTCCACCTTGGCTACCTTGACTCCGATGTTGACGGTTCAGTAAGGCACCCCTCCCCTCTGCTCTTGCCCTCCCGCTGCTTTGTGGCATGGCATCTTGCCATGGATAATTCTTTGTCGGTCATTACAACAATGTTAATGCTACCTTATCACTTGGATGATCTACCGTTGTGGGCGCTGGCTTGCATCGACAGCCACACCACTCCATGGTTTGTATTCATCACTATTCTCATATGTGCACAGAAATACTGATACCTAGGGGTAATTCAGTCATCTGGGTGTACGCATATAAGTGATTCACCACATGTCTGTATGTGTTGATTCAGGGAAATGTGTGTGTTCTCTTTTTCTAAATAGTTCTATCTTGTGATACATTAGTTTTTAATTTTTCATGTAGCTATGTGTGTGGATAATTAATTAATATATCCATGAAGATGATTAGACTATCAATTGAATAAGTTTATAGTATCTCTGGATATCCTAGTTGTTAGTTTCTGACTATTTATCAAAACCATTCCTTCTAGTATCATTTAATAGGTGACCACTATTATGTACAACATCATGATTTTTTTAGAAAGAAAACAAAATCTTCTTGTCGGTGTTATGAAACCTTACTGATTTCCTTGTAATAATCTATGAATAAGCCCCACATGCATCTCTACGTCCTATTATTTCTCTTTATCTTTATTTTATAATCCTTAATTTCATCTCCCCTTGCTTGTTCTGAAATTGACTACGCTTCAGCCAACATTTGTCTGTTTGTTCTTTATCTTAACACGTAAATCCTCAGGTTCAGAATGATGATACTAGCTAGTGCTTATGGTATGACTTATGATCCACTGATTTAGATATGTAAAACTTAAATGTTCTTGCAAGTACTTATGAAGCGAATCCATCATTCTTTGCAGTGCCAAAATTTCTTATATATTCATCTTTGGGAGAAAGATCAAGGCATATAGTGGGCTACTTCTGCAAAAGGAGGTATGACTGCATGATTCCAGCTCGCTAGTAACCATGTAGGTGATTTACATGACATAATTTGCAATGTAATTTAAAAACTGAGGTTGAAAAAGTTTTTGTATTCATAATTTAGATTTGTCTTATTCCCAAGCATCTATATAAATTAACATCATGTGAAAACATACTTGTTAACATTTAATAGAACCACCTGATTTAGCTTTGTGGGAATTATGTTCTCTCAAACTAAAAATCACGGACACGGGGACGGAAAGACAGGGATATGCATACGGGGACACGGGATACGACATTTTTCAAAGACAGTCATTCGGGGATACGGTGAGTATATATAAAATAAATAATAAATGTACAAAGTCAAAACAGAAAAAACAATGAGAAACTGATGGGTCTGGATCCCACAGAGGATAGTTCGTATCTACGAACACCAGGGACCAGGCTGTCCTTTGATCTCACCCACGGACAGGTGGCCCCGGGGGTGGCGCTCCCTGATGCCATGCTCCCTAGAAACAAGTAGAAATCATTCAAGTGAGTACAAATAACAAATACTCGCAACCCGACATGTTAAAGGGGTTGTCAATCCCTTTCGGGTACGGCGCCTCAAGATAGGCAAATAACATGAGGTAAAAGTGGTAGATAGGATAAACAGATCGCGGAACAGATAAATTGCAGAAAGTATTTTTGTATTTTTGGTTTAATAGATCTGAAACTAAATGCAAGGGAAAATAGACTGCAAAGATAAATATGATGAAAAGATACCCGGGGGCCGTAGGTTTCACTAGTGGCTTGATAACCTACAAGTGTAGGGGGATCGCAACAGCTTTCGAGGGTGAAGTACAACCCAAATTTATTGATTCGATACAAGGGGAGCCAAAGAATATTCTTGAGTATTAGCAGTTGAGTTGTCAATTCAACCACACCTGGACAACTTAGTATCTGCAGCAAAGTATTTAGTAGCAAAGTAGTATGATAGTAATGGTAACAGAGGCAAAGGTAAAGACAAATGTTTTTGGGTTTTTGTAGCAGTAGTAACAGTAGCAACGGAAAAGTAAATAAGCGAAGAACAATATACAAAAAGCTCGTAGGCAATGGATCAGTGATGGATAATTATGCCGGATGCCATCCCTCATGTAATAGCTATAACATAGGGTGACACGGAACTAGCTCCAATTCATCAATATAATGTAGGCATGTATTCCGTAAATAGTCATACGTGCTTATGGAAAAGAACTTGCATGACATCTTTTATCCTACCCTCCCGTGGCAGCGGGGTCCTAGTGGAAACTAAGGGATATTAAGGCCTCCTTTTAATAGAGAACCGAACCAAAGCATTAACACATAGTGAATACATGAACTCCTCAAACTACGGTCATCACCGAGAAGTATCCCGATTATTGTCACTTCGGGGTTATCGGATCATAACACATAATAGGTGACTATAGACTTGCAAGATAGGATCAAGAACACACATATATTCATGAAAACATAATAGGTTCAAATCTGAAATCATGGCACTCGGGCCCTAGTGACAAGCATTAAGCATAGCAAAGTCATAGCAACATCAATCTCACAACATAGTGGATACTAGGGATCAAACCCTAACAAAACTAACTTGATTACATGGTAAATCTCATCCAACCCATCACCGTCCAGCAAGCCTACGATGGAACTACTCACGCATGGCGGTGAGCAACATGAAATTGGTGATGCAGGATGGTTGATGATGACGACGGCGACGAATCCCCCTCTGAGCCCCGAACGGACCCCAGACCAGCCCTCCCGAGAGAGATTAGGGCTTGGTGGCGGCTCCGTGTCGTAAAACGCGATGAAACTTTCTCTCTGATTTTTTTCTCCATGAGACGGAATATATGTAGTTGGAGTTGAGGTCGGTGGAGCTCCAGGGGTCCCACGAGATAGGGGGTGCGCCCTACAGGGGGGGCACGCCCCCTGTCTCATGGACAGGCCCTGGGCCCCCTGGTGTATTTCTTTCGCCCAGAAATTCTTATTAATTCCAAAAAGTGCCTCCGTGGATTTTCAGGACATTCTGAGAACTTTTCTTTTCTACACATAAAACAACATCATGGCAGTTCTGCTGAAAACAGCGTCAGTCCGGGTTAGTTTCATTCAAATCATGCAAGTTAGAGTCCAAAACAAGGGCAAAAGTGTTTGGAAAAGTAGATACGTTGGAGACGTATTAACTCCCGCAAGCTTAAACCTTTTCTTGTCCTCAAGCAATTCAGTTGATAAACTGAAAGTGATAAAGAAAAACTTTTACAAACTCTGTTTGCTCTTGTTGTTGTAAACATGAAAAGCCAGCATTCAAGTTTCAGCAATATTATGAACTAACCATACTCACAATAACACTTAGGTCTCACAATTACTCATATCAATAGCATAATCAGCTAACGAGCCATAATAATAAAACTCGGATGACAACACTTTCTCAAAATAATCATAACATGATATAACAAAATGGTATCTCGCTGGCCCTTTCTAAGACCGCAAAACATAAATGCAGAGCACCTTTAAGGATCAAGGACTGACTAAACATTGTAATTCATGGTAAAGGAGATCCAGTCAAGTCATACCAAATATAAACCAATAGTAATGAATGCAAATGATAGTGTGCTCTCCAGCGGGTGCTTTTTAATAAGAAGGGTGATGACTCAACATAAAAGTAAATAGATAGGCCCTCCGTAGAGGGAAGCAGGGATTTGTAGAGGTGCCAGAGCTCGATTTCAAAATAGAGATTGAATAAAATTTTGAGCGGCATACTTTCATTGTCAACGCAACAACTATGAGATGGTTGTATCTTCCATACTACATGCATTATAGGCAGTTCCCAAACAGAATGGTAAAGGTTTATACTCCCCCAACCACCAACAAGCATCAATCCATGGCTTGCTCGAAACAACGAGTGCCTCCAACTAACAACAGCCCTGGGGGAGTTTTGTTTAATTATTTTGATTTGCTTTGATCTTTTTGGATCATGGGACTGGGCATCCCGGTTACCAGCCCTTTCTCGTGAATGAGGAGCGGAGTCCACTCCTCATGAGAATAACCCACCTAGCAGGGAAGATATAGGCAGCCCTAGTTGTAACATGAGCTGCTCGAGCATACAAAACAGAATTTCATTTGAAGGTTTGGAGTTTGGCACATACAAATTTACTTGGAACGGCAGGTAGATACTGCATATAGGAAGGTATAGTGGACTCATATGGAATAACTTTGGGGTTTAAGGAGTTTGTATGCACAAGCAGTATTCCCGCTTAGTACAGGTGAAGGCTAGCAAAAGACTGGGAAGCGACCAACTGAGAGAGCGAGAACAGTCATAAACATGCATTAAAATTAATTCACACCGAATACAAGCATGAGTAGGATATAATCCACCATGAACATAAATATCGTGAAGGATATGTTGATTTGCTTCAACTACATGCGTGAACATGTGCCAAGTCGAGTCACTCAATTCATTTAAAGGAGGATACCATCCCATCATACCACATCATAATCATTCTAATAGCATGTTGGCACACAAGGTAAACCATTATAACTCATAGCTAATCAAGCATGGCACAAGCAACTATAATCTCTAAATGTCATTGCAAATATGTTTACTTCATAATAGCTGAATCAGGAACGATGAACTCATCATATTTACAAAAACAAGAGAGGTCGAGTTCATACCAGCTTTTCTCATCCCAATAAGTCCATCATATATCGTCATTATTGCCTTTCACTTGCACAACCGAACGACGTGTATAATAATAAGAGTGCATGTGCACTGGACTAAGCTAGAATCTGCGAGCATTCAACTCAAAAGAGAAGACAAGATAATATGGGCTCTAAATTAAATAAACAATCATGCATATGAGAGCCATTAAGCATTTTCAATATGGTCTTCTCGACCCCCAAAGGAAAGAAAAGAAAGAAAACTATTTACACGGGAAAGCTCCCAACAAGAAAGAAGAAGATCTAGAAATCTTTTTGGGTTTTCATTTTAATTCCTACTACAAGCATGGAAATTAAACTAACTAATTTTTTTGGTTTTTCCTCAAGGTTTATCAAGCACACAAGAAGAAAACTAGAAAAAGAAATTTAAACTAGCATGGATAATACAATGAAAGAGTATGAGCACCGACGACTAGTGTGTGAACATGAATGTAAAGTCGGTGAGAAATACGTACTCCCCCAAGCTTAGGCTTTTGTCCTAAGTTGGTCTAGTACCAAGGATCGCCTGGCTGATATCCATAAGTGAAACCGGGGTTGTACTGAGATGCAGAGGCAACCGCCTCCTGAGTTGCAGTGTGTTGGCGAGCTGCCTCCACTCCCCTCTCGTATTTAGCTGCTTCCTCCCTGGTGACAACATATCTTCCTTTTGCCTGATAATCAAAAAGGTAGGGAGCAGGAAGAGTAACAGGGACGACATTGCGACTGTCATAGATTAGTCGATAATGGAGGAATTGTTCATTCCTCTCAAGAAAATGATGATTAAACATAGCTTATTTATCCAAATAAACAGGAGGTATTATCATATCTCCCTCTCGTGGGGCTATATTAAGATAATTAGCCACACGGGTTGCATAAATCCCTCCAAAGAAATCTCCCTTTCTACTATTATTATGCAACCTACGTGCAACTATTGCCCCCAAGTTATAACCTTTATAACCTAACACAGCACTCTTGAGGACACACAGATCAGGGACACACATGTGACATGCTTCATCCTTACCATTAATACATCTACCAATGAAGAGAGCAAAATAATGAATAGCAGGAAAATGAATGCTCCCTATGGTAGCTTGTGCTATGTCCCTAGATTCTCCCACAGTAATACTAGCAAGAAAATCTCTACATTCAGATTTGTGAGGATCATTAATATTACCCCGCTGCAGGAGTTTGCAAGCAATTGTGAAATCCTCTAAATCCATAGTATAAGATGTATCATAAATATCAAATATGACACTAGGAGAATTACGCACACGGTTATATTTAAACCTCCGCACAAAGGAATCACTCAATTGATAGTACCGAGGACACTTATCTTGTAATAAGTCCTCCAGCTCAGCATTATGCACAAACGCGTCAAATTCATCCTTAAAACCTGCTTCAACCATAAAATTATCGGAAGGCCACTCACAAGCTCGTACATCCGCATCCCTCGGCAATGCAACATCTTGCTCACGTATAGCAATCCTGGGCCCTTTCTTTACCGAGGAACCACCTTGGTACATTCTTCTAAGCATATTTCTTTTTCAAGCAACAATCTCCCAAAGCAGTTTTGTGAGTGGAGCTTTGAGCTAAGAGATCGAAAATTGCGGCAAAACGAGCTAGAACTCGTGCTTGAGCTGGATGGGGATTTTTTGGGTGGAAGATGAAGTGTGTGGGTGCTGGCATAAGTGGAGGGGGGCCACCAGGGGCCCATGAGACAAGGGGGCGCCCTATTGGGGGGGCGCACCCTCCACTCTCGTGGCCTGGTGATTGCCCCTCCTGTAGTGATTTCAGTGCCTAAAATCCTCAGATATTCTAGAAAAAATCATAGTAAATTTGCAGGGCATTTGGAGCACTTTTGTTTTTGGACTATTTTTTAATGCACGGATAATTCAGAAAACTGACAGATAATACTATTTTTGCTTTATTTATTCTAAATAACAGAAAGTAGAAAGAGGGTACAGAAGGTTGTGCCTTCTAGTTTCATCCATCTCGTGATCCTCAAAATGAATCCCCTAACAAGGTTGATCAAGTCTTGTTAACAAACTCATTCCGAATAACACAGAACCGGAGAAATTTTGAATAACACTAAGTTACCTCAACGGGGATATGAAAATCCCCAACAATAAGAATATCATACTTTTTCTTGACAGTAGGGAGAGGAAATTCAAAACCTCCAAAAATAATAGTTGGACCTTTTTCAATAGAATTGATGCTATGAACTTGAGATTGTTTCCTCGGAAAGTGTACCGTATGCTTATTACCATTGACATGAAAAGTGGCATTGCCTTTGTTGCAATCAATAACAGCCCCTGCAATATTAAGAAAAGGTCTACCAAGGATAATAGACATACTATCGTCCTCGGGAATATCAAGAATAACAAAGTTCGTTAAGATAGTGACATTTGCAACCACAACAGGCACATCCTCACAAATACCGACAGGTATAGCAGTTGATTTATCAGCCATTTGCAAGGATATTTCAGTAGGTGTGAACTTATTCAATTCAAGTCTATGATATAAAGAGAGAGGCATAACACTAACACCGGCTCCAAGATCACATAAAGCAGTTCTAACATAATTTCTTTTAATGGAGCATGGTATAGTTGGTACCCCCGGATCTCCAAGTTTCTTTGGTATTCCACCCTTAAAAGTGTAATTAGCAAGCATGGTGGAAATTTTAGCTTCCAGTATCTTTCTTTTATTTGTAATGATATCCTTCATATATTTATCATAAGGATTTACTTTAAGCATATCAGTTAAGCACATACGTAAGAAAATAGGTCTAATCATTTCAGCAAAGCGCTCAAAATCCTCATCATCCTTTGACTTGGATGGTTTAGGAGGAAAGGGCATGGGTTTCTGAACCCATGGTTCTCTTTCTTTACCGTGCTTCCTAGCAAAAAAATCTCTCTTATCATAACGTTGATTCTTTGATTGTGGGTTATCAAGATCAACAGCAGGTTCAACCTCTACTTCATTGTTTTTGCTAGGTTGAGCATCAACATGAACATTATCATTAACATTATCACCAGGTTCATGTTCATCACCTGATTGTGTTTCAGCATCAGAAATAGAAATATCATTGGGATTCTCAGGTGTGTCTACAACAGGTTCATTAGAAGCATACAAAGTCCTATCGTTTTTCTTTTTCTTCTTTTTGGAAGAACTAGGTGCTTCTAAATTATTTCTGTGAGAATCCTGCTCGATTCTCTTAGGGTGGCCTTCAGGATACAAAGGTTCCTGAGTCATTCTACCAGTTCTAGTAGCCACTCTAACAGCAAAGTCATTTTTATTATTTAATTCATCAAGAAAATCATTTTGAGCTTTAAGTACTTGCTCGGCTTGAGTAGCAACCATAGAAGCATATTTGCTAACGAGGTGAAGTTCATCCTTAACTCTAGCTAGATTATCACTTACACGTCCTATCTCGAAAGCATTATTCTTTAACTCTCTACCAACATAAGCATTAAAACTTTCTTGTCTAGCCATAAAGTCATCAAATTCATCTAAGCATGGGCTATGAAATTTAGTAGAGGGGATTTCAACTTTATCATATCTATAGAGAGAATTTACCTTTACTACCTGTGTCGAGTTATCAAGACAATATGGTTCTTCAACAGGCGGTATATTAAGACCATGTATTTCTTCAATAGGAGGTAAATTCTTAACATCTTCAACTTTAATACCTTTTTATTTCATTGATTTCTTTGCCTCTTGCATATCTTCGGGATTGAGATATAAAACACCTCTCTTCTTCGGAGTGGGTTTAGGAATAGGCTCAGGAGTTGGCTCAACTGGTTCAGGAATTGCCTCAGGAATTGGCTTAGGAAGAGTCCAATTATTCATTAGTCAACATATTATTCAATAATATTTCAGCTTCGTCGATTGTTCTTTCCTTGAAAACACAACCAGCACAACTATCCAAGTAGTCCTTGTAGGCATCGGTTAGTCCATTATAAAAGATATAAAGTATTTCATTTTTCTTAAGAGGATGATCAGGCAAAGCATTAAGTAACCGCAGAAGCCTCCCCCAAGCTTGTGGGAGACTCTCTTCTTTGATTTGCACAAAATTATATATTTCCCTCAAGGCAGCTTGTTTCTTATGAGCAGGGAAATAATTGGCAGAGAAGTAATAAATCATATCATGGGGACTACGCACACAACCAGGAGCAAGAGAAATATACCAAGTCTTAGCATCACCCTTTAATGAGAACGGAAATATCTTAAGGATATAAAAATTGCGAGACTTCTCATCATTAGTAAACAGGGTAGCTATATCATTCAACTTGGTAAGATGTGCCACAACAGTTTCAGATTCAAGGCCATAAAAAGGATCAGATTCAACTAAAGTAATAATTTCAGGATCAACAGAGAATTCATAATCCTTATCAGTAACACAAATAGGTGAAGTAGAAAAAGCAGGGTCAGGTTTCATTCTGGCATTAAGAGACTGCTGCTTCCATTTAGCTAATAATTTCTTAAGATCAGATCTATCATTGCAAGCAAAGATTTCCCTAGCAGCTTCTTCATTCATAACATAACCCTTAGGAACAACAGGCAATACATAATCATTGGGAGAACCTTCATCATCACTATCATCAATAATAGCATCTTCAATATTTTCATTCCCCCTAACTCTAGCAAGTTGTTCATCAAGAAATTCACCTAATGGCAAAGTAGTATCACGCACAGAAGTAGTTTCATCATGCATAGCAGAAGTGGCATCATCAATAACATGTGACATATCAGAATTCATAGCAGTAGCACATTTAGGTGTCGCAAGCCTACTAATAACGGAAGGAGAATCTAGTGCAGAGCTAGATGGCAGTTCCTTACCTCCCCTCGTAGTTAAGGGCAAAATCTTGGTTTTAGCGTCTTTCAAGTTCTTCATAGTGATCAACAGATATAAATCCCAAGTGACTCAGAGAATAGAGCTATGCTCCCTGGCAGCGGCGCCAGAAATTAGTCTTGATAACCCACAAGTGTAGGGGATCGCAACAGCTTTCGAGGGTGAAGTACAACCCAAATTTATTGATTCGACACAAGGGGAGCCAAAGAATATTCTTGAGTATTAGCAGTTGAGTTGTCAATTCAACCACACCTGGACAACTTAGTATCTGCAGCAAAGTAGTATGATAGTAATGGTAATGGTGGGAAAGGTAAAGACAAATGTTTTTGGGTTTTTGTAGCAGTTGTAGCAGTAGCAACGGAAAAGTAAATAAGCGAAGAACAATATATAAAAAGCTCGTAGGCAATGGATCAGTGATGGATAATTATGCCGGATGTGATTCCTCATGTAATAGCTATAACATAGGGTGACACAGAACTAGCTCCAATTCATCAATGTAGTGTAGGCATGTATTCCGTAAATAGTCATACGTGCTTATGGAAAAGAACTTGCATGACATCTTTTGTCCTACCCTCCCGTGGCAGCGGGGTCCTATTGGAAACTAAGGGATATTAAGGCCTCCTTTTAATAGAGAACCGGACCAAAGCATTAACACATAGTGAATAGATGAACTCCCCAAACTACGGTCATCACCGAGAAGTATCCCGATTATTGTCACTTCGGGGTTGTCGGATCATAACACATAATAGGTGACTATAGACTTGCAAGATAGGATCAAGAACACACATATATTCATGAAAACATAATAGGTTCAGATGTGAAATCATGGCACTCGGGCCCTAGTGACAAGCATTAAGCATAGCAAAGTCATAGCAACATCAATCTCACAACATAGTGGATACTAGGGATCAAACCCTAACAAAACTAACTTGATTACATGGTAAATCTCATCCAACCCATCACCGTCCAGCAAGCCTACAATGGAATTACTCACGCACGATGGTGAGCATCATGAAATTGGTGATGGAGGATGGTTGATGATGACGATGACGATGAATCCCCCTCTCCGGAGCCCCGAACGGACCCCAGATCAGCCCTGCCGAGAGAGATTAGGGCTTGGCAGCGGCTCCGTGTCGTAAAATGCGATGAAACTTTCTCTCTGATTTTTTTCTCCACGAGACGGAATATATGGAGTTGGAGTTGAGGTCGGTGGAGCTCCAGGGGGCCCACGAGATAGGGGGGCGGGCCCTACAGGGGGGGTGCCCCCCTGTCTCGTGGACAGGCCCTGGGCCCCCTGGTGTATTTCTTTCGCCCAGAAATTCTTATTAATTCCAAAAAGTGCCTCCGTGGATTTTCAGGACATTCCGAGAACTTTTCTTTTCTACACATAAAACAACATCATGGCAGTTCTACTGAAAACAGCGTCAGTCCGGGTTAGTTTCATTCAAATCATGCAAGTTAGAGTCTAAAACAAGGGCAAAAGTGTTTGGAAAAGTAGATACGTTGGTGACGTATCATGACTTCTCTCGAGAAAAATGGCAAACGGTGGGAAAACAATTATTGTTGGGAATTGATAGAGCTTTAAATAATCATGACGATATCCAGGCAATGATCATTATATAGGCATCACGTCCAAGATTAGTAGACTGACTCCTACCTGCATCTACTACTATTACTCCACACATCGACCGCCATCCATCATGCATCTAGTGTATTAAGTTCATGGGAAAACGGAGTAATGCAATAAAAGCGATGGCATGATGTAGATGAGATCCGTTTATCTATTGCGGAGATATAGATCTCATCTTGTTATCCTTAGTAGTGATAATCCCCAAGTGCAGGGAATCATCATAGAAATTTTCAAAGGTGGAAGTGATAAATATGGAGTGTCAAACCCACAAGGAGCTAAAGGTAAGATCAATATTTCTCAAGTCCTATCTGCCACTGTACGACTCTACGTACACCGAACGTTTGCTTCCAACTTGAAACGAGAAATAAAACTACGTTGTGGGTATGAAGAGGATAACTTTGCATGATATCGGAAAGCTAAAATATAAAAGTAGGTGTTGTTATCATAAAGTTAGAATATATTACTAAATATTATAAATAGCGAGTGTGGAATAATGATGGGTCGGTGTGCGGAATTGTCCTAGGCAATTGTTTAACAAGACCGGTAATCACTATTGCAATTTCATATGAGGGAGAGGCATAACCTAACATACTTTCTCTTCTTGGATCATATGCACTTATGATTGGAACTCTAGCAAGCATCTGTAACTGATACGTCTCCAACGTATCTATAGTTTTTGATTGGTCCATGCTATTATATTACCCGTTTTGGATGTTTATGGGCTTTACTTTACACTTTTATATCATTTTTGGGACTAACCTACTAACCGGAGGCCCAACCCAAATTGTTGTTTTTTTGCCTATTTCAGTGTTTCAAAGAAAATGAATATCAAACGGAGTCCAAACGGAATGAAACCTTCGGGAGCGATCTTTTTGGAACAAACGCAATCTAGAGACTTGGAGTGGACGTCAAGAAGCAGCTGAGGCGGCCACGAGGGTGTCAGGCGCACACTAGGGGGGTGGGCGCACCCCCCACCCTCGTGGGCTCCTCGTGGCTCCCCTGACTGACTTCTTTCGCCTATATATACCACCATACCCCGAAAACATCCAGGAGCACCACGAAAACCTCTTTCCACCTCTGCAACCTTCTGTATCCGCAAGATCACATCTTGGGGCCTTCGCCGGTGCTCCGCCGGAGGGGGAATCGACCATGGAGGGCTTCTACATCAACACCATAGCCTCTCCGATGAGTTGTGAGTAGTTTACCGCAGACCTTCGAGTCCATAGTTATTAACTAGATGGCTTCTTCTATCTCTTTGAATCTCAATACAAAGTTCTCCTCGATCTTCTTGGAGATCTATTCGATGTAACTCTTTTTGCGGTGTGTTTGTCGAGATCCGATGAATTGTGGGTTTATGATCAAGATTATCTATGAGAAATATTTGAATCTCCTCTGAATTCTTTTATGTATGATTGGTTATCTTCGCAAGTCTCTTCGAATTATTAGTTTGGTTTGGCCTACTAGATTGATCTTTCTTGCAATGGGAGAAGTGCTTAGCTTTGGGTTCAATCTTGCGGTGTCCTTTCCCAGTGATAGCAGGGGCAGCAAGGCACATATTGTATTGTTGCCATCGAGGATAAAAAGATGGGGTTTATATCATATTGCTTGAGTTTATCCCTCTACATCATGTCATCTTTCTTAATGTGTTACTCTATTCTTATGAAGTTAATACTCTAGATGCATGCTGGATAGCGGTTGATGTGTGGAGTAATAGTAGTAGATGCAGGCAGGAGTCGGTCTACTTGTTGCGGCCGTGATGCCTATATACATGATCATGCCTAGATATTCTCATAACTATGCACTTTTCTATCAATTGCTCGGCAATAATTTGTTCACCCACCGTAATACTTATGCTATATTGAGAGAAGCCACTAGTGAAACCTATGGCCCCCGGGTCTATATTTTATCATATAAGTTTACAATTTATCTTTATTTGCAATCTTTACTTTCCAATCTATATCATAAAAATACCAAAAATATTTATCTTATCTTATCATCTCTATCAGATCTCACTTTTGCAAGTTACCATGAAGGGATTGACAACCCCTTTATCGCGTTGGTTGCAAGGTTCTTGTTTGTTTGTGTAGGTACGAGGGACTTGCATGGAGCCTCCTACTAGATTTATACCTTGGTTCTCAAAAACTGAGGGAAATACTTACGCTACTTTGCTGCATTGCCCTTTCCTCTTCAAGGGAAAACCAGAGCAAGAAGGATTTTTGGCGCCGTTACCGGGGAGGTCTTTGCACAAGTCAAAACATACCAAGTACCCATCACAAACTCATCTTCCTCGCATTACATTATTTGCCATTTGCCTCTCGTTTTCCTCTCCCCCACTTCACCCTTGTCGTTTTATTCGCCCTCTCTTTCTCGTTCGCCTCTATTTTTCGCTTGCCTCTTATGTGCTCATGTGTTAGTTCGTTTATTTCGTCGTCATGGCTAGTCCTCCTATCATCGTTAGTACTCCCGATCATGAAGTTCTTAATTTTAAACAAAGGGAGGGAGAAAATCTAAAAGATGCTTGGCATAGAATTTGCAATGCATAAAATAGATCTACTAGGAAGCAATCCACTTCCGTTCTTCTTCGCAATTTTTATGTAGGCATTACTCCTTGGAATAGATATATCCTTGATACCATTACCGGAGGGAATTTCGTGGGTAGCCATACTTTTGATGCTTATAATGCTATGTTAGATTTGTTTGGTCCACCCCCTCTTTTGGTTAATGAAACAGTTTTAACTTTGGAACATGTGATGCAAAGGCTTGAAATTGTTGAAAATAAAGTTTTCACTGTTGAGTTAATTGAAAATTTGGATAAAAATATCCACAACCAAATTACCCAATATGGATCCAAGGTTGGAATTACTTTGAAATTTTTTAAGGAAAAGGAACCTATAGTTAACGAAAGAATAGATCAAGATTCAACTAGAATCGGTAAACTTGAGGATATTATTAATAACTTAGGGTCTACCTTTTCATCCGTGAAAAATACTCTAACTCCTCCTACCAAAATTGCCAAATTGATGTATGTTCCTAAAAATAAGGGTGAATCTTCTAGTAAGGAAAATGTGGATCTTAAATCAATAAGTGTTCATCCCAATTTTTTCGCTATCATTAAGGAACCTTTTGCTACAAATGAATTTCGTGATTTCTTGCCTAGGGGTCTAATCATTACTAAAAAGAAAGAAACTTCTAAGGGTTATAAGTTCTCTATTGAAGAGTTGAATACCAAAGATGGTAATACTTAGATCTATTCTCACTTTTATGCCTAGCTAGGGGCGTTAAACGATAGCGCTTGTTGGGAGGCAACCCAATTTTATTTTTGTTCCTTGCTTTTTGTTCCTGTTTAGTAATAAATAATTCATATAGATTCTTTTTAGATGTGGTTTTATGTTTTAATTAGTGTTTGTGCCAAGTAGAACCTATAGGATCATCTTAGGTGATAGTTAATTTGATCTTGTTGAAAAACAGAAACCTTTGCACGCACGAGAATAATTTTAGTAAATCGCAGAAACGTGTTTTGTAATTGATTCTTTTTGCAGTAGATAAACAGACAAATTTCCTAGGACTTCCTATTTTGGTAGGATTTTTAGAGTTCCAAAAGTATTCTAAAGTTACAGATTGCTACAGACTGTTCTGTTTTTGACAGATTCTGTTTTTCGTGTGTTGTTTGCTTATTTTGATGAATCTATGGCTAGTATCGGGGGGTATAAACCATAGAGAAGTTGGAATACAGTACGTTTAACACCAATATAAATAAAGAATGAGTTAATTACAGTATCTTAAGTGGTGGTTTTCTTTCTTGCACTAACGGAGCTCATGAGATTTCCTGTTGAGTTTTGTGTTGTGAAGTTTTCAAGTTTTGGGTAAAGATTTGATGGACTATGGAATAAGGAGTGGCAAGAGCCAAAGCTTGGGGATGCCCATGGCACCCCAAGATAGTTCAAGGACAACCAAAAGCCTAATCTTGGGGATGCCCCGGAAGGCATCCCCTCTTTCGTCTTCGTCTATCGGTAACTTTACTTGGAGCTATATTTTTATTCACCACATGATATGTGTTTTGCTTAGAGCGTCTTGTATGATATGAGTCTTTGATTTTTATTTTACCACAATCATCCTTGCTGTACACACCTTTTGGGAGAGACACACATGATTCGGAATTTGTTAGAATACTCTATGTGCTTCACTTATATCTTTTGAGCTAGACAGTTTTGCTCTAGTACTTCACTTATATCTTTTTAGAAGACGGCGGTGGTTTTATTTTGTAGAAATTATTGATCTCTCATGCTTCACTTATATTATTTTGAGAGTCTTTTATAACAGCATGGTATTTTCTATGGTTATAAAATTGGTCCTAGAATGATGGGCATCCAAGTTGGGTATAATAAAAACTATCATAGGAAGTGAATTGGATGCTATGATCAATTTGATGCTTGATAATTGTTTTGAGATATAAAGGTGGTAATGTTAGAGTCATGTTAGTTGGGTAATTATGAAATTGAGAAGTACTTGTGTTGAAGTTGGCAAGTCCCGTAGCATGCACATATGGTAAAAGTTGTGTAACAAATTTGTTACATGGGGTGCTCTTTTGATTGCGTTCCTTATGTGTGGAGGTCGAGGGCGTGCGATGGTTAACTCCTACCAACCTCCCCCCTAGGAGCATGCGTAGTAGTACTTTGCTTTGAGGGCTAATAAAACTTTTGCAATAAGTATATGAGTTCTTTATGACTAATGTGAGTTCATGGATTATACGCACTCTTACCCTTCCATCATTGCTAGCCTCTACGGTACCGTGCATTGCCCTTTCTCACCTTGAGAGTTGGTGTAAACTTCGCCGGTGCATCCAAACCCCGTGATACGATACGCTCTATCACACATAAACCTCCTTATATCTTCCTCAAAACAGCCACCATACCTACCTATTATGGCATTTCCATACTCATTCTGAGATATATTGCCATGCAACTTTCCACCGTTCCGTTTATTATGACACGCTCCATCATCATCATATTGCTTTTGCATGATCATGTAGTTGACATCGTATTTGTGGCAAAGCCACCATGCATGATTTTTTATACATGTCACTCTTGATTCATTGCCCATCTCAGTACACCGCCGGAGGCATTCATATAGTCATATCTTGTTCTAGTATCGAGTTGTAATTCTTGAGTTGTAAATAAATAGAAGTGTGATGATCATCATTATTAGAACATTGTCCCTTATAAAAAAAGAAAGGCCAATAAAAAAAGGAAAGGCCAAAAAAGGCCAAATAAAAAAAGGCCCAAAAAAAGGGGACAATGTTACTATCCTTTTCCACACTTATGCTTCAAAGTAGCACCATGATCTTCATGATAGAGAGTCTCTTATGTTGTCACTTTCATATACTAGTGGGAATTTTTCATTATAGAACTTGGCTTGTATATTACAACGATGGGCTTCCTCAAAATGCCCTAGGTCTTCGTGAGCAAGCAAGTTGGATGCACACCCACTTAGTTTATTTTGTTGAGCTTTCATACATTTATAGCTCTAGTGCATCTGTTGCATGGCAATCTCTACTCCTCATGTTGACATCAATTGATGGGCATCTCCATAGCCCGTTGATTAGCCTCGTCAATATGAGACTTTCTTCTTTTTTGTCTTCTCCACACAACCTCCACCATCATATTCCATTCCACCCATAGTGCTATATCCATGGCTCACGCTCATGTATTGCATGAGAGTTGAAAAAGGATGAAGCGCGTTAAAAGTATGAACCAACTGCTTGGCTGAAACCGGGGTTGTGCTTGATGGGAGTATTTTGTTTGATGAAAATGAAACATAGCCTAACTATATGATTTTTTAGGGATAAACTTTCTTTAGCCGCGTTATTTTGAGAAGACATGATTGCCTCATTAGTATGCTTGAATTATTACTATTCTTATGTCAATATGAACTTTTGTCTTGAATCATTTGGATCTGAACATTCATGCCACGATAAAGAAAATTACATTGAGAAATATGCTAGGTAGCATTCCACATCAAAAAATTTGTTTTTATCATTTACCTACTCGAGGACGAGTAGGAATTAAGCTTGGGGATGCTTGATACGTCTCGAGCGTATCTATAATTTTTTATTGTTCCATGCTATTATATTACCCGTTTTGGATGTGTATGGGCTTTACTTTACACTTTTATATCATTTTTGGGACTAACCTACTAACCGGAGGCCCAGCCCGAATTGCTATTTTTTTGCCTATTTCAGTGTTTCGAAGAAAAGGAATATCAAACGGAGTCCAAACGGAATGAAACCTTCGGGAGCGACCTTTTTGGAACAAACGCAATCCAGGAGACTTGGGGTGGACGTCAAGAAGCAGCCGAGGCGGCCACGAGGGTGCAAGGCGCGCCCTAGGGGGGTGGGCGCGCCCCCCACCCTCGTGGGCCCCTTGTGGCTCCCCTGACTGACTTCTTTTGCCTATATATACCACCATACCCCGAAAACATCCAGGAGCACCATGAAAACCTATTTCCACCTCTGCAACCTTCTGTATCCGCAAGATCCCATCTTGGGGCCTTCACCGGCGCTCCGCCGGAGGGGGAATCGACCACGGAGGGCTTCTACATCAACACCATAGCCTCTCCGATGAGTTGTGAGTAGTTTACCATAGACCTTCGGGTCCATAGTTATTAGCTAGATGGCTTCTTCTATCTCTTTGAATCTCAATACAAAGTTCTCCTCGATCTTCTTGGAGATCTATTCGATGTAACTCTTTTTGCGGTGTGAATTGTGGGTTTATGATCAAGATTATCTATGAGAAATATTTGAATCTCCTCTGAATTCTTTTATGTATGATTGGTTATCTTTGCAAGCCTCTTCGAATTATCAGTTTGGTTTGGCCTACTAGATTGATCTTTTTTGCAATGGGAGAAGTGCTTAGCTTTGGGTTCAATCTTGCGGTGTCCTTTCCCAGTGACAGCAGGGGTGGCAAGGCACGTATTGTATTATTGCCATCGAGGATAAAAGGATGGGGTTTATATCATATTGCTTGAGTTTATCCCTCTACATCATGTCATCTTTCTTAATGTGTTACTCTGTTCTTATGAACTTAATAATCTAGATGCATGTTGGATAGCGGTCGATGTGTGGAGTAATAGTAGTAGATGCAGGCAGGAGTCGGTCTACTTGTTGCGGACGTGATGCCTATATACATGATCATGCCTAGATATTCTCATAACTATGCACTTTTCTATCAATTGCTCGACCGTAATTTGTTCACCCACCGCAATACTTATGCTATCTTGAGAGAAGCCACTAGTGAAACCTATGGCCCCCGGGTCTATCTTTTATCATATAAGTTTCCGATCTATCTTTATTTGCAATCTTTACTTTCCAATCTATATCATAAAAATACCAAAAATATTTATCGTATCTTATTATCTCTATCATATCTCACTTTTGCAAGTTGCCGTGAAGGGATTGACAACCCCTTTATCGCGTTGGTTGTGAGGTTCTTGTTTGTTTGTGTAGGTACGAGGGACTTGCATGGAGCCTCCTACTGGATTGATACCTTGGTTCTCAAAAACTGAGGGAAATACTTATGCTACTTTGCTGCATCACCCTTTCCTCTTCAAGGGAAAACCAACGCAGTGCTCAAGAGAAACTACTAAAGATCATTAAGGTAAAACCCAACCATAGCATTAAAGCATAAAGTCCTCTTTATTCCCATACGCCATGACCCACTTATCCGTGTTTGTGTTTCAGTCACTCATGCAACGCAGACAATAAGTAAACAATAGACATATTGCAACACCCTATAGCGGGAATCCCTCACGCTTGCGCGACACGGAGGGCACCATAGGACAGCACCAAAATAAAACATACAACTCATACCAATATAGATCATTAATCAACCCAAAGACAAAGGATATCTACTCAAAACATCATAGGATGGCAACACATCATTGGATCATAATATGTGGCATAAAGCACCATGTTCAAGTAGGGATTACAGCGGGGTGCGGGAGAGTGGACCGCTTAAAAGAGATGAGGGTGGTGATGATGATGGTGATGTTGATGAAGACGATCACCGTGGCGATGATTCCCCTCCCGATGGCACTCCGGCGCCACCGAGGGAGAGGAGGAGAAGTTCTCCCCCTTGTGCTTCCTTCTCCATGGTCTCCCCCTGGATGGGGAGAGGTTCCCCCTCTGGTCCTTGGCCTTCATGGCGATGATAGCCCCTCTGAGATCCTTCCCCATGGCCTCCGGTGATGATGGCCCCCTCCGGCAGGGTGCCAGAGAGGGCCTAGATTGATATCTCATGGCTATAGAGGCTTGCGACGGTGGAACTTTCGATCTAGGTTATTTCCCGAAGGTTTCTGTATTTATAGGAGGAGTTGGCGTTGATTTCACGTCAGGGGGGCCCTCGGGGAGTCCACGAGGCAGGGGGGCGCGCCCCCCACCCTTGTGGGGCCCACGGGACTCCCCTATGGTAGATTTTTGTTCCAGTATTTTTCATATTTTCCAGAAAAAATCTCCGTTGATTTTCAGTGTGTTTCGAGAACTTTTATTTCTGCACAAAAACAACACCAGAGTAGTTCTGCTAAAAACAACATCAGTCCGGGTTAGTTCTAACCAAATCATACCAAAATCATATAAAACTATTGTAAACATGGCATGAATACTTCATAAATTATAGATACGTTGGAGACGTATCAAGAAGCAACGATACATACATGTCGGTTCCTCTTCTGTCACTGGGATCAAGGACCGTAAGATCGAACCCACTACAAAGGACCTCTTCCCATTGCAAGATAAATAGATCAAGTTGGCCAAACAAAACCCAACTATCGGAGAAGAAACACGAGGCTATAAGAAATCATGCATATAAGAGATCAAGAAGACTGAAATAACTTTCATGCATAAAAACATAGATCTGATCATAAACTCAAAGTTCATCGGATCCCAACAAACACACCGCAAAAAGACTTACATCATATGGATCTCCAAGGGACCATTGTATTGATAATCAAGAGAGAGAGAGAGAGAGAGAGGAAGCCATCTAGCTACTAACTACGGACCCGTAGGTCTACAAACAACTACCCACGCATCATCGGAGAGGCACCAATGGAAGTGGTGAACCCCTCCATGACGGTGTCTAGATTGGATCTAGTGGTTCTGGACTCTGCGGCAGCTGTAGTTGATTTTCATTGACTCCCCTAGGGTTTCTGGAATATTGGGGTATTTATAGAACAAAGAGGCGGTTCAGGGGGCACCCGAGGTGGGCACAACCCACCAAGGCGCGCCTGGGCCACCTGGCGCGCCCTGGTGGGTGCTGCTCCCCTCGAGCCACCCCAGGTGCTTTCTTGGCCCACTAGATGTCCTCTTGCCCAAAAAAATCCTCCAGGAGTTTCGTTGCATTTGGACTCTGTTTGATATTGATTTCCCGCGATGTAAAAAACATGTAGAAAAAAACAACTGGCACTGGGCACTATGTCAATAGGTTAGTACCAAAAATGAGATAAAATGACTATAAAATGATTGTAAAACTCCAAGAATGATAATATAACAGCATGGAACAATCAAAAATTATAGATACGTTGGAGACGTATCAGGAGGCGGCCGAGGTGGGCATAACCCACCAGGGCGTGCCTGGGCCCCCAGGCGCGACCAGGTAGGTTGTGCTCCCCTCAGAGACCCCCTCTGCTACTTCTTTGGCCCAACAGGTGTCTTCTGGTCCAGAAAAAATCTCCAAAAAGTTTCACTGTGTTTGGACTCCATTTGGTATTGATTTTCTACGAAGTAAAAAAACAAGCAAAAAACAACAACTGGCACTGGGCACTATGTCAACAGGTTAGTCCCAAAAAATGATAATCCGGAGACGCACTGCGGAAAAAGTCCATAGTACGGCTTGACCCTATTTGGACCTTAAATATTTTTCACTTCAGGTTCGTTCAACAAACCTATTGACTCTACGGTTGCATGGGGGCTCCCTTCTAGGTCCCTCTTTCTCTTCTTTGCAGACAACCACCTAATCCTCCTCTCAAAGGATTCCCTACCAAGGAGAAATGTCGCAAACGTGCGGCAGGGCACCACCGGGATCTTCAAAACATTACTTTTAGGCCCTGTGTAAACCTTTCTCTTATGTAAACTTTTGGCATGTAACATGGCCACAATAATCATGGCATTATTTGTTGAAACACGTCTCGACGTATTAATCAGGGTATAAAGGAAGCGGTTGATCACCATTTTTGTTTGGTACTTATGTTATATTCTCATTTGTATTCCCTCCCTACTTGAGACTGCCACACATGCTTTAGTCCGGCCTTAACACCGGGGGTTGTATCCAACCTTGCACATTCCAAAGTCCGAACACCCATAGGGAGCTCCTCAGCGTCCCGAATATTGCATTATATGCATCAGCTCTGAATCATGTCTTTGGTCCATAGTTCGGTTGCCCTGCTCCTCTGCTTACCAACTTACGTTCCGCCTGTTCGGCTAAGGTAGTAAAGGGAGAACTACTGCTATTGTATTTCTGGTTCGTCCGGTTAAGTACCTGATGACCCACAAGTATAGGGGATCTATCGTAGTCATTTATATAACTAAGAGTGTCAAACCCAACGAGGAGCAGAATGAAATGACAAGCGGTTTTCGGTAAGGTATTCTCTGCAAGCACTGAAATTGTAGGTAACAGATAGTTTTGTGATATGTGAATTTGTAACAGGTAATAAGCAATGAAAGTAAATAAAGTGTAGCAAGGTGGCCCAATCCTTTTTGTAGCAAAGGACAAGCCTGGACAAATTCTTATAATGAGAAAAGCGCTCCCGAGGACACATGGGAATTATCGTCAAGCTAGTTTTCATCACGCTCATATGATTCGCGTCCGTTACTTTGATAAGTTGATATGTGGGTGGACCGGTGCTTGGGTACTGCCCTTTCTTGGACAAGCATCCCACTTATGATTAACCCCTATTGCAAGCATCTGCAACTACAAAAGAAGTATTAAGGTAAATCTAACCATAGCATGAAACTAGTGGATCCAAATCAGCCCCTTACGAAGCAATGCATAAACTAGGGTTTAAGCTTCTATCACTCTAGCAACCCATCATCTACTTATTACTTCCCAATGCCTTCCTATAGGCCCAAATAATGGTGAAGTGTCATGTAGTCAACGTTCACATAACACCACTAGAGGAGAGACAACATAGATCTCATCAAAATATCAAAGAATACCAAATTCACATGACTACTAATAGCAAGACTTCACCCATGTCCTTGGGAACAAACGTAACTACTCACAAAGCATATTCATGTTCATAATCAGAGGAGTATTAATATGCGTTAAGGCTCTGAACAAATAATCTTCCACCGGATAAACCAATTAGCATCAACTACACGGAGTAATCAACACTACTCAGGAACAAATGTAACTACTCACAAAGCATATTCATGTTCATAATCAGAGGAGTATTAATATGCATTAAGGCTCTGAACAAATAATCTTCCACCGGATAAACCAATTAGCATCAACTACATGGAGTAATCAACACTACTAGCAACCCACATATACCAATCTGAGGTTTTGGTACAAAGATTGGATACAAGAGATGAACTAGGGTTTGAGAGGAGATGGTGCTGGTGAAGATGTTGATGGAGATTGACCCCCTCCCGATGAGAGGATCGTTGGTGATGACGATGGTGATGATTTCCCCCTCCCGAAGGGAAGTTTCCCCGGCAGAACAGCTCCGCCGGAGCCCTAGATTGGTTCTGCCAAGGTTCCGCCTCGTGGCGGCGGAGTTTCATCCCGTAAGCTTGCTTATGATTTTTTTTCCAGGGTAAAAGACTTCATATAGTAGAAGATGGGCACCGGAGGGCCACCAGGGGGCCCACGAGGCAGGGGGGCGCGCCCAGTAGCTCGTGGCCAGGGTGTGGCCCCCCTCTGGTACTTCTTTCGCTCAATAATTCTAGTTAATTCCAGGAATGACTTCCGTGGAGTTTCAGGACTTTTGGAGCTGTGCAGAATAGGTTTCCAATATTTGCTCCTTTTCCAGCCCAGAATCCCAGCTGCCGGCATTCTCCCTCTTCATGTTAAACCTTGTAAAATAAGAGATAATAGCCATAAGTATTATGACATAATGTGTAATAACAGCCCATAATGCAATAAATATCGATATGAAAGCATGATGCAAAATGGACGTATCAACTCCCCCAAGCTTAGACCTCGCTTGTCCTCATGTGGAAGCCGATATCAAAAAATATGTCCACATGTTTAGAGATAGAGGTGTCGATAAAAATAAAATACGGACATGAGGGCATCATGATCATTCTTATAACAGCAACATATATAGATTTTGTCATATGATTTCTTATGCTCAACTAACAATCTATTCACAATGTCAAGTATGCATCATAAACTTCATTGAGGACTAACAAACTATAATCTTAGTCATTGAGGCAATTGCAATTTATCATAACATCTGAAAGAGTCAATAATAGAGCTTTCCAGCAAGTCCACATACTCAACTATCATATAGTCTTCTACAATTGCTAACACTCACGCAATACTTATGGTTCCGGAGTTTAATTGGACACAGAGAAAGATAGGGGCTTATAGTGTTGCCTCCCAATGTTTTACCTCAAGGGTAATGTCAACAATAATAGTTCATGCTAACTTACATCCAATTGGATATATATATATATCAGGATCTTTCCAACACGAGGTGCTTGCCAAAGGATAAATGAAAAAGGGAAAAGGTGAGGATCACCTTCACTCTTGCATAATGTAAATAATATAAAGTAAAAGATAGGCCCTTCGCAGAGGGAAGCAGAGGTAGTCATGTGCTTTTAGTGTTGGATGCACAAAATATTAATGCAAAAGAACGTCACTTTATATTGCCACTTGTGATATGAACCTTTATTATGCAGTCCCTCGCTTTTATTACTTCCATATCACACGATTGTATAAAGCTTATTTTCTCTGCACTAATAAGTCATACATATCTAGAGAGCAATTTTTATTGCTTGCAACATGACAACTTACTTGAAGGATCTTACTCAATCCATAGGTAGGTATGGTGGACTCTCATGGCAAAACTAGGTTTAAGGATATTTGGAAGCACAAGTAGTATCTCTACTTGGTGTAAGGAATTTGGCCAGCATGAGGGGGAAAGGCAAGCTCAACATGTTGGACGATCAATGACAATATAGTTCAACTGTGATGTGAGAAAACATAACCCATTACGTTGTCTTCCTTGTCCAACATCAACTCTTTAGCATTTCATACTTTAATGAGTGCTCACAATCATAAAAGATGTCCAAGATAGTATATTTATATGTGAAAACCTCTCTTTCTTTATTACTTCCTATTAATTGAAATGATGACCAAAACTATGTTTGCCAACTCTCAACAATTCTTATGTATCATACTCTCTATGTGTGAAGTCATTACTATCCATAAGATCAATATGAACGCTTTTATTATTTTTATTCTTTAATGTACTTAAGATCATAGCCAGATAGCAAAGCCCTTGACTCAACACTAATCTTTATTATATAACTCACGGACTCGATTACATAAAGGGATCACAAAGCAAAACTCAAGACTAATTCATACCAAAGCTTTATTCTACTAGATCAAGATATTACCAAAAGGATCGAACTAAGTAAAACAGTAAAGATAGGAGTGTGATGGTGATACGATACTGGGGCACCTCCCCCAAGCTTGGCAGTTGCCAAGGGGAGTGCCCATACCCATGTGATTATGTCCTCGGAGGTGGTGATGATGGAGTTATTGATGATGTAGGCTTCTTCCTTAATTTGCGCTTGAGACTGGAATTTTGCTCCCTTAGATCATTGATCTCCTGCTCAAGGCTTAATATCCTTTTGCATAGTTCCTGTTTGTTTTCCTGCAAGAGACGAAAAGGGATAAACTCGATCTTGGGTTTCTTTGCCCTATCAGGGAGGCTTGACTTTTTAAACTCCACATGCATATCCCCAGGTTGAGGTAGCGGGACTTCATCTTCATCTGAGCTCGTCTACTCCTTTCCCTTAGGCTCGTAGTCTTATTCTTCCTCAGTGGTCCATCCACAATGCTCCAAGTCCCCGTAGACCTTAGGGTCTGCAAGGTAATCATCCACATAGCTTTCTCCCTCCAAATCCTGGGACGACATATTGCTCTAATCTGCGGCAGAAACAGCTCGAAACAAAGACAGAAGATGTTTGCGTGATACGGTGGTTAAAACCTTCGGGAGATTATATAATGAATTTTTTCGACTAAAAGAAATATCGTGCAGGAAAACAGAGTCCGGAAAGCACACGAGGTGCCCATGAGGCAGGGGCACGCCCAATGCGGTAGGGCGCGCCCTCCACCCTCGTGGAGGCCTCATGTCCTTCTCGGAGTACTTCTTATTTTTCCTATTTTCTTAAATAATCCAAAACGGAGAAAAGTTGCTATTAGAACTGTTTTGGAGTCGGTTTACTTACCGTACCACATACCTATTCCTTTTCGGAGTCTGAAACGTTCTGGAAAGTGTCTCTTATGTATTCCTCCGGGGTTACGGTTTCGATAATATTAGTTTCAACATTTATTGGGTTACTTGAGATATAATGTTTGATTCTTTGACCGTTCACCACCTTTGGATTTGTGCCTTCGAAGTTGTTGATTTTTATGGCACCAGAATGATAAACCTCCTCGATAATGTAAGGGCCTTCCCATTTAGAGAGAAGTTTTCCTGCAAAAAATCTTAAACGGGAGTTGAATAGCAACACATAATCACCTACATTAAACTCACGCTTTTGTATCCTTTTGTCATGCCATCTTTCAACTTTTTCTTTAAACAGCTTGGCATTCTCATAGACTTGGGTTCTCCATTCATCAAGTGAGCTAATGTCAAATAACATCTTCTCACTGGCAAGTTTGAAATAATAATTGAGCTCTTTAATGGCCCAATATGCCTTATGTTCTAGTTCGAGAGGTAAGTGACATGATTTTCCATAAACCATTTTATACGGAGACATGCCCATAGGATTCTTATATGCAGTTCTATAGGCCCGTAAAGCATCATCAAGTTTCTTGGACCAATTCTTTCTAGATCTATTAACAGTCTTTTGCAAAATTAATTTGAGCTCTCTATTACTCAATTCTACTTGACCACTAGACTGTGGGTGATATGGAGATGCAATTCTATGATTGACATCATACTTAGCAAGCATTTTACGAAAAGCACCATGAATAAAATGTGAACCGCCATCAATCATGAGATATCTAGGGACTCCAAACCTCGGAAAAATAACTTCTTTAAGCATCTTAATAGAGGTGTTATGATCAGCACTACTAGTTGGAATAGCTTCTACCCACTTAGTAACGTAATCAACAACAACTAAAATATGTGTATATCCATTAGAGGCAGGAAAAGGTCCCATATAATCAAAGCCCCAAACATCAAATGGTTCAATAACAAGAGAATAGTTCATAGGCATTTCTTGACGTCTACTAATATTACCAATTCTTTGACATTCATCACAAGACAAGACAAACTTACGGGCATCTTTGAAGAGAGTAGGATAATAAAAACCGGATTGCAATACCTTATGTGCACTTCTATCTTCCAACATGGTGTCCTCCATATGCCTCAGAGTGACACTTGCGTAGGATCTGTTCCTGTTCATGCTCAGGTACACAACATCTAATAACACCATCTACTCCTTCTTTATAAAGGTGTGGGTCATCCCCGAAGTAATGTCTTAAATCATAGAAGAACTTTTTCTTTTGCTGGTATGTGAAACTAGGTGGTATAAATTTAGCAACAATGTAATTAGCATAATCAGCATACCATGGAGCAGTACGAGAAGCATTTATGACCGCTAATTGTTCATCAGGAAAGCTATCATCAATAGGTAGTGGGTCATCAAGAACATTCTCTAACCTAGACAAGTTGTCTGCCATGGGGTTCTCAGCTCCCTTTCTATCAATAATATGCAAATCAAATTCTTGGAGCAAGAGGACCCATCTAATAAGTCTAGGTTTAGCATATTTCTTTTCCATAAGATATTTAATAGCACCATGATCAGTGTGAATAGTTACTTTAGAATCAACAATATAAGGTCTGAACTTTCACAAGCAAATACAACTGCTAAGAATTCTTTTTCAGTAGTAGCATAATTTCTCTGGGCAATGTCTAGAGTTTTACTAGCATATTGAATAACATTTAATTTCTTATCAACTCTTTGTCCTAGAACAGCATCTACAGCATAATCGCTAGCATCACACATAATTTCAAAGGGTAAATTCCAATTAGGTGGCTGAACAATAGGTGCAGTGATCAAAGCTTTCTTAAGTATTTCAAATGCTTCTACACAATCATCGTCAAAGAAAAAAAGGAATATTTTTTTGTAATAAATTAGTTAGAGGCCTAGAGATTTTAGAAAAGTCCTTAATGAACCTCCTATAAAAACTGGCATGACCAAGAAAACTTCTTATACCTTTAATGTCCTTGGGACACGGCATCTTTTCAATAGCGTCAACTTTAGCTTTATCAACTTCAATACCTCTTTCAGAAATTTTATGCCCCAAGACAATGCCTTCATTAACCATAAAGTGACACTTTTCCCAATTCAAGACGAGACTAGTGTCTTCACATCTCTGCAAAACTCGATCAAGGTTGCTCAAGCAATAATCAAAAGAGGATCCATAAATGGAGAAATCATCCATGAATACCTCACAAATCTTTTCCCAGAAGTCAGAGAATATAGCCATCATACATCTTTGAGAGAAACCAGAATAACCATCTATAAGCAAAAGTACCAAAAGGGCAAGTTAAAGTAGTCTTTGCTTGATCGTCCGCTAACACATGTATATGAGAGAAACCAGAATAACCATCTAGAAAGCAGAAATGTGTATGTTTGGATAGTCTTTCTAACATTTGATCAATAAAAGGTAAAGGGTAATGATCTTTCTTAGTAGCTTTATTTAATTTACGGAAATCAATTACCATCCTATAACCTATAATAATTCTTTGTGGGATCAATTCATCTTTATCATTATGGACTACAGCAATACCTCCCTTCTTAGGGACACAATGGACATGAATTACCCACTCACTATCAGCAACGGGATAAATTATACCTGCCTTGAGGAGCTTTAGTATTTCCTTTCTTACCACTTCCTTCATCTTAGGATTTAAACGCCGTTGATGATCTCTAACTGGTTTGGCGTCTTCGTCCAATTTAATTTTTTGTTGGCATAAAGTGGAACTAATGCCCTTAAGATCATCAAGAGTATATCCAATAGCAACACGGTGCCTCTTCAGAGTTTTCAATAGTCTTTCCTCTTCTTGCTCTGAAAGGTTAGCACTAATAATAACAGGATATATCTTCTTTTCATCAAGATAAGAATATTTAAGAGTATCAGGTAAAGGTTTAAGCTCAAACACGGGATCGTCCTTGGGTGGAGGAGGATCCCCTAGGATTTCAACTGGTAAGTTGTGTTTCAAAATAGGACCCTATTTAAAGAATACTTCATCTATTTCCCTTCTTTCATTCATAAACATATCATTTTCATGGTCTAGCAAATATTGTTCTAAAGGATCAGAGGCACGGCAATAGAAGCAAGACCAATAATTTCATCCTTACTAGGTAATTCTTTATCATGGGGTTGTCTACGGAACTTAGCAAAATTAAACTCATGAGACATATCTCCCAAGCCAAGTGTAACAACATCCTTTTCATGATCAATCCTAGCATTAACAATATTCAAGAAGGGTCTACCAAATATAATGGGACAAAAGGCATCTTGTTTGGAACCAAGAACAAGAAAATCAGCAGGATATTTAACTTTCCCACACAAGACTTCAACATCTCTTACAATCCCAATTGGTGAAATTGTATCTATATTGGCAAGCTTAATTGTAACATCAATATCTTCTATCTCAGCGGGTGCAATATCATGCATAATTTCTTTATATAAGGAAATAGGTATTGCACTAGCACTAGCACCCATATCACATAGGCCATGGTAACAATGATCTCCTATTTTAATAGAAATAATAGGCATGCCTACAACAGGTCTATGTATCTTAGCATCGAGTCTAGCAATATTAGTAGCTTCATCACAGAAATAAATAACATGCCCATCAATATTATCAGCCAAGAGATCTTTAACCATTGCAATACTAGGTTCAACTTTAATTTGCTCAGGAGGTGTATATGTTCTAGTATTACTCTTATAAACAACAGTTGAAGCTTTAGCATGATCCTTTATCCTAACAGGGAAAGGTGGTTTCTCAACATAAGTAGTGGGAACAGTAGGATCATTATAAGTGATAGTCTTTTCTTCAACTGTAACAGGTGCAACTACTTTTACTTCAATGGGAGGATTATATTTAAACCACTTCTCCTTAGGGAGATCAACGTGAGTAGCAAAAGATTCACAGAAAGAAGCTACTATCTCAGAGTCAAGTCCATATTTAGTGCTAAATCCATGAAAAGCATCGGTATCCATAAAAGACTTAACACAATCAAACTTAGGTGTCATACCTGACTCCTTACCATCGTCGGAACCCCAATCTTCAGAGTTGCGTTTAATTCTTTCCAATAAGTCCCACTTGAATTCAATAGTCTTCAGCATATAAGAACCAGCACAAGAAGTATCGAGCATGGTGTGATCATTGAGAGAAAGCCGAGCATAAATTTTTTGAATGACCATTTCTCTTGAGAGCTCGTGATTGGGGCATGAATATCACATTGACTTAAGCCTCCCCCAAGCTTGAGCGATACTTTATCCTTTGCGAGGCCAACAATTATATATATAATTACGATCACGATGAACAAGATGCATAGGATAGAACTTCTGGTGAAATTCCAATTTCAGTCGTTTATAGTCCCAAGATTCCATATCATCACATAGCCTAAACCATGTCAATGCGTCTCCCTTCAAAGATAAAGGGAATACCTTCCTCTTAACAACATCATCGGGCATACCTGCAAGCTTAAATAATCCAAAAACTTCATCCACATAGATAAGGTGGAAATCGGGATGCAATGTTCCATCTCCTGCGAAGCGATTCGCTAGCAGTTTATCTATCACACCCGAAGGAATCTCAAAGTAAACATATTCAGTAGGTTCAGTAGGTTGAGGAGCAACTATTTTCTCTACTAGTTGGGGCGAAGATGCCCCGAAGAAGCCCCTCAAAGGATTAGTTTCCATAGTAACAAGTGACAGTAAATTTCAGCACACTATATAAATGTTTCCTTACCAAGTTCCACTCACCAAAGGCGCTTCACTCCTCGACAACGGCACCAGAAAAGAGTCTTGATGACCCACAAGTATAGGGGATCTATCATAGTCCTTTCGATAAGTAAGAGTGTCAAACCCAACAAGGAGCAGAAGGAAATGACAAGCGGTTTTCAGTAAGTTATTCTCTGCAAGCACTGAAATTGTAGGTAACAGATAGTTTTGTGATAAGATAATTTGTAACGAGTAACAAGCAATGAAAATAAATAAAGTGCAGAAAGGTGTCCCAATCCTTTTTGTATCAAAGGACAAGCCTGGACAAATTCTTATAATGAGAAAAGCGCTCCCAAGGACACATGGGAATTATCGTCAAGCTAGTTTTCATCACGCTCATATGATTCGCGTTCGTTACTTTGATAATTTGATATGTGGGTGGACCGGTGCTTGGGTACTGACCTTTCCCACTTATTATTAACCCCTATTGCAAGCATCCGCAACTACAAAATAAGTATTAAGGTAAACCTAACCATAGCATGAAACTAGTGGATCCAAATCAGCCCCTTACGAAGCAACGCATAAACTAGGGCTTAAGCTTCTGTCACTCTAGCAACCCATCATCTACTTATTACTTCCCAATGCCTTCCTCTAGGCCCAAATAATGGTGAAGTGTCATGTAGTCGATGTTCACATAACACCACTAGAGGAGAGACAACATACATCTCATCAAAATATCGAAGAATACCAAATTCACATGACTACTAATAGCAAGACTTCACCCATGTCCTCAGGAACAAACGTAACTACTCACAAAGCATATTCATGTTCATAATCAAAGGAGTATTAATATGCATTAAGGATCTGAACAAATAATCTTCCACCGAATAAACCAATTAGCATCAACTACAAGGAGTAATCAACACTACTAGCAACCCACAGGTACTAATCTGAGGTTTTGGTACAAAGATTGGATACAAGAGATGAACTAGGGTTTTAGAGGAGATGGTGCTGGGTAAGATGTTGATGGAGATTGATCCCCTCCCGATGAGAGGATCGTTGGTGATGACGATGGTGAAAGCACAAGTGCTCCCTGGGTGGTTTTGGTAATTAATGTCAACATATCTCTTGTTGGACTAACACTTTTACCTAGCATATTTCAGACAAGTTCAACAATGGAGTGGCATGGACTAAAGGATGTGGAACCCCTTCAAGATGCTAAGTACAAAGGATTGGCTCAAGCTCCAAGATCAAGACTCTACATGTTTTCCATTTTAGTGATCCAAGATCACATTGAGTCTATAGGAAAAGTCGATACTATCAAAAGGGGATGAGGTGTTGCTTAATGGCTTGCTTGCTCAAAGTGCTTAGTGATATGTGCCAAAGCCCTCAACTACCTTCTCACATCCACATATGTCCTAAACCCAAAGTCTAACTCGGCCCCACCGATTCTTTCTATCCGGCGCCACCGAGTTCAGATGTCTTAGCCACTGCCACAAACCCTAGGCAAATCGGTCTCACCGATAGGGATCTCGGTCTCACCGAGATGGGATTGTAATCTCTCTGTATATGTCCATTACCAAAATCGGTCTCACCGAGTTTGAGCAATCGGTACTACCGAGATTACAATGCAAACTCTCTAGTTAGCTTATTACCAAAATCGGTCCCACCAAGTTTGTGTAATCGGTCTCACCGAGTTTGCCTGACCAACTCTCTGGTTAGCTTATTACCAAAATCGGTCCCACCGAGTTTGTGTAATCGGTCTCAGCGAGATTACGTTATGCCCTAACCCTAACCATATCGGTCCCACCGAGTTGCATCTCGGTCCCACCGAAAACCCTAACGGTCACTAGGTTTACTAAATCAGTCTGACCGAGTTTGTTGATTCGGTCCCACCGAGATTGGTAAATTATGTGTAACGGTTAGATTTTGTGTGGAGGCTATATATACCCCTCCACCTCCTCTTCATTCATGGAGAGAGCCATCAGAACAAGCCTACACTTCCAGCATCCTATTTCTGAGAGAGAACTACCTACTCATGTGTTGAGGCCAAGATATTCCATTCCTACCATATGAATCTTGATCTCTAGCCTTCCCCAAGTTGCTTTCCACTCAAATCTTCTTTCCACCAAATCCAAATCCTGTGAGAGAGAGTTGAGTGTTGGGGAGACTATCATTTGAAGCACAAGAGCAAGGAGTTCATCATCAACGCACCATTTGTTACTTCTTGGAGAGTGGTGTCTCCTAGATTGGCTAGGTGTCACTTGGGAGCCTCCAACAAGATTGTGGAGTTGAACCAAGGAGTTTGTAAGGGCAAGGAGATTGCCTACTTCGTGAAGATCTACCGCTAGTGAGGCAAGTCCTTCGTGGGCGACGGCCATGATGGGATAGACAAGGTTGCTTCTTCGTGGACCCTTCGTGGGTGGAGCCCTCCGTGGACTCGCGCAGCCGTTACCCTTCGTGGGTTGAAGTCTCCATCAACGTGGATGTACGATAGCACCACCTATCGGAACCACGACAAAAACATCCGTGTCTCCAATTGCGTTTGAATCCTCCAAATCCCTTCCCTTTACATTCTTGCAAGTTGCATGCTTTACTTTCCGCTGCTCATATACTCTTTGCATGCTTGCTTGTTATGTATTGTGAGTGTTAAACTTGTGCCTAAACTCCACTCCAACTTAAAGAAGTTAAAAACTGCTACTTTTGGCACATAGTGTCTAATCACCCCCCCCCCTCTAGACACCTCTTCTCGATCCCTTCCAGATGGTGATGATTTCCCCCTCCCAGAGGGAAGTTTCCCCAGCAGAACAGCTCCGCCGGAGCCCTAGATTGGTTCCACCAAGGTTCCGCCTCGTGGTGGTGGAGTTTCGTCCTGTAAGCTTGCTTATGATTTTTTCCAGGGTAAAAGACTTCATATAGCAGAAGATGGGCACCGGAGGGCCACCAGGGGGCCCACAAGGCAGGGGGCACGCCCAGTAGGGGTGGGCGCCCCCCTCGTGGCCAGGGTGTGGGGCCCCTGTGGTACTTCTTTCGCTCAATAATTCTTATTAATTCTAGAAATGACTTTCGTGGATTTTCAGGACTTTTGGAGCTGTGAAGAATATGTTTCCAATATTTGCTCCTTTTCCAGCCCAGAATCCCAGCTGCTGGCATTCTCCCTCTTCATGTTAAACCTTGTAAAATAAGAGAGAATAGCCATAAGTATTGTGACATAATGTGTAATAACAGCCCATAATGCAATAAATATCGATATAAAAGCATGATGCAAAACGGACGTATCAGTACCTCACTAGAGAAAGCCCAAAACTGACTGTCATGATAAGCGAGAGCTGGTCAGCGATCCGGCGACTTAGTATTACACTACAAATTGTTCGTGATTTCTACCGTGTTATACGAGGGGCTGGTCTTTGTCCAGCCATGTGGCAAAGGCGTCGTAGTCCGGATAGCCGCACACGCAACAAGGGCTAGTACTAAGCCCCACATTTAGACTCCTATGGCTAAGTGAAGGTAATAAAGCCGTATAGTCCGATTGCCTGGTTCACCCCGCGAACGCCTCCTTTATGGACCAAGACGTTGGATAAAGCGCGGTATCGCGTTATGTAGAACACCCCTGTAGCATCTACATGGGGGCAGAAGCCGTCGACTGGCAACTTTCAGAAATATAAACAATAAACGACCACACAAGAGGAAAAACTCACTTAAAACAAAAGGCGCAAGCATAGATATCTCAAAGCACGGGTTCATAAATATGATAGTGTACAACCCAAACATAGTCAATCGAACATGACGTCCTTTGAACATTGGCCCTCTACTACTCGGGCTCCTTCTAAGACATCTTCGAAGTACCTCTCTGGCTTTCGATGATCCTTGCCTTCGGGCGGGCCTGCGGTCGCCACTTTGGTGACCTTCATCTTTGCCCATTGCATCTTGATGTGAGCGAAGGCCATCCGGGCACCCTCTATGCAGGTCGAATGCTTTCCAGCATCAATCCGCGGTCGCGCATTGACAAGCCGCTTTACCAGGCCGAAGTAGCTACTGGGAATAGGCTCGGCTGGCCAAAGTTGGACTATTAGATCCTTCATGGCCAAGCCGGCTACCCTATGCAGCTCTGTCAGCTGCTTCAGCTGGCCATTTAGAGGCGTCGGATACTTCGGCATGAGATACTGCGACCAGAACAGCTTCTCGGTCGAATTCCCCTCCTGGGCTCGGAAAAACTACGCGGCATTGGCGATGCTCCTCAGAAGATCCGCAAACGCGCCTGGAGAACTCCAAACTCAGGTAAGCAAGATATAGCTCTTACCTCCAAAGCTACTCTACAAAAGAAAGGCCTTACCAGCCGCTATCTGTCTCGCCTATTGGATCTCCGCACGAGCACTTTGGGACTCGATCCGCGCCTCTTTGGCATCATTGAGAGCCTTGGCAAGTTCGGACGATTGGTCCGAAGTTTTCTGCACCAAGGTCTCGCATTTTTGGATGGCATCCTTCAGCTCCTGCTCGACTTCGGCCACCCGAGCTTCATGTTGGTGGCGGACAGTTTGCTCGACCTCCAGCTCTGTAGCCGCTTTGTCAGCTGCTACCTTATTTGCCTCTGCCTCCTTAGCTTGGGCAAGCGCGCCTTTGAGGGACTTGACCTCGGTTGCGCCAACTATGGTCATAATAAAAAAATCCATGAGTTAAACTACTCAATATACATATCACTTCTGATATGACAATAAACTCCTTGAAAATTTCCGCATACCTTGTGTTTCCTCGAACCACTAGTTAACGCGGTCGAGTTCCTCATCGGCCACTGGAAGCTTCCGATTGAGTTCGGAAACCTCTGCGGCATGGGCGGTAGCCGCCAACATGGATGCTTGTTAAAAAAGTAGCACACTATATTATTATCCGGATTATCATGTGGATACTCTGTCTGGTTTTTTCCAATCTGGACAGAGCCTCAGGGGCTACTATCTATACACAGGTTTATCCTTTCATATGAAAAGTTCTTAGAACATTACGTCGCATACCTCAAAGCCTATCACTAGGCTGTAGAAGGCTTCATTCAGTCCGCTTTTAGCAGACTGGACCTTCTCCATAACCGCACCCATCAGGGTGCGGTGCTCCTCCACGACGGAAGCACTTTGTAGTGCTTCCTCCAGAGCATGAGCCGCCTCCGAATTAATGAAGGCTGCTGATGGAGCTGCTGCTCCTCCCCCTCTCTCAAAGGGGGCTGTGTATCCAATCCCGGAGCTGCGTTGGTCTCTAGAACAGTGTTTGGTGGGGGGGCAGGTTGATGGGGCTACCCACCGTTGGTTGTTAGGGGAGTCACCTCCCCCAGGTTTTCGGGGACCGAGGTATTGACCTCAAGCGCCTTCTCGACAGCCTCGTCCGCCCCTCCTCGGCCAAGAGAAGTCCTTCGGGACGACACTTGGTGTCCTCCATGGCAACAAGCGAGGGGGCTCGTGGCGGCGTGTCGCTCTCCTCCTTCTCGGGTGGCAGGGAGTTCCTCTCCAATAAGGGAGTGTGCGGAACCTCACGGGGAGGGCTGAAAGACAAATAACAATAAAACTCACATAAGAGAGGCAGGCAAACTAAAGACAAATAGTAAGATTATTAATACTTATGATTCGGCCAGGGGCTTCACCTTGGGAGGTCTCTTGGGGACGTGTTCATATTCTGAGTCTGAACTGTCCGAGAGGGTCAGCTTCCCTCTTTTCGGCACCTCCCCCTCCGGGTCTTCGGAGGCAGTCCTCTTCTTCCTCCTCCCCTTGCAGGGGAGTCGCTTTCCACCTCCTCCTCTTCTTCCTCGTCTCCCTCGTGGGAGGAGAGGACTTTGGTCTCTCTGGACACGATGTCCAAAGGACCTTTGCAGCAGGGGCCGCCCTTGGCTTCCTTGACCTTCTTCTTGGCCTTCTTCTCCGTCGCCTGACAAGGTGCTGGGACCAGCATCTCCTTTAGCTGGGGTGTGGCTGGGTCCTCCGGCAGCAGTGCCGGATAGTCAATCCGCTCCTCCTTTGTTGTCCAGCCCTGTGCGGAAGGCAGGTGATAAAATCTCTATTAATTAAAACATCGGCCGAATGGATCTTCAGAAAAACTAATGCTTACCTCTAAGGCCGGATTCTCGATGTCGAGTCTGATGTCCTCGTTCTTCATTGTCCAGCTTTTTTGGGCCTTGAAGAGCAGCTTCCATATGTCTTCGTGTGTGGTGCCAAAGAAGCGCCTCAGGGTCCATCGCCCCTCCAGATTGAACTCCCAAATGGGGGAGGTCCGGTGTTGGCAGGGAAGGATGCGACGGAAGAGCATCACTTGAACCATGTTCGTGAGGCCGATGTTCGTACCCAGCATGTTGGTGATGCATTTCTGTAGCATCTTCACCTTCGTTTCGGACCTCCAATCAAGGCCCTTGGCGGTCCATGAGGTGAGTCATGTAGGGGGTCCAGATCTAAAGTCGGGTATGGCCACCTAGTTGGCACGGTGGGGTTTGGTGATGTAGAACCACTCCTACTACCACACATTGACAGTCTTGATGAATGCTCCTTTGGGCCACGTGGCGTTGGGCAGCTTGCTTACCATGGCCCCGCTGCAGTCCGCGTGCTGTCCGTCGACCACCTTTGGCTTCAGATTGAAAACCTTGAGCCATAAGCCGAAGTGTGGCGGGATGCAGAGCAGAGCCTCACACACGACGATAAACGCCGATATGTGGAGGAAGGAATTTGGGGCTAGATCATGGAAGTCTAGCCCATAGTAGAACATAAGGCCTTGGACGAAGGGATGGAGGGGAAACCCTAGCCCTCGGAGGAAATGGGGGATGAACACGACCCTCTCACCGGGCCCAGAGTGGGGATGACCTGGTCCTTATGGGGGAGCCTGTGCGCGATATCCGTAGACAGATAGCCCGCGCTTCGGAGATCCTTGACGTCCTTTTCAGTGACGTAGGAGGCCTCCCACTTGCCCTTGGAGCCGGACCCGGGCATGGCTGGGGAGGGTGGTGGCGGTGGGAAAGATCAGAGTCTATTTTGGGCGTTGGAGCTTGGAGGTTGGAGGGCAGAAGCTAGAAGAAGGCGTCGAGAAGAAAGGAGGAATCTTTGTCCTCTTATAGATGGTAAAAATACCAACCCCCCCCCCCTTCAAGCCATAAAACTCGCCTGTTCTCGATGAAAGCGTGCGTAAGGTGCAGCTGGGTTACCCAAATCACATTGATGAAAATCCCGTAATGGGTGGGTGCGATCTCTGTTTTGACAAGATGTGCCAGTGGAGGCTAAGCCTCGAAGCGCGAAACAAGAGGTGTGAAAATGGTTTGAAATATTAAAGGATCGAGTGTGACGCTTCGCTGAAAAAAGTTGTTAGTAAAAGAGATTGTTCTTGTTTTAACATCTTTCCTTCATGGCTAAGGGTTGTATTTATTATGCAGAGCCGGACACAGTTCCTCTGTACGGGAAGTTAACCTAAAACTTTCAGGAGAAGGAACTCACCTTGCAATGCCGAAGACACTCCGCGTGTTGAACACATCGTCATCAAAGACTGGTTCAGGGGCTACTGAGGGAGTCCTGGACTAAGGGGTCCTCGGGTGTCCGGCCTATTCGATATGGGCCGGACTAATGGGCCATGAAGATAAAAGCAGAAGACCATCCCCCGTGTCCGGGTAGGACTCCTATATGCGTGCATGGGGCACTGTTTACTTACAGCCTCTACGAGTTGCAAGTGAATGGGGCCGGTGCGTGGTGAACGGAAGGGTTCATCAAGCCATTTCTCGCCTTAACGCCTAAACTAAATAGAAGAGGGGTACTTGACTAATAGGGGGCAATTGCATTGCACCTGACTGTGAGGGACCTCTTGATACCTTATGTTCACTTCCTAACTAGTAGCTAGTTTCCTGTCACGGAAGCCTTTTCCCAGTGCGCGAAGCCCCGATGAGGAAGGTGTTAGTGCTTTCTCATGGGGTCAATAATACTAATCCCTCCTTTTGTGCCAGGAAGAAGATAAGAAAAGGCGAAGCCTTCTCTTGGTTTCCCAACCTGTTGCTTCTAAAGACTGCCCTCTCTCGGCTGGATTTTGGTCCAGGCTACTGATGACCCACAAGTATAGGGGATCTATCGTGGTCCTTTTGATAAGTAAGAGTATCGAACCCAACGAGGAGCACAAGGAAATGATAAGCGGCTTTCAGCAAGGTATTCTCTGGAAGTACTGAAATAAGTGGTAACAGATAGTTTTGTGATAAGATAAATTGTAACGAGCAACAAGTAACAAGAGTAAATAAGGTGCAGCAAGGTGGCCCAGTCCTTTTTATAGCAAAGGACAAGCCTGGACAAACTCTTATAATAGGAAAAGCACTCCCGAGGACACATGGGAATATCGTCAAGCTAGTTTTCATCACGCTCATATGATTCGCATTCGGTACTTTGATAATTTGATATGTGGGTAGACCGGTGCTTGGGTGCTATTCTTACTTGAACAAGCATCCCACTTATGATTAACCTCTATTGCAAGCATCCGCAACTATAACAAAAGTATTAAGGTAAACCTAACCATAGCATGAAACATATGGATCCAAATCAGCCCCTTACGAAGCAACGCATAAACTAGGGTTTAAGCTTCTATCACTCTAGCAACCCATCATCTACTTATTACTTCCCAATGCCTTCCTCTAGGCCCAAATAATGGTGAAATGTTATGTAGTCAACGTTCACATAACACCACTAGAGGATAGACAACATACATCTCATCAAAATATCGAACCAATACCAAATTCACATGACTACTAATAGCAAGACTTCTCCCTTGTCCTCAGGAAAAAACGTAACTACTCACAAAGCATATTCATGTTCATAATCAGAGGGGTAATAATATGCATAAAGGATCTGAACATATGATCTTCCACCAAATAAACCAACTAGCATCAACTACAAGGAGTAATCGACACTACTAGCAACCTACTAGCACCAATCCCGGACTTGGAGACAAGAATTGGATACAAGAGATGAACTAGGGTTTGGAGATGAGATGGTGCTAGTGAAGATGTTGATGGAGATTGCCCTCTCCCGATGAGAGGAGCGTTGGTGATGACGATGGTGATGATTTCCCCCTCCCGGAGGGAAGTGTCCCCGGCAGAACAGCTCTGCCGGAGCCCTAGATTGGTTCCGCCAAGGTTCCGCCTCGTGGCGGCGGAGTCTCGTCCCGAAAGGTTGCTTAATGTTTTTTTCTCATCGAAAGACTTCATATAGGAGAAGATGGGTGTCGGAGAGCCACCAGGGGGCCCACGAGGTAGGGGGGCGCGCCCCGGGGGGGCGCGCCCCCCACCCTCGTGAGCAGGGTGTGGGCCCCCTGGCCTTCATCTTTGGCGACGATTTTTCTTTATTTATTTTAAGATATTCCGTGGAGTTTCAGGACTTTTGGAGTTGCATAGAATAGGTCTCCAATATTTGCTCCTTTTCCAGCCCAGAATTCCAGCTGCCGGCATTCTCCCTCTTCATGTAAACCTTGTAAAATAAGAGAGAATAACCATAAGTATTGTGACATAACGTGAAATAACAGCCCATAATGCAATAAATATTGATATAAAAGCATGATGCAAAATGGACGTATCAACTCCCCCAAGCTTAGACCTCGCTTGTCCTCAAGCGAAAAGCCGATAACAATAAATATGTCCTCATGTTTAGAGGTAGAGACGTCGATAAAAATAAAATACGGACATGAAGGCATCATGATTATTTCCATAACAGCAACATATATAGATTTTGTCATATGATTACTTATGTTCAAGTGATGATCTTTTCACAATGCAAAAGAATGAATCAGAAACCTTATTGAGCACCAACAAATTATAACCTTAGTCATTGAAACAATTGCAATTTATCATAACATCGGAAAGATTCTATGTCAGAGCTTAAAAGCAAGTCCACATACTCAACTATCACTTAGTCCTTCATAATTGCTAACACTCACGCAATACTTGTGGTTACGGAGTTTTAATCGGACATAGTGAAAGATAGGGGCTTATAGTTTTGCCCCACAACCTTTTACCTCAAGGGTAATGTCAACAATAACAATTCATGCTCCCCTACATCCAATTAGATATATATATATATCATGTTCTTTCCAACATGTTGAGCTTGCCAAAGGATGAAATGAAAAAGGAAAGGTGAAGATCACCGTGACTCTTGCATAAAGTAGAGGATAGTAATTAAAGATAGGCCCTTCGCACAGGGAAGCAGAGGTTGTCATGCGCGTTTAGGGTTGATGCACAAAATCTTAATGCAAAAGAACGTCACTTTATATTTCCCCTTGTATGTGGACCTTTATTATGCAGTCTGCCGCTTTTATTACTTCCACAACAAGTTCGTACAAAGCTTATTTCTCTGCACTAATAAGTCATGCATATTTAGAGAGCAATTTTTATTGCTTGCACCGATGACAACTTACTTGAAGGATCTTACTCAATCCATAGGTAGATATGGTGGACTCTCATGGCAAAACTGGTTTAAGGGTATTTGGAAGCACAAGTAGTATCTCTACTTGGTGCTGAGAATTTGGCTAGCATGAGGGGGAAAGGCAAGCTCAACACGTTAGAGGATCCATGACAACATACTTTATCTCAGATATAAGAAAACATAACTCGTTATGTTGTCTTCCTTGTCCAACCTCAACTCTTTAGCATGTCATATTTTAATGAGTGCTCCCAATCATAAAAGATGTCAATGATAATATATCTATATGTGAAACCTCTCTTTCCTTATTACTTCCTATTAATTGCAACGATGACCAAAGCTATATTTGCCTACTCCCAACAACTTTTAATCATCATACTCTTTCTATGTGAAGTCATTACTTTCAATAAGATCAATATGAACTCTTTGATTCTTTTTATTCTTTTTCTTTTATTCACCCAAGATCAAGGCAAAATAATCAAGCCCATGACTCAACACTAAACTTTATTATATAGCTCACGGACTCGATTACAAAGAGGGATCATAAAGCAAAACTCAAAACTAGATCATGCCATAAACTTTATTCTACTAAATCAAGATACTACTAAAAGGACCGAACTAAGAAAAACGGTAAATATAGGAGTTGTGATTGTGATACGATACTAGGGCACCTCCCCCAAGCTTGGCAGTTGCCAAGGGGAGTGCCCATACCCATGTGATTATTTCTTCGGAGGTGATGGAGGTGGTGATGATGACGGTGGATAAACGCACATAGAGCGTAAAAGCTCCTCCAACTTGCGGATAATGCCCTTGAGCCCAGCAATATGATCCTTCAACAAAATATTCTCCTCTGTGAGATACTTGTTCTGTATGCGGGCTAACTCAATCATCTTGAAAGCTTCAATCTCTGTTGGAGTGAAAAGGTTAGGTAAAGGTTGAGGGGTGTCTTCTTCTTTCACCACCGGAGCTTGAGCCTCAATGGCCTTCTTGATCTCTTCTGGTTCCTCTCTTTTCAACTCTATCTTCAATAGCCAAGCATCCTTGTCTTCGTTGTTGGAGGAGGGAGAAGTCATGGTGCTCTAAATCTGCAACGGAAACAGCTCGAATCGAAAACAGAGGATATTTGCGTGATACGGTGGTCAAAACCTTCGGGAGTATATATAATGATTTTTTACCGACCAAAATACATAACATACAAGAAAACGGAGTCCGGAGGGCACACGAGGTGCTCACGAGGTAGGGGGCGCGCCCAGGGGGTAGGGCACGCCCTCCACCCTCGTGGAGGCCTCGTGTCCTTCCCGGACTGCCACTTATTTTTCTATTTTTCTAAATATTCCAAAACGGAGAAATATTGCCTTAAAAATTGTTGGAGTCGGTTTACTTACTGTACCACATACCTATTCCTTTTAGGAGTCTGAAATGTTCTACAAAGTGTCCCTTATGTATTCCTCCGGGGTTACGGTTTCAATAATATTGGTTTCAACATTTATGGGATTACCTGAGATATAATGTTTGATTCTTTGACCGTTTACCACCTTCGGATTTGTGCCTTCAAAGTTGTTGATTTTTATGGCACTGGAATGATAGACCTCCTCGATAACGTAGGGACCTTCCCATTTAGAGAGAAGTTTTCCTGCAAAAAATCTTGAGAGTTGTATAGCAATACATAATCACCTACATTAAACTCACGCTTTTGTATTCTTTTGTCATGCCATCTTTTAACTTTTTCTTTAAACAACTTGGCATTATCATAAGTGGGTTCTCCATTCATCAAGTGAGCTAATATCAAATAACCTCTTCTCACCGGCAAGTTTGAAATCGTAGTTGAGCTCTTTAATAGCCCAATATGCCTTATGTTCTAGTTCGAGAGGTAAGTGACATGATTTTCCATAAACCATTTTATACGGAGATATACCCATAGGATTCTTATATGCAGTTCTATAGGCCCATAATGCATCATCAAGTTTCTTGGACCAATTCTTTCTAGACCTATTAATAGTCTTTTGCAAAATTAATTTGAGCTCTCTATTACTCAATTCTACTTGACCACTAGACTGTGGGTGATATGGAGATGCAATTCTATGATTAACGTCATATTTAGCAAGCATTTTACGGAAAGCACCATGAATAAAGTGTGAACCACCACCAGTCATTAAATATCTAGGGACTCCAAACCTCGGAAAAATAACTTCCTTAAGCATTTTAATATAAGTGTTATGATCGGCACTACTAGTTGGAATAGCTTCTACCCACTTAGTAACATAATCAACAGCAACTAAAATATGTGTATATCCATTAGAGGCAGGAAAAGGTCCCATATAATCAAAGCCCCAAACATCAAATGGTTCAATAACAAGTGAATAATTCATGGGCATTTCTTGACATCAACTAATATTACCAATTCTTTGACATTCATCGCAAGACAAAACAAACTTACGGGCATCCATGAAGAGAGTGGGCCAATAAAAACCGGATTGCAATACCTTATGTGCAGTTCTATCTCCAGCATGGTGTCTTCCATAAGCTTCGGAGTGACACTTGTGTAGGATCTGTTCCTGTTCATGCTCAGGTACACAACGTCTAATAACACCATCTACTCCTTCTTTATAAAGATGTGGGTCATCCCAAAAGTAATGCCGCAAATCACAGAAAAACTTTTTCTTTTGTTGGTATGTGAAGCTAGGTGGTATAAATTTAGCGACAATATAATTAGCATAATCAGCATGCCATGGAGTGCTACGAGAAGTGCTTATGACATTTAATTGCTCATCAGGAAAGCTATCATCAATAGGTAGTGGGTCATCAAGAACATTCTCTAACCTAGATAAGTTATCTGCAACGGGGTTCTCAACTCCTTTTCTATCAACAATATGCAAATCAAATTCTTGCAACAAGAGAACCCATCTAATAAGTCTAGGTTTTGCATCTTTCTTTTCCATAAGATATTTAATAGCAGCATGATCAATGTGAATAGTTACTTTAGAATCTACAATATAGGGTCTGAATTTATCACAAGCAAATACAACTGCTAAAAGTTCCTTTTCGGTAGTAGCATAATTTCTTTAAGCATTGTCTAGAGTCTTACTAGCATAATGGATAACATTTAATTTCTTATCAACTCTTTGCCCTAGAACAGCATCTACAGCATAATCACTAGCATCACACATAATTTCAAAGGGTAAATTCCAATCAGGTGGCTGAACAACAGGTGCAGAGACTAATGCTTTCTTAAGTATTTCAAATGCTTCTACACAATCATCATCAAAGACAAATGGTACATCTTTTTGTAATAAATTAGTCAGAGGCCGGGAAAGTTTTGAGAAGTCCTTAATGAACCTCCTATAAAATCCGGCGTGACCAAGGAAACTTCTTATACCTTTGATGTCCTTGGGACATGGCATCTTTTCAATAGCATCAACCTTGGCTTTATCAACTTCAATACCTCTTTCAGAAACTTTATGCCCCAAGACAATACCTTCATTAACCATAAAGTGGCACTTTTCCCAATTCAAGACAAGATTAGTTTCTTCACATCTCTGCAAAACTCGATCAAGATTGCTCAAGCAATCATCAAAAGAGGATCCATAGACGGAAAAGTCGTCCATCAAAACCTCACAAATCTTTTCACAAAAGTTAGAGAATATAGCCATCATGCATCTTTGAAAGGTAGCAGGTGCATTACATAAACCAAAAGGCATACGTCTATAAGCAAAAGTACCAAAAGGGCATGTAAAAGTAGTCTTTGATTGATCTTTAGCCGACACAGGTATTTGAGAGAAACCAGAATAACCTTCTAGAAAGCAATAATGTGTATGTTTGCATAATCTTTCTAGCATTTGATCAATAAAAGGTAAGGGGTAATGATCTTTCTTAGTAGCTTTATTTAATTTGCGGAAATCAATTACCATCCTATAACCTGTGATAATTCTTTGCGGGATCAATTCATCTTTATCATTAGGGACAACAGTAATACCTCCCTTCTTAGGGACACAATGGACAGGACTTACCCACTGACTATTAGCAACGGGATAAATTATACCTGCCTCCGGAAGCTTGAGTATTTCTTTTCTTACCACTTCTTTCATTTTAGGATTCAAACGTCGTTAAGGATCACGAACGGGTTTGGCATCTGCTTCCAAATTTATTTTATGTTGACATAGAGTGGGACTAATGCCCTTAAGATCATCAAGAGTATATCCAATAGCAGCACGGTGCTTCTTCAGAGTTTTCAATAATCTTTCTTCTTCATGCTCTGAAAGGTTAGCACTAATAATAACAGGATATATTTTCTTTTCATCAAGATAAGCATATCTAAGATTATCAGGCAACGGTTTAAGCTCAAACACGGGATCACCCTTGGGTGGAGGAGGATCCCCTAGGATTTCAACAGGCAAATTGTGTTGCAGAATAGGTTCATGTTTAAAGAATACTTCATCTATTTCCCTTCTTTCATTCATGAACATATCATTTTCATGGTCTAGCAAATATTGTTCTAAAGGATCACTAGGAGGTACGGCAATAGAAGCAAGACCAATAATTTCATCCTTACTAGGTGATTCTTCCTCACGATGTTGTTTACTAAATTTAGAGAAATTAAACTCATGAATCATATCATCCAAGCCAATAGTAACAACATTCTTTTCGCAATCTATCTTAGCATTAACAGTATTCAAGAAGGGTCTACCAAATATAATGGGACAAAAGCTATCATGTGGGGAACTGAGAACAAGAAAATCAGCAGGATATTTAGTTTTCCCACACAAGACTTCAACATCTCTAACAATTCCCATAGTATCTCTATTGGAAAGTTTAATTGTGACATCAATTTCTTCTAACTCAGCAGGTGCAATTTCATGCTTAATTTCTTTATATAAATCATAAGGTATAACACTAGCACTAGCACCCATATCACATAAGCCATGATAACAATGATCTCCTATTTTAACAGAAATAACAGGCACGCCTACCATAGGTCTATGTTTATCTTTAGCATAAGGTTTAGCAATTCTAGTAGTTTCACCACAGAATTGAATAACATGCCCATTAATATTATCAGACAAGAGATCTTTAACAATAGCAATATTAGGTTCTACTTTGATTTGCTCAGGAGGTGTATAAGTTCTAATATTGCTTTTACGAACAACAGTTGAAGCTTTAGCATGATCTTTCATTCTAACAGGGAAAGGTGGTTTCTCAACATAAGAAGTGGGAACAATAGGATCATTATAAGTGACAGTCTTTTCTTCAACTTTAATAGGTGCAGCTACTTTGACTTCTATGGGAGGATGATATTTAAACCACTTTTCTTTGGGGAGATCAACATAAGTAGCAAAAGATTCACAGAAAGAAGCTACTATCTCAGAATCAAGTCCATATTTAGTGCTAAACTTACAGAAAATATCAGTATCGATAAAAGATTTAACACAATCAAACTTAGATGTCATACCTGACTCCTTACCTTCGTTGAGGTCCCAATCTTCAGAGTTGCGTTTAATTCTATCCAATAAATTCCATCTGAATTCAATAGTCTTCATCATAAAAGAGCCAGCACAAGAAGTATCAAGCATGGTGTGATTATCAACAGAAAGCCGAGCATAAAAACTTTGAATAATTATTTCTCTTGGGAGCTCATGATTGGGGCATGAATATAAAATTGATTTAAGCCTCCCCCAAGCTTGAGCGATGCTTTCACCTTCGCGAGGCCAAAAATTATATATATAATTGCGATCACGATGAACAAGATGCATAGGGTAATACTTTTGATGAAATTCCAATTTCAATCTTTTATAGTTCCATGATCTCGTATCATCACATAGCCTGTACCATGGCAATGCGTCTCCCTTCAAAGATAAAGGGAAGACCTTATTCTTAACAACATCATCGGGTATACCTGCAAGCTTAAATAGTCCACAAACTTCATCCACGTAAAGTAGATGTTCATCAGGATGCTTTGTTCCATCTCCTGTAAAAGTGTTAGCTAGTAGTTTTTCCATCATACCCGAAGGAATTTCAAAAGGAGTTTCATTTTCAATAGGTTTAGTAGGTTGAGGAGCAACTCTTTGCTCTACTGGACGGGGTGAAGATACCCCGAACAAGCCCCTCAAAGAATTACTTTCCATAGTAACAAGTGACAGAAAATTTCAGCACACTATATAAATTTTTCCTTACCAAATTCCACCTACCAAAGGCGCTACACTCCCTGGCAACGGTGCCAGAAAAGAGTCTTGATGACCCACAAGTATAGGGGATCTATCATAGTCCTTTCGATAAGTAAGAGTGTTGAATCCAACGAGGAGCAGAAGGAAATGATAAGCGGTTTTCAGCAAGGTATTCACTGCAAGTACTGAAATAAGTGGTAACAGATAGTTTTGTGATAAGATAAATTGTAAGGAGCAACAAGTAACAAGAGTAAATAAGGTGCAGCAAGGTGACCCAATCCTTTTTATAGCAAAGGACAAGCCTGGACAAACTCTTATAATAGGAAAAGCGCTCCCGAGGACACATGGGAATATCGTCAAGCTAGTTTTCATCACGCTCATATGATTTGCGTTCGGTACTTTGATAATTTGATATGTGGGTAGACCGGTGCTTGGGCGCTGTTCTTACTTGAACAAGCATCCCACTTATGATTAACCTCTATTGCAAGCATCCGCAACTACAACAAAAGTATTAAGGTAAACCTAACCATAGCATGAAACATATGGATCCAAATCAGCCCCTTACGAAGCAACGCATAAACTAGGGTTTAAGCTTCTGTCACTCTAGCAACCCATCATCTACTTATTACTTCCCAATGCCTTCCTCTAGGCCCAAATAATGGTGAAGTGTTATGTAGTCGATGTTCACATAACACCACTAGAGGCTAGACAACATACATCTCATCAAAATATCGAACGAATACCAAATTCACATGACTACTAATAGCAAGACTTCTCCCTTGTCCTCAGGAACAAACGTAACTACTCACAAAGCATATTCATGTTCATAATCAGAGGGGTAATAATATGCATAAAGGATCTGAACATATGATCTTCCACCAAATAAACCAACTAGCATCAACTACAAGGAGTAATCGACACTACTAGCAACCTACTAGCACCAATCCCGGACTTGGAGACAAGAATTGGATACAAGAGATGAACTAGGGTTTGGAGATGAGATGGTGCTGGTGAAGATGTTGATGGAGATTGCCCTCTCCCGATGAGAGGAGCATTGGTGATAACGATGGTGATGATTTCCCCCTCCCGGAGGGAAGTGTCCCCGGCAGAACAGCTCTGCCGGAGCCCTAGATTGGTTCCACCAAGGTTCCGCCTCGTGGTGGCGGAGTCTCGTCCCAAAAGGTTGCTTAATGTTTTTTTCTCATCGAAAGACTTCATATAGGAAAAGATGGGCGTCGGAGAGCCACCAGGGGGCCCACGAGGTAGGGGGGCGCGCCCCAGGGGGGGCACCCTCGTGAGCAGGGTGTGGGCCCCCTGGCCTTCATCTTTGGCGATGATTTTTCTTTATTTATTTTAAGATATTTCGTGGAGTTTCAGGACTTTTGGAGTTGCGCAGAATAGGTCTCCAATATTTGCTCCTTTTCCAGCCCAGAATTCCAACTGGGCATTCTCCCTCTTCATGTAAACCTTGTAAAATAAGAGAGAATAGCCATAAGTATTGTGACATAACGTGAAATAACAACCCATAATGCAATAAATATTGATATAAAAGCATGATGCAAAATGGACGTATCAGCTACTACGAGGATCTCGTATCCCGTACATCGTCTTTCTCCCTCCTGGGTTCCCATGGTTCCTATGCCGCCGTGTTTCCCGGTCCTTTTCTTTTAGTGCTTCGACCCGAAGCGATAGCTTGACGCGTTTTCTGTGGATAAGATGGCAGCGCTCCAGCTCACTAACGAATGGGACGGCAGTGGTCCATTGGCAAGCTCGTTCTGATCCTAGACGCAGTACATTGGAATCCTGAGCACCACCATGAACGCTACCGTGCGTGCGCCTGTGGTGCGGTAAGGCACCACCCTGTTGTGCCAGTAGCTAACTCCGGCGTGTCAGCTTAGTTATCCTCATCAAGCCACAACCTTGATGTCTAGCTTCCCAACTGGTAGACGGTTCCCTTTCCCCCGGATCAATGAAGAAGGGAGAAGTCAGTTGATTCCTCTGAAGAACCGGAAGCGAAGTGCTATGCCGGGGCGAGGGGGCGGGAAAAGAAACTGCTCCGAAGAAAGATATTGGGGTTCCCAATGCTTCTCCACGCCCAACGAGATGTGCCAACCTCGGGATGCTTTACTCCTAACCCCACGGCGGTTCCGAGACGGAGCTTAACCCGAGTCTCGGTTAAGAACCGCGATGATCTACGTTTCACATGGCGCATGATTCCATGGATAGTTTCATTCGAGATCGTGATGGAGGACATAGCTTACGATCATCGGCTTTGATCATGCCACTAGGCATTTGATTAGGACATTGCACAATGATCCGAACACTTTGTTGCATCTCTTCGATACAGATACAGTAACGATCGTAGCGATCTCCTCTGGTACCTACTGGTACGTCAAGATCCGATTGGTCATGAACATCATAAGGTGCTGCTTTTCACGAATCCCAGCATACCCCAGGTTGGGATGGGTAGGCCCACCACTTCACTTTTGCACTTTCACTTAGGCCCGGGCCAAGTCAGTGAGGGACCCTGTCAGGCT
>NC_041381.1:368436526-368488828 GCF_002162155.2 Triticum dicoccoides | reverse complement strand
GTTTCCCTTCATACGGCTCGAATCATTCTCAGATGCCTTGAGAGGCATCTTTCCTTATGATCTGGTGGTTCACACGCGCACAAACAAGCACCGGCCGCAACAGCAAGGAAGTATGACCAATAGAGTCAGACACATAGCGTCATACTTCTTTATCTTGTGATTGTTGAGGAGTTTCTTTCTCAGAGGGTACGGGATGCTTTCGGAGTCCGTGCCTTCCGTACCACCACAGGTCGTTCTTGGGCAGATCCTGCTCCTAAACATAAGGGGGGGATAGGGGGAAAGGGGCCCTCAAAATCATATAAATAGGATTGTAGAAAGACCACTTTCATTCGACGTTCCGGGGCGCCCGATTCAATCAACGAATTTGGCGAGCTGGTCCGCTTTGATCCAGGAGAAAGCCCAGTCAGCCACCTTTTCGGTGCAGGTCATGTTACCTACAACTCGGCCTTCGCTTTTTGAGACCAGCACTTTCATATGGAGAAAGATGGGCTTACCATGTTCCATCAATAGCACCTAACCTATGCCGATTTTGGCGGACCGTGCTCCACCCCGGTGAACTCATGCAGTTCGGACGTGCCCAGAGGCCAGAGGCGAATCCGTTCATGGTCCGTAGGACCAACACCATTCGAAGGTTGATGGCCCGCCCCGCCTAGAATAGGAATCTTTGACTGGGCTTACACAATTCGCTCACTTACGTTGTCCCCCCTCAGCTCACCTTAGCCCCGGGTACGTCGTCTCCAAGGCTTCACACAAAATCTTCACTGACAACATATGCATGCTTTTGTAGGGTCAGGCAGAACCGTTGTTGCCTGATGGTAACTTCCCCCATATTGCTATCAATGTCTTCATGTCGCACGACCTCTTAACATTACACCACTGAATCCCCAATCCTTTGCTTGTTGTGCAGTGACAGTACCAATATCCACTAATCGTTGTTTCTAGATACAGTTGCCAGTTGACATCTCTTCTAATTCGTCGATACGAGAAGCAAATTGTTGTGTGGAGGAATCAATATCTCGACATAAGCCAGGAGGCACATCTTGTGCCACTCCACCAGGTCGTATGAAACTGGCGTTCATCCTGGCTCCCGGGACTCTTTCATAGAATTCCAACAATTTCTCCCGCTCCTCAAAAGCCCAAAGGAACGGAGTTGATGCTCCCACATCCATAGCATGAGTAGTTGAAGCAAGTGAATAATTTGAAATTCGAGTTATTTCACAGAATAACACTCTTATATATTGAGCTCGTAATGGTACCTCACAATTCAAAAGTCTCTCTATGGCTGAAGAATGAGCGTGTTCTTGGGCCATCGTAGAAACATAGATAGGGTCAACGACGGAACGAACAACGAAACTTTACGACAACTTTTTTGTACACATTCACTTGCATCATATACACAAGTGCTCTCTGGACCGTGCAATAAGTTCACCCATAACAAGGCTCTCCCACTAGAGTTACCTTAGTCCCGGGCCATGCTATTCCATGATATTGGAAAAGGTTGACTAATTATTATCATCGTCTTGAAAGTTGGGCGCCTTTTGAATATGAGTGGGGCTCCTAGTCTAGGCGGCGCCTTTGTGGAGCCAAACCGAAGGAAGAGAAAAAGGGCGAGGCCACACCCGGCTTCGAATAGGAGGGGGGCTTAGCTCTGGATCCCACCTGCTTGCAGAAAGGAATGGATCAGAAAGGGGGTTGGGTTCTATTTCCGGGCCGGGCAGGAGGTGAAGGCCAGAAGAAGAAGAGAATTGCGCCTTCCTGGTAAGGAAGAGGATAAAAAGGTGTTGTCATCTATCTCGACCTGTTTCCTGAGGCGTTGGAAATGAAGACCGGCTCAGAGAATCACTACGAAGGCCCCCCCTGCTTGAAGCCGGTGAGCCTTCACAACTTCAGGGACTACTATCTAGGGGATGGACCCCGGGTAGGCAACGGAACCCAGATCCCTTTCAAAAACATCGGGGCCAGCAACGCCCCTCAATCTGGCTCGCCCTGGCCAGTTTCACAGCGCAACCCGGCCAGGTGCCGCAACCCAGCCAGCCGGATGGCACATGTCTGCCGGTCCCAAGAAGCCAACCTTCGGTGACAAGTAAACATGGCTACAGTGCTCCCTCCTTTGCGTCGGCCCTAGGGGGCGCGGCAGTCGTACTGACCAAGCCATCGCTTGGGGCGGGCGGCGTCCCGGAGGTGCAGCCCTATAGCGAGGCGGTGATGTCGTCCCATGACGTCCAGCAAGGCATGCCAATAGTTCCCAGCAGCCGGCCGTACCCGCGCCCGGAGGCCCCGGTAAGGCCCTCATTCGGCGGACCCGGCGAGACAGGCACCTGGCAGACCCGGCGGTCCCCACTGCCGGCTCCTAGACGCTGACACCCGGGTCCCGCACCCATGTAACTTTACCATTGTAACCCCCGGGGGGGCAGCCTATAAGACCCCCGGTGCCCCTCCATGCAGAGGGCCGATCCCCTGGTTAAGCTTAGCCACACACTCACACACACACGGAGAAGGAGCAGCCTATGCACTGGCCAGTCTTTCTTCCTCCCCAGAACAGCTCTAGGAGCAAGCTTGTATCTACCTCATATAAACCACACTCGGCAGGATTAGGGGTGTTATCTCTTCGGAAAGCCCCTAACCTGGGTACGTCTCGTGTCTTACACTTGCGCGTGCCAACCTCGCCTCTGGAACCCACTGGTGCCCTTATCCTTGTCCCCTCTTTAGGCCATCCCATGGCATCTGCCGTGAGATCACCACGACAGTATTGCTATGAGATGCATACCGTATATGTCATGCTTACTGTTTATTTGTGGATTAGTTTAATCAAAAAGTGCTAATATTTCCAACAAGATCTTGTATGGCGACGATGAGGACTCAGAGTAGCTGGGTTTGCCGACGACGACGACGTCTGAAGAAATCAGTGTTTAGGGCTTAAAATTGGTCTTCTTTTAGAGTTCAAATCACTACGTAATCAGTGTTAGCTTGCCGTCGCCCCTTAGTGATGGAAATTGGTGGTTAAATCCGAGTGAAATTCGTATGTTAAGTACTGAGTTATTGTATTTCTCAAGTTCAGGGATATTTTTGTTATGCGCCAGCGAATTCACAAATGATGGATATAGTTTTCTCCTAATAAACGTGCGTGCTCCTGTGCTGAAGCTTCCATTTCCCCTCTTTGCAAAACGTTGAACGGCTTCGCATCAAAGTCCACAAACTTGAAACATTTCTGTAGCAACGTCGAACGTGTCCATCAAAGACGTCCACGTACCAGTCAAACAGACAATTTACCTGCACATTCCCATTATCTTCCTGTATATAAACTCATGCGGGCTGGCTCGTATAATCATAGGTAATCATACCACAACCCGAGCATTCTACAACCACTTTCATCAACGCCATACACGTCTCCTACCCTCACAGTTCGTTGCTCCGCACATCAGCAGGACTTGCAATGGCGGGAGACGGCGAGCTGAAGCTGCTGGGCGTGTGGACGAGCCCGTTCGTCATCAGGGTGCGCGTGGTGCTCAACCTCAAGTCTCTGCCGTACGAGTACGTGGAGGAGAACCTGGGCAGCAAGAGCGCGCTCCTCCTGGGCTCCAACCCGGTGCACCAGAGCGTGCCCGTCCTCCTCCACGGCGGCCGCCCCGTGAACGAGTCCCAGGTCATCGTGCAGTACATCGACGAGGTCTGGGCGGGGGCCGGCCCGTCCGTGCTCCCGGCCGACCCCTACGAGCGCGCCACGGCGCGCTTCTGGGCGGCGTACGTCGACGACAAGGTCGGGTCGGCGTGGACGGGGATGCTCTTCTCGTGCAAGACGGAGGAGGAGAGGGCGGAGGCCGTGTCCCGGGCCGTGGCGGCGCTGGAGACGCTGGAGGGCGCGTTCGCGGAGTGCTCCAAGGGGAAGGCGTTCTTCGGCGGCGACGCCATCGGGTTCGTCGACGTCGTGCTCGGCGGCTACCTCGGGTGGTTCGGGGCGATCGACAAGATCATCGGGCGCCGGCTGATCGACCCGGCGAGGACGCCGCTGCTGGCCAGGTGGGAGGAGCAGTTCCGCGCGGCGGACGCGGCCAAGGGCGTCGTGCCGGACGACGCCGACAAGATGCTCGAGTTCTTGCCCACCGTGCTCGCTTGGGTCGCCGCCAAAGCGAAGTGAACTGTGAGCCCGTGACATCGCCAGCTCGTGACATGTGTGTTTGTGTGTGTGCGTGTCTGAGTCCGTCCAGTGTGTGCTGAATAAATGCACCGCATGTCGTGTGTTGTACCAAGGGCAAACGATGCTGAATAATTTTGATGTTTGTTGATTTCCCAGGAACCAAAAAGTGAAACTTTATTGATGCTTAAACAGAAAATCGACTGCCTGGTGCGGTGACGACTGCACGCTTGCAGTTAGGGCATGTACAATGGAGGCAGCACTTTGATGCTGCCTCAGCCCATCCACGTAGATCAGTCAATTTGAGACCACCGTATGAAATAACTCTCATGGAATGTTGCAGCCTACTTTGGGACCCACCCTCTCTCTTTTCTTTCCTTACTTATCAATTTCTCTCTCATACTTTCCTCCAAAACTAGATGATATGCTGCCTCACACACACCACCCACCATCGTAGCAGCTTTTGTCAGTAAGGAGGCAGCCTCCTCTGTAGGAACCCGCTTTACTCTGCGCACAACCTTTTCAACCATCCTGGACCATTCGAGCCGAGGTGGATAGCTGGAGCTACTGTCCAGCGTGTAGCATTGGCCATGCCCTTACAGAAACACCGGAAAGAATCCAATCCAAGGACAAAATGTGTGACGAACGTGCTGACGCGGTTAGTTGGACTGAAATGTCTATCGCCGTGCAGTGCCGAGACACGAATATTCGTATTCTTTCGGGGCAGATCAGTTTCTCCCGGCTGCTAAGACCATCTCCAACTGCCGCGCTAAGCCCCGCACGTAAAAATCCTGTTTGCCGCGCGCGCTTCGGCTGATTTAACGCGGCCGTCAGCGCTGGCTTCAGCAGCCGCACTATAATGCAGCGCGCGCCGCTTCAGAAAAGCGTAAAAATACAGCGCGCGCGCCAAAAAAACCACATATACATTTCAAAGAAGAAGAGCAAAAATGATCAAACAAACAAAATAAATCAACAATAAAAATAGTTCAATTTCATTATCATTAAAACTCAAACAAATAGTTTATCGTTCAGTACAACAAATAATGCAATGCCTTTGGACAATTCTTCCAACTCCAATGCATGCAATCTATTGAACCAAGCATGCCAGAAAAGCCGCGCACTTTGTTCATCGCCAATAGCCCTGCGGCGTCTTCAGCAGTGGGAGATCTCAAATACTCCTCGCCAAACACTTGCACAATTCCCACTGCAAAGCGCTTGACACACATGATGGCTTGGCTCTCACCCATGGCCAAATGATCATCAACTAGATCAGCGGGGATACCGTATGCCAACATACGCAAAGCGGCTGTCACCTTCAGAAAGGTGCTATGCCCGAGCTCTCCGACGGCATTCCTCCTTTGCTGGAAAAACCGGTCATGACTCGCTAGTTTCTCTGCAATGCGCCTGAACAAGTCGGTGCTCATCCTAAACCGGCGACGAAAATACGACTCCGGGTATGTGGGATTCTCCACGAAATAGTTCTTCATCAATCTGTTATGGGCATCAATCCTATCTCTCCAAATTTTCTCTCGACCCATAACCGAACCATCATGCTTCGGTTTTTTATTGATATGCATAGCTAGGATCATTGCAAGATCCTCCTCCTCTTCCATATCAAATTCTTCTTTGGAAGAATCAAACGACGAACTCATCTACAATGTTCAATACTATACTATAAAAACTACAATTCAAAACATGCACCAAATTTATGAAGTTTGAGCAATACATACCTTGCAGGCGTTTTGTCAAACACCTTGCGGGCGCGGCGCGGCAGCAAGCGCTCGGGCGCTGTTCCTCGGACGACGGAGGCGCGCGAGCGTCGGCAGGAAGAGGGGATGGGGCGGAAGCGCGGCGGCGCGGCCGGATGGGGGTGGAAGTGAGAGAGGAAGTGCGAGAGCGACCGCTCGAGTGTGCCGCGCGCTGCAGCGAGCGCCCGAAATACACCGCGCGGGGCAGTGTTTCCGACAGCGCGTCCAACTCGTTATAGCGCGCGCGTCGTTTTTGCGCGCCCGCTAAAGCGCGGCGCTAGTATAGCGCGGCTGTTGGAGATGCTCTAAGCACCTCTGTAGTCACTCCCACCGAACCAACCCAGCAATTCAATCACTGAAAAACATGACAATGAAGCCAAACAGCTCTTGCTGATCTCTCGGCTCCGGCCTCTAGGCACAGTATGGCCTGCCTGATGGCATAAACCGGGAAGGAATACAAAGTGACGGTGCTGCCATGCTAGGCGTGTGGTCTACACCGTTTGCCACGTGTGATATATATAGTATCTGAAACAGTATCAGGCCAAAAATGCTGGAATAGCTCAGATGGTTAGAGCGTATGGCTGTTAACCATAAGGTCGGAGGTTCGAGCCCTCCTTCTAGCGTGATTTTCCTTTTTCCGAAACGTGTTTTGGTCCAATTCCACCACTGAACACGAGCCCGTCGATGCCCACACCCGTCCACATCTGAGCCCACCAAGAGCCCATGTGTGAACGAAACATGCGAAAATCCTAATGCGGCAGATTGTCGCCGCTTCGCACAGAGCGAGGGATCAGCGAGCGAAATGGGCCGGCCCAGTTATCGGTAAAGAACGCGCTACAGTACAGGCCGGTTTTGTGAATGTTCTAGGAGGTTCCAGTCGGTTTTTTCTGGTTTTAGGAAGGTTCTAGAAGGTAACGGAAGGTTCCTGGACAGGTTTTATGTCTTTTTCTTTTCTATCCTTCTTTCATTTTTTCTTTTCTTTCCTTTTTTATTTTCTTTGTTTCGTTTTTTATTTTCTTTCATTTTTACTTTTCTTTTTCCATATATCTTCCGAATTTTTAAAAAACGTTCACATTTTAAAAAATTTGTTCGTTTTTTTTTTCTAAAATTTTCCAATTTTGAAACTTTGTTCTGAAATTCCCAAAAAGAGGAATTCTATTATTTGTTTTTTACTATACAAAAATGTTCGAAAATTCAGAAAAACTGTAGAACTTCAAATTTAAAAGATGATTTGCGTTTAAATTTTTGTTCACAGATTCAAAAAATGTTTGCGAGTTTCAAATGATGTTCCCACTTTCAAAATGTGTTCATAAATTCAAATAGTCTTCATGTTTTCAAAATTTGTTCTCAAAATAGCAAATTGCTCCAAGTTTCTCAAAAAATGTTCGCCTTTGAATTTTTGTTCACAAATTTGAAAAAAGTTTGGGAATTTCACTTTCGAAATATGTTCACGAATAAAAAAAATCATGTTTTCATGAATTCATGAAAATTTCAGGTAATTTTCGAAAATGTTCGCATTTTGATAAATTTGTAATTGATTTCAAAAAACATTGCTTTGTTAATTTTTGTTCTTGTTTTGTCAAAAAATGTTCGCATTTTCAAAATTTTGTTTGTCATTTAAAAAATGTTCAGATTTGTAAATTTTGTTCTTTTTTTCTAAAATGTTAAAAAATTAAAATTTTGTTCAGAAATTCCCAGAAAGGAGAATTCTAATATTTGTTTTCTTAATTTACTAAAATGTTCTAAAATTCGAAAAATTGTTGAATTTGAAATTTAAAAAATGTTTGCATTTTAATTTTTGTTCACATATTCAAAAAATGTTTGCGAGCTTCAAAATATGTTCCCAGATACAAAATTTGTTTACAAATTAAAATAGTGTTCATGTTTGCAAAATTTGTTCATAAAATAATGAATTGTTCCAAGGATCTCAAAATATGTTCGCCTTTGAATATTTGTTCAAATCTGAAAAATGTGCGAGAATTTCATTTTTGAAATATGTTCATGAATAAAAAAAACCTGTTTTCATGAATTCAGAAACATTTCAGGGAATTTCAAAAAATGTACGCATTTTGATAAATTTGTAATTGATTTCAAAAAAAATGCTTTGTTAATTTTTGTTCTTGTTTTGTTAAAAAATGTTCGCAATTTCAAAAATTTGTTGATCATTTAAGAAAATTATTCTCCCTTTGAAAAATTTTGTTCAAAAAAATGCTTGGGTTCCACAAAACGTTCGACTTTTTATAAATTTGATCAGAAATTAGAAATTTTTTGTGTTTATTTTTTTACCTTTTTCGAAAATAAAATCATTTCTGTGGGTTATAGTTCATATACACGGGGCACCATTTAGACACTTAGTCAAAGTAATAATGTTGGCTAGCGACGCTGTTCACTAGTAAGAGGACCTCAGTTTGATCCCTCACACAGAGTTGTGTTGCCGGGTGTTTAAGTTATCCGCTGTGGTTTACTTCTTTTAGTGTCGCGTTGCTAATGTGACAGTAGAATGTACTTGTCGCAGTGGCTAGCACCGTGCGCATACAACTTAGCAGTCTCGTGCTCGAATCCCATTGCTCGCGCTTTCCTTTTTCTTTTTTTTTTTCACGTCGCTAATGCGCCACCCCGTGCACTGGAAATGGGCCAGCCCAGATTAGTAGCCGTGTGCGAAACGCCAGCTCTTTGCCGCAACGAGCGGCGCATAGGAGATCCCCGAAGCATGGTCTGTATTTTGTTTTTGTCGATGTCCACATGGGTCCTGATCTTAGCCCAACAGCTCCGATGGGCGACGAACGAAGCAACGGGCTCACGGACGCCTGCGTCGTGGGGCGCACAGATGGCCGGCCCAGCTGCGCGGGAGGCAAAGGCCTGTTTTTTTTCGTTTTCTGTTCTCGTTTTTTGCTGTATTTTGTACTTTTATTTATGTTTTAAAATATTCTACATATATATAAAATACGCACTTCAAACACACATTTCACAAATGTTAAAAAAGCATTTGAAAAATATCGAAATAAGTATTAAAAAATGTTGAACAAGTACTTGAAATTTTTGAATAAGTATTAAAAATTGTTCAATGAGTATTTAAAAAATGTTGAATAATTATTTAAAAATGTTGAACGAGTATTTGCAAAACATTTGAACAAGTATTTGAAAAATGTTGAATAAGTATTTAAAAATGTTGAAGAAATATTAAAAAATATTAAACAAGTATTTAAAAAACATTTATCATGTATATAAAAATGTTAATCAAACATTCAAAATAAAAATGTTGAACAAGTATTTCACAAATGTTGAATAACTATGAAAAATGTTGAACAAGCATTTCAAAAAATGTTGATCATGTATATAAAATATTGAATAAGTATTTAAAAAAATGTTGACAAGTATTTGAAAAAAATGTGGATCATGTATATAAAAAAAATTGAACAAGTATTTGAAAAATGTTTAGGAGGTATTTGAAAAAATCTTGAACAAGTATTTGAAGGAGAAAAACAAAAACGAACAAAAACCCAGGGAAGAAAAAACAAAAAGAAAACAAAAAAAGGAAAAAGGAGAAGAAAACTAAACAAAAAGTGGAGGAGAAAAAATAAAACGAAAAAACCCCGAGGAAAAGGCAGAAAAAACCGTGAAAAAAAATGAAAAACCGTCTTCACTCGCCTCAACAAGAGAACGCGTCTCATACTTTTCGTGTGCGAGATTGTCGCCGAGTGGATAGCAGCGCTAGCTCTCCTGAAGGAGACCAGGGATCGAATCCCTCTTCCTGCTGGCAGGTGACTAGGGAGGTGGCGGGAGGTGAGGAAGCACAGAACATGCGGTGAAGATGGAACAGGGTTTGTTCAAATTGAACACTACGAGATCTCTGGGTTCATTCCAATACGAATGTAGAACTGTCTTGCTAAGTCGATACTATATCCTTGAGATCTTGCATTTGGATCCATGCAAAATTTTCCTTTTTTTTTTCTCTCTTGTATGTTATCTCACTTGACTAAGACTTGGTTAAATCTGAGTCGATCGAGACCTAGCCACATCCAATATAGAAGGTAAATGATTCCCTGCGACCAACTGGCTAACAGACTCGGGCGGTCATGCACGCATTGTTCGATCGCTTGTGATCTCCGAGCCCCGGTTGTACCAAGTTGACCCGTCACACTTTTCGCCCCTCACGGGCCCCGCACACCACTGGCGTGCCCCACTTCCTTATCCATTTGCTCGGTCAACTCATATATCGCCATCACAACATCTTCCTCTCCCAAATCAAAACACACACATAGATTTTTGCTTCGTCGTCCCAACTCCGACCTTCCCTATGCTGCTCCAGCCAGCGGCCGCCCTCCACCTGCTCGGTCATGTGCTGGTCTAAAACTCCAAAAGCTTGACTCTACAGACTAAACTCCTTGGCTTGTATAAGCATCAGGGGTATCCAGGGTTTACACATGGTTGGTTACAATCCAGGAATAAAAATGTCGATCGTTCATATATGCCTTGAAGTGTACGCCAAGTCTTTGGAGATCTTCATCTTGATTGCGCCGAGGGTTAGGGCATATATGGCCCATTCATCTGTTACCGGTGGGTCCTCGACCCGGCCCATACATGGAGGGCCGACGTGGCATGAACCTTTTAGTCCAGGACGCCGTCAGTAGCCCCTAAACTAGTCTTCAAGCCGAGGATATCAAGCATCTACTTTGGTTAGCTTTACAATTTTAAGTCTTTCCATCCCGTGTGTTGTGGTGCTTCGTACGCAGTACAATCCCATGTGTCGAACTTACTCGTTGTATGTCTGCAAAGTCAGCACCATGTCGACTATTCTACCAAATTTCTGGAGTAGAGCATCCACTAAGATTTTCAACAAAGGTTTCTCCATCGTACGATAAGGTTACGTGGCCATTTCTACAGCAGGCCTTGCGGATGAAAGGATTCGATCAGTCCTGAAGAAAGCATGTAGACTCTTTCATGCAAAAAGGCAGTGTTGGAATCAAAGTGAATGATGATATAAGTCATTATTTCCAGACACACAAGGGTCTAAGGCAGGGAGACCCGATGTCGGTGTCAAAACCGGCGGATCTCGGGTAGGGGGTCCCGAACTATGCGTCTAGGCGGATGGTAACATGAGACAAGGGACACGATGTTTTTACCCAGGTTCGGACCCTCTCGATGGAGGTAAAACCCTACTCCTGCTTGATTAATATTGATGATATGGGTAGTACAAGAGTAGATCTACCACGAGATCAGAGAGGCTAAACCCTAGAAGCTAGCCTATGGTATGACTGTTGTTCGTCCTACGGACTAAAACCCTCCGGTTTATATAGACACCGGAGAGGGCTAGGGTTACACAGAGTCGGTTACAATGGGAGGAGATCTACATATCAGTATCGCCAAGCTTGCCTTCCACGCCAAGGAATGTCCCATCCGGACACGGGATGAAGTCTTCAATCTTGTATCTTCATAGTCCAGGAGTCCGGCCAAAGGTTATAGTCCGGTCATTCGGACACCCCCTAATCCAGGACTCCCTCAGTAGCCCCTGAACCAGGCTTCAATGACGACGAGTCCGGCGTGCAGATTGTCTTCGGCATTGCAAGGCGGGTTCCTCCTCCGAATACTTCATAGACGATTTTGAACACAAGGATAGTGTCCGGCTCTGCAAAATAAGTTCCACATACCACCATGAAGAGAATAATATTTGTACAAATCTAGTCTGCTGACGTATTCCGCAGCGTGTCATCACGCCACGGCCAAGCCTTTATTCGAATCGTTTTACTGTCCCTCCTCAGCACATTTAGCGAGGTAGTTTCCTTGGCACGTCTTGTCAAAGCAGAGATCATGTCCCCTTATTTTGGGATTCTCATCAATACGGGCGTGGGTAACCCAACCGCGCCTGTTGGTATGTCTTCTCAAACGAAGGCGAGTCCCAAACGGTCACGGGGAGGGCTCTTGGTATCCAACCTCTTTATAAAGAGACCAAGGCTCGACTCCTTTCTTTCAATCTCAATCAAATCTGCCTCTTACCTTGAGTTCCAACACCCAAAGCTTCAGATTCAGGCGCCTCGGACTTCCGACGATGTCCGGCTCTGACCTTCAAGGCCGGTGGATGCCTTCCTCCGTTACGGAAGAAGACGTGTTAAAGTTAAGAGATGCCAGGTATCTAACCGGCAAAATCTTGCATAGGCTGCCTGCTCAAGGGCAGGTCATTCCCACTCCCAAGCCCGGTGAGAGAGTGGTGTTCGCGTCTCACTTCCTTCGGGGGCTAGGCTTCCCGATTGACCCCTTCGTGAGGGGGCTCATGTTTTATTACGGGCTGGAATTTCACGACTTAGCTCCGGAGTCCATCCTCCATATCTCATCGTTCATTGTCATGTGTAAGGCCTTCCTCCATATTACTCCTCACTTCGGATTGTGGCTCAAAACCTTCAAAGTAGAGCCGAAGACGGTCGAGGGGCAGCACGCGGAGTGCGGAGGTGCCATTATAAGCAAGATTGCCGACGCTCCATGGCCCGAGGGCTCTTTTCAAGAGGAGTTCGACTTATGGCAACGAGAGTGGTTTTATATCACAGCTCCCAGGGGCACCAAATGGGTAGCGCCATCTGCTTTTCGCTCGGGTCCCCCACCACAGCTAGCGTCATGGGTCAATAAAGGGCTTAACTAGGGGGCGTCCAAGGACGTGCCCTTGTTGCAGGGCCGCGTTCGAGATCTCCTGGAAAGAGATATCAATCTGGCCGTAGTGACGCAGGTTATGTTGATTCGCCGCATCCTGCCCTGCAAACGCCGCCCCCTCCGCCTGTGGGAGTTTAATCCGGAAGGACCACGAGCCCTCCAACATTTTGCAGGCGCGACGCCCATGGAGATGTACAATTTGTTCTTCAGATCACAAGCAATGTGTCCGGATTCATCCGAGGACGCAGGTCTGAGCTGCAATTGTCCGAATACTCAAGTAAGTAGCCCTATACCCGGACTCGCTATACGTATATTTATCATAAAATCGCCCTTAAAAGAGTTATCCCTTAAACAGGAGTGGATAGCGACAGCAAAGCTAATCAGGTGTCCGGCTCCCCTCCCCGAGACTACGCTGGATCTCGTGTTAACCAGGATGCTGGAGGTTGCGCCTTTGGAAGAAGGCAAAGAGGGGAACAAGGAAGCTACCGCCTCCCCGAAGGAGGCTGTCAAGGAAGGAGGAATCGAGAATTCCTCCAACCAGGGGAAGAAGAGGACCGCCTCTGAAGACCCGGATGCCATGGCCTCAAAGCGGGGGAAGAAATCTTTGTCAGAGGGTCCGGCGCCGGGAGGTGCCTCGGCCGCATTGCGTCCCCAAGGGGACCAGCTCTCCATTGAGCCATAAGTAGAAAGGGGGGTTTAAAAATGAGAGACATCCCCGTTCTATTTCTGAGGAAGATAACCGAAATTTTACCTTGTAGTTCGGATCTCAGCCCTTCTCAGTAGAGCTCATCTTCAGGGGATCTTCGTCCGGAGATGATGGAGAGCGGAACGCCTCCCTCTGTTGTACCGCCTTGCGAGGCGGGCGACCCTGAGGTGTCGTCGTGGAGGGTTTCTCCGAATCCGGTAGGGCCGGAAGGCAGTCGTATGGCCCCCCAAGGCCCTCCGTGTCCGGCCTTCGAAAAAGGCTATCGGACGAGCCCGGCACCGTCCGGTGCACGGTCGGAGGAGCTGAAGGATCTACTCGGGCGAGTGTCTGTCTCAGAAGAACACCGTGCGTTGATGGATACGGTGATTGGAAGGATTTCATCCGTGGAGAGCGGGTTGTATGAGGTCGTCAGGAGTTTACTGACAGGATTTGAGGTACGTGAAACGATGTACCTTTTGACAGATCCGCATATATAAGATGCGCCCTGTATAGATAGTAGCCCCTGAGACTCGGTGCATTGTCAAAAATGACGGCGCGCCGAGAATCATAATCCCAGGTATAATATTGCGCCTTTCCTATGTAGGTGGCAAAGTGTCCGGTGGCTGGCCGGACTGATGAATTTGCCGAGCTAAAGCGGAAACTTGACGTGGCAGATGCCGACATCGCGCTTGTCAACAAGTGGCTTGACGAGGCACAAGGTATATAATTTCTCCGAAGACACCTGGTAAGAGGAGCTTGATGCCCGTACCTTACAACATATGTGCTTGATGCAGATGGTGCCACTGCCATGGAGAACCTTCGGGCGGAACTTGCCCGAGCCAAGGAGCAGGCCAGGAAAAGCGATGCGGCTGCCTTAAAGGCGGCTGAAGAGCTGAAAGCCGAACAGGCTGCTCACTGCCAAAGCAAGAAGGAAATGGCCGAGATGGCTGAAAAGTTGAAGAATGCTGTCGACCGCTGCAAGCTTCTTGAAAAAGAAGATCGGGTGGCACAGAAGGACCTAGAGAAGGTCACTACCAAGGCCAAGGATACTCGCTCTACGATGAGAGCTATGAAAGAGGAGCTACGTCAGGCCGGAGATATCACGGCTGGAAAGCCCTATATGCTGCGGATGAAGTTCGGGGATCCTAAATATGCTCCGTTGGACTGGAAGTGGAGTGCAGCGAACACTTACCTGGACTTGGCGGCGAGTGTTGCGGACGAGGCCGAACACTTCCGCGATCAAAATGACCACGAAGTGGAAAAGCTTTTTTGGTCGCAGTTCCACAATCCAGAGCGCCCATTTTCAGTATCCGATCGCTTGGCCGCATGGGCGGAGATGAATAGGTTATCCGGACTCGCCATGAAGCATGTCGTGAGTCATCTGTGGCCGAAAAGGCCCGAGCCAAAGAGTTACTTTAGCTTGGTGCAGCAGTTCCTCGGTGCGGTGCCGCATATTAATGCAATGAAGAGGTCGGCGTGCATAGAGGGTGCACAGATGGCTCTTGCCCGTGTCAAGACATACTGGGCGGATATGAAGGCCAGTGTTGTTGCATCCCAAGATTCGGATGAAAGCCGAGTACCTGCCGAGCACTATTTTCAGGAAGTTCTGCAGGGCGCTCGTTTAATAGAGACGCAGTGCTCGAAGGATGTTATGTTCGAATAACATGTATCATTGTAAAACAATGTTTCGATGGAATATAAAAGCTTTTTATACTTGCGCTTTCAAGAATTAGAATACCTCCTGTGCGGCCGTTAATGTATATGTGTATGTAACCTGAAAGATGGCAGTCTTCGGCTTCAGCCCCCACGCATATAATGCGGGGGTGTTCGCAGAAGGCGCATTTTCACACTTGATCCAGCGTCTTGGTCGTATAAAGGAGGTGATAGCGTAGCGAACTAGGCAACCGGACTATAATGCTTTATCACTTTCACTTAGCCATAGGAGTTTGACAGTGGGGCTACTATATAGCCCCTAGGGGCACCGCGCTCACCCGAATTCGCGGCGCGTGTGTGCCTGACTGGGAAACGGCCCTTCGTTAATGCGGAGAAATCCTAAAGATTCCGGGGGGTCATCGAGTGGTTGACCAGTCTCACGCTAGATCATGACAGTCAGTTTTCGGCTTTCTCTACTGAGGTGCTCGCCTGGCCGAACCGGGGCACAATCACAGTAGTTCTCCTGGTGCCGCCTTAGCCGATAGAGCGGAACGTAAGGCAGCAAAACACAGGAGCCGGGCAAACCCAACATTTGACCAAAGACATGACTCAGAGCTAATGCATATAAGGCCAAACTCGCGACACCGAACACTCCCTAAGGTATTCGGTCTTTATGAAAACGGGTTGAACAACGCCCTTGGTAAGAAGCCCCTGGTGTCCAGGTACGCGCAAAATTCTGACGTGGACACATGCCAAGACGCCAGCCTCCTCCTCGGTTATAAAAAGAAACTGGGGGATGTTATCAACAAGAGACAGTAAAAAAGGTTTATGCAGGGTCTTAATCTAAAAAGAATCCTTGGAACGGGTCCCTACTACACGTCTGCGCCTGTGTCTTCGTTGTGCCGTATCCTGGACGGGTGTAGCATGGTGCTCATCTATAAAAGAGAGGAACTTAGTTGAAAACAATCGTGCGAAAATCTATGTTATATTAAATAAACAAAGTATAATTTGGGAAATGGGTAGAATTGAGCTTTATTGTCTCTTGTTGTAGACGCGCGGAGCCCCTTGTACGGGGGTATGCGGCTATTAAGCCCCTGTATGTTTACGCCGGACTCGTCTAGCCATGTCCGAGGTCGGAACGGCCTATTTAGGTGCTTTGGTTAGTGAAGCCGGTTTAGTGTGTGGCTGTCGAGGCAGCCGCACAGTCTTCCGCGCTCGAGGAACACTCAATATTTCCATTTAATGAGATGATGCCTCGCGGACCGGGCATTTTAAGCTTAAGGGATGCATAATGCGGTATTGCGTTAAAGCGGGTGAAAGCTTCGCGTCCCAGTAGTGCTTGATAGCTACTTGTAAATGGGGCGATGTGAAAGGTTAGCTTTTCGCGGCGGAAGTTGTCGGGGAAGCCGAACACAACTTCTAGCAGGAGAGAACCCGTACAATGGGTATCTGGGCCTGGCGTTACCCCTTGAAAGGAAGTGTTGCCATGGCGAATTTTTGTTGGGTTTATCCCCATTTTGCGGATTGTGTCCTGGTATAGCAGGTTTAGATCACTGCCGCTGTCCATTAGGACTTGCGTAAAGTGGAGTCCGTCAATTATCGGATCTAATACCAAGGCAGTCCAGCCTGCGTTCCGGATACTTCTAGAGTAATCCTGATGGTCGAAGGTGATTGGTTGTAACAACCAGTGGCGGGACTCCTCTGAGACCGGCCGTATGGCGTGTATCTCTATAGGCGCCACTCTGTATTTCCCTTTTGTCACGTGAAGTAAGTTTACTGTTTTGACTTCTTGTGGGAACTTCTTTTGTTCTCTGGTGCTTTGCTTGTGGGGTTCGTCGTCGTCCTCGCTTGGTATGTCGAGCCCCTTGTGTTCGGCGTTGAGTTTGCCGGATTGCTTGAAGACCCAACAATCTCTGTGGGTATGGTTTGCAGGCTTCCCGTGAGTACTATGGATTTGGCATGTTTTGTCCAAGATGTTGTTTAGGTTAGATAGCTCGTCCCTGTTATCCTTGAGGGGCAGCTTTTTCTGATTCTGCCGACAGCTTTTGAATCCGGCGTTGACTGTCGCGATCTTCAGGCTGTTTCCCTTAGTTCAACACTGGTCCTTGCTACGTCGTGGTTTCCCATTTCCATCCCTGACTTTGGATGTACTTGGGTCGCTGGTGCTGCTTCTAGCCAACCAGCTATCCTCTCCTGCGCAAAAGCGGGTCATGAGGCTTGTTAATGCGGCCATTGTTCTTGGCTTTTCTTGGGCGAGGTGTCTGGCGAGCCATTCGTCTCGAACGCTGTGTTTGAAAGCTGCTAAGGCTTCAGCGTCCGGACAGTCGACTATCTGGTTCTTTTTAGTAAGAAATATGTTCCAGAGTTTCCGGGCTGACTCTCCGGGTTGTTGAGTTATATGACTTAGATCGTCTGCATCTGGAGGTCGGACATAGGTCCCTTGAAAATTTGCCAAAAAAGCATCCTCGAGCTCTTCCCAACTTCCGATGGTGTTTTCGGGAAGGCTTTTAAGCCAATGCCGGGCTGGCCCTTTGAGCTTGAGGGGTAAGTATTTTATGGCGTGGAGGTCATCTCCTCTAGCCATGTATATGTGGAGGATATAATCCTCAATCCAGACTCCAGGGTCTGTTGTTCCGTCGTATGCCTCTATGTTTACGGGCTTGAATCCCGCTGGAAATTCATGGTCCAGCACCTCATCGGTGAAACATAGGGGGTGTGTGGCACCTCTATATTTGGGTGTGCCGTGATGTTCGGATACTTGTTGCGTTGCATTGCTTACTAGAGCTTGCTTTCTTGGCCCGTAGATAGATCTGGCTGGGCCATCTTTTTGATGCGAATCCTTGTGCGGATAGCATGCCGGCTTGAGTGCGGCGCCCCTTGCCGCTCTATGTTGGCCATGGGGTTGTTTATCCGACCGGGTGTCTTCTTTATTTTTTGATTGCGGGGGCTCTAAGGCCTCATCATCAAATTCCGGCAGTAATTTCCGCTTCGGATAGCTCTTTGTGTGGCGACTGTCGCCGTACTTGTCTGCGGTGCTGAGTACTTTGCCCCATCTAATTCTGAGTGCATCTTCCGCTGTTTTGAGCTTTCGCTTCTACTTTTTTAGGCTACGCACAGTGGCGACGAGCCTTTTGTGGAGGTTCTTCTGCTCCAGCAACTTATCCGGCGTGAGGTCGTCCGGACTATTATCTTCACCGGGGACGTGTTGTTCGGTTTGTTTACCCAAATTGCCATGTTCATACGGTTGCTCGATGACATGTACGTCGTCCGCCAGTTTGCCCTGCTCTGTGGCTGGGTCTCTGTCGAGGTGGGGTTTGGTGCGGCGCTTACGCCGCCGCTTTGATTGCTTTTCGAGGGAACGATCCCTCGCTGCGTCCCTTTGTTCCTCGTCATCGTTTCTTTGAGGTGTGTCCACCATGTATACATCGTGAGATGAGGTGGTTGTCCAGTGCCCTATAGGCGCTGATTCCTGTTCGTCTCCTGCATCGTCGATGTCTTCGGAGTCGAAGTCGAGCATGTCGGTTAAATCATTGAAAGTGGCTACGAAGTGGGTGGTGGGTGGGCTTTGAATTTCTTCGTCATCTGCATCCCATCCTCGCTGACCATAGTCCGGCCAGGTGAAAGGATCGATATGGTTGACTAGAGGGGGGTGAATAGGCAACTAACAATATTTAGACTTTTCTTTAACAATTTAAAACTTGCAATGAAATAGGTTGTCTAGATGTGCAACTACGTGGACAACCTATATGATGCAAAGACAATGAGCACACAAGCAAGCAATGGATATAGCACAAGTAAGCTTGCAAAAGTAAAGGGATAAGATAACCAAGAGTGGAGCCGGTGGAGATGAGGATGTGTTACCGAAGTTCCTTCCTTTTAAGGGGAAGTACGTCTCTGTTAGAGCGGTGTGGAGGCACAATGCTCCCCAAGAAGCCACTAGGGCCACCGTAATCTCCTCACGCCCTCACACAATGCGAGATGCCATGATTCCACTATTGGAGCCCTTGAAGGCGGCAACCGGACCTTTACAAACAAGATTGAGGCTATCTCCACAACATTTGGAGGCTCCCAATAAACCTGCGAAGCTTCACCACAATGGAGTATGGCTTCGAGGTGACCTCAACCGTCTAGGGTGCTCAACACCCAAGAGTAACAAGATCCGCAAGGGATAAGTGGGGGGAATCAAATATCCTGTGGTGGAAGTGTAGATCGGGCACTTGTCACCCAATCCCGAGCAAATCAACAAGTTTGATTGGCTAGGGAGAGAGATCGAGTGAAAAAGGAGCTTGGAGCAACAATGGAGCTTAGAGAGGGAAGAGGTAGTCAACTAGAGATAGAAGATGCCCCTTTTATAGTCGTGGACAAATTCCAACCGTTATCCACATGTTCAGCCCACGACACACGGTACTACCGCTCCAGGGGCGCGGTACTACCGCGAGGCTGTGCGGTACTACCGTGGCTGACCACAGTACTACCGTGACAGCAACACGGGCCGGAACTAGCCTGATAAGGGGGCAGTACTACCTCTTGCGCGGTACTACCACACCCACCTGCGGTACTACCGCAAGGCAGGAAAGTCACGGCCTGGGAAGGGCGCGGATGAAATAAATTACATCCGTGCCTACTTCCGCTGAACCGGAGGAGGTGCAAAAATCCGACGCGGTACTACCGCCCGCGAGGCACGGTACTACCGTGTGGGCGCGGATGTAAAAAATTACATCCGCGCCTACTACCGCGACACTGCGGTACTAGGTAGGAGGACCACGTACTACGACTCCTAGGGAGCGGTACTACCATGGGCCTCCGCGGTACTACCGCGCTGGACGAGCGCTACTACCGTGGAGGGCGCGGATGTAAAAAATTACATCCGCCCCTACTACCGCACCGGAGCGGCACAAGGCTAGGGAGCCGCGGTACTACCGCACCAAAAGGGCGGTACTACCGTGACACCCAGCGGTACTACCGCGTGTGCTTGCGGTACTACCGCAAGCACAACAGTAGTCGTCAGATTTCTGTACAACCAAGATAACGAAGGGAAGCTCCAAAGTGCAGGGAAAGGAGGAACAAGTGTACGTGTTGATTCCACCTAAACCTTTCCGACGCGGACCCCCTCTTAATAGTATGGCTCTCCTACGACTCAAATCCACCAAAGAGAAACGTAGAACGACGCCGACTTCAATAGTCTCCGAGGGGCACCGAATCGTCTCATGCCTAGATATGAATAACCTGAGAAACTCAAGGCACACGATTATTCCGCAAAAGCATTGTCATCAATCACCAAAACACCCGAGGGAAGAGTATGCCCTTACAATCTCCCCCTTTTTGGTGGATTGATGACAACACGGGATTTGCATATGGATAAGATAATTTAGAGCAGGGGCAAACCCCACCTCTTTAGGGCTCCCCCTAGATGTGTGCACTTTAGATGAATGCTTTGGACTGCATAGCACACAGACTAGGATCAACACTCCCCCTATATTTTAGAGACTAAGACATGATAATAAGCAAAGCAAGGCATAAAAATAGCACAATATAACACGAGCTCGCTAGGATAGATAGAGTGCATATGTCTTACACCATACGAAGTAAAGCTACCGAGGTTCAACCGAGAAAGCAGTAAACACACGACACAAATGAGAAAGCAGCAAACACACGACACACTCGCAAATCCCTACACTCTCTCCCCCTTTGGCATCGAGACGCCAAAAAGGCAGAGAGGACACCTACACACAAGAGGTGGCTCAAGCAGAGAACTCGTCCCAATCCTCTCCATCGGATGCTTCGGCAGCAGGGATGGTCTCCTCGACATCCTCCTCAGACTCAGTCCACCTATAGCCCTGCTTCTCCATCCACTCGGCTTCTGGAGTGATGTGCTCCTCAGACCCGCCAGACACTGCCTCACCATAGAGCTGCAAGATCTTGTTGTCCCGGCGACGACTCTCCTTGGACGCCACGTGAGTCCTCTACTGCCCCTTGGCTTGCATGAAGAAAAGAGTCTTCATCTTGTCCTTCAGCTTCTTGGCCCATGATGGCATAGAGGCACTCTGGGAAGGTCTAGTAGCATGGCCCTCAGCAACATCCTCGGGGCCAGCATCCTCCTCATCAACAGCAGTCCGGGCAGCAGTCTCCTCGGCGCGAGTAGTGGTGTTGACCCAGTTGGGTTTGATACGCAGGCAGATGGGCTCATGGCGAACCCAGTCAGGAGCAAGAAACTCATCAGCAGGAAACATCTTCTCCCAAGTCTTCGAAATCAGCAGAAACAGATAGGGCCCATAGATAGGCACCTTGCGGTTGAATACTGCAAACCGGAGCTCACACCACATGGTGTGTGAGACATCAAGTGGCTGTGACTGAGACGAACGAGCATCCTCGCAGATGAGCATCATATCTACCATATAGGCATGAACCTTGTGTTTATCACCGATGCGAGGAAACAAGGAGTTGCGGAAGATGCGATACATGATATCCAGGAAAGGGTTGAGCACCAAAGTTGTCTTGCCATTGGCGAGTGCCTTCTCAACCATGAAAGGGGTAAGTCTGTCCTTGTTGGCAGAATCAGCATTGGCATGCGGGCGAACACCCACTGGAGAGGCGAGACCATCATCAGGAACCTGGAGGAGATCCATGAACTCCTTCCAGGTAGCAGACAGCTTACGGCCGTTGGTCATCCAGGTCATCCTCCGTTCCTCATCAGAGTGAAAGTAGACTGAGGCAAAGAACTGACAGATGAGCTCAGGGTCATAGTCGAGGTGGAAGGTAATCACATGCTCAATGCCAAACTGCTCCACCAAGTCCAGAGCCTCTCCAAAGTAGTCACGAAACTTGTCCTTCCTCATGTGATGCATATCAATCCACTTCACCTCCACATAGGTGTTCTGCTTATTCTTGATGACATCCAGATAGATGTTGACCTGTTGCTTGTTCCAGAACAACTCACAGCCTCTGAAGGTGGCACGCGGATGCACATAAGGGTGAAGCTTCCTGAGACGGACATAATCAACTTGGGCAATCTCATCCATGCCCTTAGCGGGCTCCTTGTGCTTGCTAGCAGAGTGCTTGATATTGCGCTTGGAGGCAGACGAGCCTTCTGGTACTTCACCTGGGTTGCGCAAACGCTTGGAGCCAGTGTCACGACTGGGGTTGGACCGGCGAGAGCCACCACCTGAGACACACACGCAAAACACCAAAGACGCGAAAGGATCAATGCAAAGGCCACGAACAAGCACAAGAAACCCATAGAAGACATATGAGAAAGTTGGCATGCGAAAGAAGTGAGCCACGGTAAAACTGCCATTGCATGCGGTACTAAAAGATTAGTACTACTCCAAACGTGGTAGTACCGTGCGAGGTCACGGTAGTACCATGGTTGGAGCGGAAGTAAACTTTTAGTACCGCACAGAGCGCGGTAGTACCGCTCCCGAAGGGCGGTAGTACCGTGCAAGCGGTAGTACCGCCCCAGATGGGCGGTAGTACCGCGTCGCGTCAGATCCAACTGTCGGTTTGAATCTGAAAAAGAACCGCGAAACAATGGCGGTGCTATAGTGATCCGATCTAGCGCAAGACAACAATAAAGTAAATCCTATGCAATACCACACTCCTTCATCCTACTCTTGCAGAGATTAAGCCTAGGAAACTCAAGAACACACAAGTTTCCCCCAAAACCTAGAAACACTAAACACAAACAACACGGAAAGGGAGTTGGGGAAAAACCTTGGTCCATAGCAAGAGCACGTGGTGGGGAACGATCCTACCGGTCGGAATCCCAGGAGGGCAGCCGGTGGAGGAAATCCGGCGACGAACGCCGGCTTCGTTCTTGAGTGAGGGAGAGAAGGAGGCGACGTGGGGAGAGAGAGGATAGCGAATGGGTAAGGGGAGTTAATGTTGGGTTTCGTAGTAATTTCAAAAAATTTCCTACGCACACACAGGATCATGTGATGCATAGCAACGAGGGGAGAGTATTGTCTACGTACCCAACGTAGACCGACTGCGGAAGCGATGACACGACGTAGAGGAAGTAGTCGTACGTCTTCACGATCCAACTGATCAAGCACCGAAACTACGGCACCTCCGAGTTCGAGCACATGTTCAGCTCAATGACGATCCTCGGACTCCGATCCAGCAAAGTGTTGGGAAAGAGTTCCGTCAGCACGACGGCGTGGTGACGATCTTGATGAACTACAGCAGCAGGGCTTCGCCTAAACTCCGCTACAGTATTATCGAGGAATATGGTGGCAGGGGGCACCGCACACGGCTAAGGAACAGATCACGTGGATCAACTTGTGTCAACTTGTGTGTTTTGGGGTGCCTCTACCTCAGTATATAAAGGAGCCAAGGAGGGGGAGGAGGCGCCGGCCAAGGAGGGAGGCGCAGGAGGAGTCCTATTCCTACCGGGAGTAGGACTCCCCTCCAATCCTATTCCTATTAGGATTCCCCGGAGGGGGAAAAGAGGAGGAGGGGGCCGGCCACCTCTCCTAGTCCTAATAGGACTAGGGGAGGGGGGAGGCGCGCAGCCCATCCAGGGCAGCCCCTTCTCTTTTCCACTAAGGCCCACTATGGCCCATATAGCTCCCGGGGGGTTCCGGTAACCCTCCCGGTAACCCGGTAAAATCCCGATTTCACCCGGAACACTTCCGATGTCCAAACATAGGCTTCCAATATATCAATCTTTACGTCTCGACCATTTCGAGACTCCTCGTCATGTCCGTGATCACATCCGGGACTCCGAACAACCTTCGGTATATCAAAATGCATAAACTCATAATGTAACTGTCATCGTAACCTTAAGCGTGCGGACCCTACGGGTTCGAGAACAATGTAGACATGACCGAGACACGTCTCTGGTCAATAACCAATAGCGGGACCTGGATGCCCATATTGGCTCCTACATATTCTACGAAGATCTTTATCGGTCAGACCGCATAACAACATACGTTGTTCCCTTTGTCATCGGTATGTTACTTGCCCGAGATTCGATCGTCGGTATCCAATACCTAGTTCAATCTCGTTACCGGCAAGTCTCTTTACTCGTTCCGTAATACATCATCTCACAACTAACATATTAGTTGTAATGCTTGCAAGGCTTATGTGATGTGTATTACCGAGAGGGCCCAGAGATACCTCTCCGACAATCGGAGTGACAAATCCTAATCTCGAAATACGCCAACCCAACATCGACCATTGGAGACACCTGTAGTACTCCTTTATAATCACCCAGTTACGTTGTGACGTTTGGTAGTACCCAAAGTGTTCCTCCGGTAAACGGGAGTTGCATAATCTCATAGTCATAGTAACATGTATAAGTCATGAAGAAAGCAATAGCAACATACTAAACGATCGGGTGCTAAGCTAATGGAATGGGTCATGTCAATCAGATCATTCTACTAATGATGTGACCTCGTTAATCAAATAACAACTCATTGTTCATGGTTAGGAAACATAACCATCTTTGATTAACGAGCTAGTCAAGTAGAGGCATACTAGTGACACTCTGTTTGTCTATGTATTCACACATGTATTATGTTTCCGGTAAATACAATTCTAGCATGAATAATAAACATTTATCATGATTATAAGGAAATAAATAATAACTTTATTATTGCCTCTAGGGCATATTTCCTTCAGTCTCCCACTTGCACTAGAGTCAATAATCTAGATTACACTGTAATGAATCTAACACCCATGGAGCTTTGGTGCTGATCATGTTTTGCTCGTGGAAGAGGCTTAGTCAACGGGTCTGCAACATTCATATCCGTATGTATCTTGCAAATCTCTATGTCTCCCACCTGGACTAGATCCCGGATGGAGTTGAAGCGTCTCTTGATGTGTTTGGTCCTTTTGTGAAATCTGGATTCCTTTGCCAAGGCAATTGCACCAGTATTGTCACAAAAGATTTTCATTGGACCCGATGCACTAGGTATGACACCTAGATCGGATATGAACTCCTTCATCCAGACTCCTTCATTTGCTGCTTTCGAAGCAGCTATGTATTCCGCTTCACATGTAGATCCCGCTACGACGCTTTGTTTAGAACTGCACCAACTGACAGCTCCACCGTTTAATGTAAACACGTATCCGGTTTGCGATTTAGAATCGTCCGGATCAGTGTCAAAGCTTGCATCAACGTAACCTTTTACGATGAGCTCTTTGTCACCTCCATATACGAGAAACATATCCTTAGTCCTTTTCAGGTATTTCAGGATGTTCTTGACCGCTGTCCAGTGATCCACTCCTGGATTACTTTGGTACCTCCCTGCTAAACTTATAGCAAGGCACACATCAGGTCTGGTACACAGCATTGCATACATGATAGAGCCTATGGCTGATGCATAGGGAACATCTTTCATATTCTCTCTATCTTCTGCAGTGGTCGGGCATTGAGTCTTACTCAATTTCACACCTTGTAATACAGGCAAGAATCCTTTCTTTGCTTGATCCATTTTGAATTTCTTCAAAATCTTGTCAAGGTATGTGCTTTGTGAAAGTCCAATTAAGTGTCTTGATCTATCTCTATAGATCTTAATGCCTAATATGTAAGCAGCTTCACCGAGGTCTTTCATTGAAAAACTTTTATTCAAGTATCCCTTTATGCTATCCAGAAATTCTATATCATTTCCAATGAGTAATATGTCATCCACATATAATATCAGAAATGCTACAGAGCTCCCACTCACTTTCTTGTAAATACAGGCTTCTCCGAAAGTCTGTATAAAACCAAATGCTTTGATCACACTATCAAAACGTTTATTCCAACTCCGAGAGGCTTGCACCAGTCCATAAATGGATCGCTGGAGCTTGCACACTTTGTTAGCTTCCTTTGGATCGACAAAACCTTCTGGTTGCATCATATACAACTCTTCTTCCAGAAATCCATTCAGGAATGCAGTTTTGACATCCATCTGCCAAATTTCATAATCATAAAATGCGGCAATTGCTAACTGTTGGGTTTCGTAGTAATTTCAAAAAATTTCCTACGCGCACACAGGATCATGTGATGCATAGCAACGAGAGGAGAGTGTTGTCTACGTACCCAACGCAGACCGACTGCGGAAGCAATGACACGACGTAGAGGAAGTAGTCGTACGTCTTCACGATCCAACCGATCAAGCACCGAAACTACGGCACCTCCGAGTTCGAGCACACGTTCAGCTCGATGACGATCCCCGGACTCCGATCCAGCAAAGTGTCGGGGAAGAGTTTCGTCAGCACGACGGCGTGGTGACGATCTTGATGAACTACAGCAGCAGGGCTTCGCCTAAACTCCGCTACAGTATTATCGAGGAATATGGTGGCAGGGGGCACCGCACACGGCTAAGGAATCGATCACGTGGATCAACTTGTGTCAACTTGTGTGTTTAGAGGTGCCCCTGCCTCCGTATATAAAGGAGCCAAGGGGGAAGGGGGCGCCGGCCAAGAGAGAGAGGCGCAGGAGGAGTCCTACTCCTACCGGGAGTAGGACTCCCCCCCCAATCCTATTCCAACTAGGATTCCCAAGGGGGAAAGAGGGAGAGGGGTGGCCGGCCACCTCTCCTAGTCCTAATAGGACTAGGGGAAGGGGGGAGGCGTGCAGCCCCCTTGGGCTGCCCCTTTCTCCTTTCCACTAAGGCCCATGATGGCCCATATGGCTTCCGGGGGGTTCCGGTAACCTCCCGGTAACCCGGTAAAATCCCGATTTCACCCGGAACACTTCCGATGTCCAAACATAGGCTTCCAATATATCAATCTTTATGTCTCGACCATTTCGAGACTCCTCGTCATGTCCGTGATCACATCCGGGACTCCGAACAACCTTCGGTACATCAAAATGCATAAACTCATAATATAACTGTCATCGTAACCTGAAGCGTGCGGACCCTACGGGTTCGAGAACAATGTAGACATGACCGAGACACGTCTCCGGTCAATAACCAATAGCGGGACCTGGATGCCCATATTGGCTCCTACATATTCTACGAAGATCTTTATCGGTCAGACCGCATAACAACATACGTTGTTCCCTTTGTCATCGGTATGTTACTTGCCCGAGATTCGATCGTCGGTATCCAATACCTAGTTCAATCTCGTTACCGGCAAGTCTCTTTACTCGTTCCGTAATACATCATCTCACAACTAACATATTAGTTGTAATGCTTGCAAGGCTTATGTGATGTGTATTACCGAGAGGGCCCAGAGATACCTCTCCGACAATCGGAGTGACAAATCCTAATCTCGAAATACGCCAACCCAACATCGACCATTGGAGACACCTGTAGTACTCCTTTATAATCACCCAGTTACGTTGTGACGTTTGGTAGTACCCAAAGTGTTCCTCCGGTAAACGGGAGTTGCATAATCTCATAGTCATAGGAACATGTATAAGTCATGAAGAAAGCAATAGCAACATACTAAACGATCGGGTGCTAAGCTAATGGAATGGGTAATGTCAATCAGATCATTCTACTAATGATGTGACCTCGTTAATCAAATAACAACTCATTGTTCATGGTTAGGAAACATAACCATCTTTGATTAACGAGCTAGTCAAGTAGAGGCATACTAGTGACACTTTGTTTGTCTATGTATTCACACATGTATTATGTTTCCGGTAAATACAATTCTAGCATGAATAATAAACATTTATCATGATTATAAGGAAATAAATAATAACTTTATTATTGCCTCTAGGGCATATTTCCTTCAGTCTCCCACTTGCACTAGAGTCAATAATCTAGATTACACTGTAATGATTCTAACACCCATGGAGCCTTGGTGCTGATCATGTTTTGCTCGTGGAAGAGGCTTAGTCAACGGGTCTGCAACATTCAGATCCGTATGTATCTTGCAAATCTCTATGTCTCCCACCTGGACTAGATCCCGGATGGAGTTGAAGCGTCTCTTGATGTGTTTGGTCCTTTTGTGAAATCTGGATTCCTTTGCCAAGGCAATTGCACCAGTATTGTCACAAAAGATTTTCATTGGACCCGATGCGCTAGGTATGACACCTAGATCGGATATGAACTCCTTCATCCAGACTCCTTCATTTGCTGCTTCCTAAGCAGCTATGTATTCCGCTTCACATGTAGATCCCGCTACGACGCTTTGTTTAGAACTGCACCAACTGACAGCTCCACCGTTTAATGTAAACACGTATCCGGTTTGCGATTTAGAATCGTCCGGATCAGTGTCAAAGCTTGCATCAACGTAACCTTTTACGATGAGCTCTTTGTCACCTCCATATACGAGAAACATATCCTTAGTCCTTTTCAGGTATTTCAGGATGTTCTTGACCGCTGTCCAGTGATCCACTCCTGGATTACTTTGGTACCTCCCTGCTAAACTTATAGCAAGGCATACATCAGGTCTGGTACACAGCATTGCATACATGATAGATCCTATGGCTGATGCATAGGGAACATCTTTCATATTCTCTCTATCTTCTGCAGTGGTCGGGCATTGAGTCTTACTCAATTTCACACCTTGTAACACAGGCAAGAACCCTTTCTTTGCTTGATCCATTTTGAACTTCTTCAAAATTTTGTCAAGGTATGTGCTTTGTGAAAGTCCAATTAAGCGTTTTGATCTATCTCTATAGATCTTAATGCCTAATATGTAAGCAGCTTCACCGAGGTCTTTCATTGAAAAACTTTTATTCAAGTATCCCTTTATGCTATCCAGAAATTCTATATCATTTCCAATCAGTAATATGTCATCCACATATAATATCAGAAATGCTATAGAGCTCCCACTCACTTTCTTGTAAATACAGGCTTCTCCGAAAGTCTGTATAAAACCAAATGCTTTGATCACACTATCAAAACGTTTATTCCAACTCCGAGAGGCTTGCACCAGTCCATAAATGGATCGCTGGAGCTTGCACACTTTGTTAGCTCGCTTTGGATCGACAAAACCTTCCGGTTGCATCATATACAACTCTTCTTCTAGAAATCCATTCAGGAATGCAGTTTTGACATCCATTTGCCAAATTTCGTAATCATAAAATGCGGCAATCGCTAACATGATTCGGACGGACTAAGCATCGCTACGAGTGAGAAGGTCTCATCGTAGTCAATCCCTTGAACTTGCCGAAAACCTTTTGCGACAAGTCGAGCTTTGTAGACAGTAACATTACCATCAGCGTCAGTCTTCTTCTTAAAGATCCATTTATTCTCAATTGCTTGCCGATCATCGGGCAAGTCAACCAAAGTCCATACTTTGTTCTCATACATGGATCCCATCTCGGATTTCATGGCTTCAAGCCATTTTGCGGAATCTGGGCTCACCATCGCTTCTTCATAGTTCGTAGGTTCATCATGATCTAGTAGCATGACTTCCAGAACAGGATTACCGTACCACTCTGGCGCGGATCTTACTCTGGTTGATCTACGAGGTTCAGTAGTATCTTGATCTGAAGTTTCATGATCATTATCATTGGCTTCCTCACTAACCGGTGTAGGTGTCACTGAAACAGTTTTCTGTGATGAACTACTTTCCAGTAAGGGAGCAGGTACAGTTACCTCGTCAAGTTCTACTTTCCTCCCACTCACTTCTTTCGAGAGAAACTCCTTCTCTAGAAATGATCCATTCTTAGCAACGAATGTCTTGCCTTCGGATCTGTGATAGAAGGTGTACCCAACAGTTTCCTTTGGGTATCCTATGAAGACACATTTCTCCGATTTGGGTTCGAGCTTATCAGGTTGAAGCTTTTTCACATAAGCATCGCAGCCCCAAACTTTAAGAAACGACAACTTTGGTTTCTTGCCAAACCACAGTTCATAAGGCGTCGTCTCAACGGATTTTGATGGTGCCCTATTTAACGTGAATGTGGCCGTCTCTAAAGCATAACCCCAAAATGATAGCGGTAAATCTGTAAGAGACATCATAGATCGCACCATATCTAGTAAAGTACGATTACGACGTTCGGACACACCATTGCGTTGTGGTGTTCCGGGTGGCGTGAGTTGCGAAACTATTCCACAGTTTTTCAAATGTACACCAAACTCGTAACTCAAATATTCTCCTCCACGATCAGATCGTAGAAACTTTATTTTCTTGTTACGATGATTTTCAACTTCACTCTGAAATTCTTTGAACTTTTCAAATGTTTCAGACTTATGCTTCATTAAGTAGATATATCCATATCTGCTTAAATCATCTGTGAAGGTGAGAAAATAACGATATCCGCCACGAGCCTCAATATTCATCGGACCACATACATCGGTATGTATGATTTCCAACAAATCTGTTGCTCTCTCCACAGTACCGGAGAACGGTGTTTTAGTCATCTTGCCCATGAGGCACAGTTCGCAAGTACCAAGTGATTCATAATCAAGTGGATCCAAAAGTCCATAAGTATGGAGTTTCTTCATGCGTTTTACACCGATATGACCTAAACGACAGTGCCACAAATAAGTTGCACTTTCATTATCAACTCTGCATCTTTTGGTTTCAACATTATGAATATGTGTATTACTACTATCGAGATCTAATAAGTACAGACCACTCTTCAAGGGTGCATGACCATAAAAGATATTACTCATATAAATAGAACAACCATTATTCTCTGATTTAAATGAATAACCGTCTCGCATTAAACAAGATCCAGATATAATGTTCATGCTCAACGCTGGCACCAAATAACAATTATTTAGGTCTAATATTAATCCCGAAGGTAGATGTAGAGGTAGCGTGCCGACCGCGATCACATCGACTTTGGAACCGTTTCCCACGCGCATCGTCACCTCGTCCTTAGCCAATCTTCGCTTAATCCGTAGCCCCTGTTTCGAGTTGCAAATATTAGCAACAGAACCAGTATCAAATACCCAGGTGCTACTGCGAGCATTGGTAAGGTACACATCAATAACATGTATATCACATATACCTTTGTTCACCTTGCCATCCTTCTTATTCGCCAAATACTTGGGGCAGTTCCGCTTCCAGTGACCAGTCTGCTTGCAGTAGAAGCACTCAGTTTCAAGCTTAGGTCCAGACTTGGGTTTCTTCTCTTGAACAGCAACTTGCTTGCCGTTCTTCTTGAAGTTCCCTTTCTTCTTCCCTTTGCCCTTTTTCTTGAAACTAGTGGTCTTGTTAACCATCAACACTTGATGCTCCTTCTTGATTTCTACCTCCGCAGCTTTCAGCATTGCGAAGAGCTCGGGAATAGTCTTGTTCATCCCTTGCATATTATAGTTCATCACGAAGCTCTTGTAGCTTGGTGGCAGTGATTGGAGAATTCTGTCAATGACGCAATCATCCGGAAGATTAACTCCCAATTGAATCAAGTGATTATTATACCCAGACATTTTGAGTATATGCTCACTGACAGAACTGTTCTCCTCCATCTTGCAGCTATAGAACTTATTGGAGACTTCATATCTCTCAATTCGGGCATTTGCTTGAAATATTAACTTCAACTCCTGGAACATCTCATATGCTCCATGACGTTCAAAACGTCGTTGAAGTCCCGATTCTAAGCCGTAAAGCATGGCACACTGAACTATTGAGTAGTCATCAGCTTTGCTCTGCCAGACGTTCACAACATCTGGTGTTGCTCCAGCAGCAGGCCTGGCACCCAGCGGTGCTTCCAGGACGTAATTCTTCTGTGCAGCAATGAGGATAATCCTCAAGTTACGGACCCAGTCCGTGTAATTGCTACCATCATCTTTCAACTTTGCTTTTGTCAAGGAACGCATTAAAATTCAACGGAACAACAACACGAGCCATCTATCTACAACCAACATAAACAAGCAAGATACTATCACGGACTAAGTTCATGATAAATTTTAAGTTCAATTAATCATATTACTAAAGAACTCCCACTTAGATAGATATCCCTCTAATCCTCTAAGTGATCACGTGATCCAAATCAACTAAACCATGACCGATCATCACGTGAGATGGAGTAGTTTTCAATGGTGAACATCGTTATGTTGATCATATCTACTATATGATTCACGCTCGACCTTTCGGTCTCCGTGTTCCGAGGCCATATCTGCATATGCTAGGCTCGTCAAGTTTAACCTGAGTATTCTGCGTGTGCAAAAACTGGCTTGCACCCGTTGTAGATGGACGTAGAGCTTATCACACCCGATCATCACGTGGTGTCTGGGCACGACGAACTTTGGCAACGGTGCATACTCAGGGAGAACACTTCTTGATAATTTAGTGAGAGATCATCTTATAATGCTACCGTCAATCAAAGCAAGATAAGATGCATAAAAAGATAAACATCACATGCAATCAATATAAGTGATATGATATGGTCATCATCATCTTGTGCCTGTGATCTCCATCTTCGAAGCACCGTCATGATCACCATCGTCACCGGCGCGACACCTTGATCTCCATCGTAGCATCGTTTTCGTCTCGCCAATCTTATGCTTCCACGACTATCACTACCGTTTAGTAATAAAGTAAAGCATTACATCGCGATTGCATTGCATACAATAAAGCGACAACCATATGGCTCCTGCCAGTTGCCGATAACTCGGTTACAAAACATGATCATCTCATACAATAAAATTCAGCATCATGCCTTGACCATATCACATCACAACATGCCCTGCAAAAACAAGTTAGACGTCCTCTACTTTGTTGTTGCATGTTTTACGTGGCTGCTACGGGCTTAAGTAAGAACCAATCTCACCTACGCATCAAAACCACAACGATAGTTTGTCAAATAGACTCCGTTTTAACCTTCGCAAGGACCGGGCGTAGCCATACTTGGTTCAACTAAAGTTGGATAGGCAGTCGCCCGCAAGCCATCTCTGTGCAAAGCACGTCGAGGGAACCGGTCTCGCGTAAGCGTACGCGTAAGGTTGGTCCGGGTCGTCTCGTCCAACAATACCGCCGAACCAAAGTATGACATGCTGGTAGGCAGTATGACTTGTATCGTCCACAACTCACTTGTGTTCTACTCATGCATATAACATCAACATAAATAACCTAGGCTCGGATGCCACTGTTGGGTTTCGTAGTAATTTCAAAAAATTTCCTACGCACACACAGGATCATGTGATGCATAGCAACGAGGGGAGAGTATTGTCTACGTACCCAACGTAGACCGACTGCGGAAGCGATGACACGACGTAGAGGAAGTAGTCGTACGTCTTCACGATCCAACCGATCAAGCACCGAAACTACGGCACCTCCGAGTTCGAGCACACGTTCAGCTCGATGACGATCCCCGGACTCCGATCCAGCAAAGTGTCGGGGAAGAGTTCCGTCAGCACGACGGCGTGGTGACAATCTTGATGAACTACAGCAGCAGGGCTTCGCCTAAACTCCGCTACAGTATTATCGAGGAATATGGTGGCAGGGGGCACCGCACACGGCTAAGGAACAGATCACGTGGATCAACTTGTGTCAACTTGTGTGTTTTGGGGTGCCTCTACCTCAGTATATAAAGGAGCCAAGGGGGGGGAGGAGGCGCCGGCCAAGGAGGGAGGCGCGGGAGGAGTCCTACTCCTACCGGGAGTAGGACTCCCCTCCAATCCTATTCCTATTAGGATTCCCCGGAGGGGGAAAAGAGGAGGAGGGGGAAAAGAGAAGAGGAGGACTAGGGGAGGGGGGAGGCGCGCAGCCCATCCAGGGCAGCCCCTTCTCTTTTCCACTAAGGCCCACTATGGCCCATATAGCTCCCGGGGGGTTCCGGTAACCCTCCCGGTAACCCGGTAAAATCCCGATTTCACCCGGAACACTTCCGATGTCCAAACATAGGCTTCCAATATATCAATCTTTACGTCTCGACAATTTCGAGACTCCTCGTCATGTCCGTGATCACATCCGGGACTCCGAACAACCTTCGGTACATCAAAATGCATAAACTCATAATGTAACTGTCATCGTAACCTTAAGCGTGCGGACCCTACGGGTTCGAGAACAATGTAGACATGACCGAGACACGTCTCTGGTCAATAACCAATAGCGGGACCTGGATGCCCATATTGTCTCCTACATATTCTACGAAGATCTTTATCGGTCAGACCGCATAACAACATACGTTGTTCCCTTTGTCATCGGTATGTTACTTGCCCGAGATTCGATCGTTGGTATCCAATACCTAGTTCAATCTCGTTACCGGCAAGTCTCTTTACTCGTTCCGTAATACATCATCTCACAACTAACATATTAGTTGTAATGCTTGCAAGGCTTATGTGATGTGTATTACCGAGAGGGCCCAGAGATACCTCTCCGACAATCGGAGTGACAAATCCTAATCTCGAAATACGCCAACCCAACATCAACCATTGGAGACACCTGTAGTACTCCTTTATAATCACCCAGTTACGTTGTGACGTTTGGTAGTACCCAAAGTGTTCCTCCGGTAAACGGGAGTTGCATAATCTCATAGTCATAGGAACATGTATAAGTCATGAAGAAAGCAATAGCAACATACTAAACGATCGGGTGCTAAGCTAATGGAATGGGTCATGTCAATCAGATCATTCTACTAATGATGTGACCTCGTTAATCAAATAACAACTCATTGTTCATGGTTAGGAAACATAACCATCTTTGATTAACGAGCTAGTCAAGTAGAGGCATACTAGTGACACTCTTGTTTGTCTATGTATTCACACATGTATTATGTTTCCGGTAAATACAATTCTAGCATGAATAATAAACATTTATCATGATTATAAGGAAATAAATAATAACTTTATTATTGCCTCTAGGGCATATTTCCTTCAGTCTCCCACTTGCACTAGAGTCAATAATCTAGATTACACTGTAATGAATCTAACACCCATGGAGCTTTGGTGCTGATCATGTTTTGCTCGTGGAAGAGGCTTAGTCAACGGGTCTGCAACATTCAGATCCGTATGTATCTTGCAAATCTCTATGTCTCCCACCTGGACTAGATCCCGGATGGAGTTGAAGCGTCTCTTGATGTGTTTGGTCCTTTTGTGAAATCTGGATTCCTTTGCCAAGGCAATTGCACCAGTATTGTCACAAAAGATTTTCATTGGACCCGATGCACTAGGTATGACACCTAGATCGGATATGAACTCCTTCATCCAGACTCCTTCATTTGCTGCTTCCGAAGCAGCTATGTATTCCGCTTCACATGTAGATCCCGCTACGACGCTTTGTTTAGAACTGCACCAACTGACAGCTCCACCGTTTAATGTAAACACGTATCCGGTTTGCGATTTTAGAATCGTCCGGATCAGTGTCAAAGCTTGCATCAACGTAACCTTTTACGATGAGCTCTTTGTCACCTCCATATACGAGAAACATATCCTTAGTCCTTTTCAGGTATTTCAGGATGTTCTTGACCGCTGTCCAGTGATCCACTCCTGGATTACTTTGGTACCTCCCTGCTAAACTTATAGCAAGGCACACATCAGGTCTGGTACACAGCATTGCATACATGATAGAGCCTATGGCTGATGCATAGGGAACATCTTTCATATTCTCTCTATCTTCTGCAGTGGTCGGGCATTGAGTCTTACTCAATTTCACACCTTGTAATACAGGCAAGAATCCTTTCTTTGCTTGATCCATTTTGAATTTCTTCAAAATCTTGTCAAGGTATGTGCTTTGTGAAAGTCCAATTAAGTGTCTTGATCTATCTCTATAGATCTTAATGCCTAATATGTAAGCAGCTTCACCGAGGTCTTTCATTGAAAAACTTTTATTCAAGTATCCCTTTATGCTATCCAGAAATTCTATATCATTTCCAATGAGTAATATGTCATCCACATATAATATCAGAAATGCTACAGAGCTCCCACTCACTTTCTTGTAAATACAGGCTTCTCCGAAAGTCTGTATAAAACCAAATGCTTTGATCACACTATCAAAACGTTTATTCCAACTCCGAGAGGCTTGCACCAGTCCATAAATGGATCGCTGGAGCTTGCACACTTTGTTAGCTTCCTTTGGATCGACAAAACCTTCTGGTTGCATCATATACAACTCTTCTTCCAGAAATCCATTCAGGAATGCAGTTTTGACATCCATCTGCCAAATTTCATAATCATAAAATGCGGCAATTGCTAACTGTTGGGTTTCGTAGTAATTTCAAAAAATTTCCTACGCGCACACAGGATCATGTGATGCATAGCAACGAGAGGAGAGTGTTGTCTACGTACCCAACGCAGACCGACTGCGGAAGCAATGACACGACGTAGAGGAAGTAGTCGTACGTCTTCACGATCCAACCGATCAAGCACCGAAACTACGGCACCTCCGAGTTCGAGCACACGTTCAGCTCGATGACGATCCCCGGACTCCGATCCAGCAAAGTGTCGGGGAAGAGTTTCGTCAGCACGACGGCGTGGTGACGATCTTGATGAACTACAGCAGCAGGGCTTCGCCTAAACTCCGCTACAGTATTATCGAGGAATATGGTGGCAGGGGGCACCGCACACGGCTAAGGAATCGATCACGTGGATCAACTTGTGTCAACTTGTGTGTTTAGAGGTGCCCCTGCCTCCGTATATAAAGGAGGAGAGGAGGGGAGGCTGGCCGGCCAAGGGGGGGAGGCGCAGGAGAGTCCTACTCCCACTAGGAGTAGGATTCCCCCTCCAATCCTAGTCCAACTAGGATTCCTCGGAGGGGAAAAGAGGAGGAGGGGGCCGGCCACCTCTCCTAGTCCTAATAGGACTAGGGGAAGGGGGTGGCGCGCAGCCCATCTAGGGCAGCCCCTTCTCTTTTCCACTAAGGCCCACTATGGCCCAAATAGCTCCCGGGGGGTTCCGGTAACCCTCTCGGTATTCCGGTAAAATCCCAATTTCACCCGGAACACTTCCGATATCCAAATATAGGCTTCCAATATATCAATCTTTATGTCTCGACCATTTCGAGACTCCTCGTCATGTCCGTGATCACATCCGGGACTCCGAACAACCTTCGGTACATCAAAATGCATAAACTCATAATATAACTGTCATCGTAACCTTAAGCGTGCGGACCCTACGGGTTCGAGAACAATGTAGACATGACCGAGACACGTCTCCGGTCAATAACCAATAGCGGGACCTGGATGCCCATATTGGCTCCTACATATTCTACGAAGATCTTTATCGGTCAGACCGCATAACAACATACGTTGTTCCCTTTGTCATCGGTATGTTACTTGCCCGAGATTCGATCGTCGGTATCCAATACCTAGTTCAATCTCGTTATCGGCAAGTCTCTTTACTCGTTCCGTAATACATCATCTCACAACTAACATATTAGTTGTAATGCTTGCAAGGCTTATGTGATGTGTATTACCGAGAGGGCCCAGAGATACCTCTCCGACAATCGGAGTGACAAATCCTAATCTTGAAATAGGCCAACCCAACATCGACCATTGGAGACACCTGTAGTACTCCTTTATAATCACCCAGTTACGTTGTGACGTTTGGTAGTACCCAAAGTGTTCCTCCGGTAAACGGGAGTTGCATAATCTCATAGTCATAGGAACATGTATAAGTCATGAAGAAAGCAATAGCAACATACTAAACGATCGGGTGCTAAGCTAATGGAATGGGTCATGTCAATCAGATCATTCTACTAATGATGTGACCTCGTTAATCAAATAACAACTCATTGTTCATGGTTAGGAAACATAACCATCTTTGATTAACGAGCTAGTCAAGTAGAGGCATACTAGTGACACTTTGTTTGTCTATGTATTCACACATGTATTATGTTTCCGGTAAATACAATTCTAGCATGAATAATAAACATTTATCATGATTATAAGGAAATAAATAATAACTTTATTATTGCCTCTAGGGCATATTTCCTTCAGTTAAAACTCCCCCTGCCCGTCCTTATCCCCACGCGCTCGAACCGGCACGGTAGTACCGCGTATCATCGCGGTAGTACCGCTCGGGCGGAAGTACCGCACCGAGGCGGTAGTACCGCTCAACCAGGCGGCAGTAAAAAATTACTGCCGCGTGGTGACGGTAGTACCATGCTCCCGCTAGCGGTAGTACCGTGGCAGGCTGCGGTAGTACCGTGGCCGACCGCAGTACTACCGTGAGCTCAAGACACCGCAAGTTTCAACACAAAAAGAAGAGGCCTTTGCACGGAAACTTTTCACACACAAGAAACACAAGAACACGCACACACCAGAGGCAAGAAGATAACTAGAAACCACCAACGACAAAGCCTCTCGAGGAGAGAGGGCGGTGGCCGAAGCCACCTATGTTTGAGTTGGATGGTATGGCACCGCGAAGAATTATCCTTGGGCCCATGACCAAAACTCGTCTTTGAAGCACAAGCACCATTAAAAATGGCTAATGTGAAAGAGGTGATCGATTTATGCATAATGGGGGGAGGGAGAGTTCATTGAGAGAACAACACTCCCCCTATGTCCATGCCTACACCTAAACTAGACAACACGTTGAGTGTGGTGGGGGGTGTACGAGTTCAAGTCACATTGCTCAAATTAATGATATTTAGCTCATGCCTTAACTCGCGAAATCTTGCTTCATCCAAGGGCTTCATGAAAATATCTACAAGGTTATCATGAGCGTTGACATACTTGAGCTCGATCTCCCCTCGCCTAATGTGATCCCGGATGAAGTGATACCAAATCTCAATGTGCTTCGTCTTGAAGTGTTGTACCGGGTTGAGAGAAATCTTGATGGCACTTTCATTATCACACCAAAGAGGCACTTTGTCACAAATGACACCGTACTCCTTTAAAGTTTGCCTCATCCATAGGAGTTGAGCACAACAACTACCGGCCGCCACATAATCCACTTCGGTGGACGAGAGGGACACACAACTTCGCTTCTTGGAAGACCAACTTACCAAAGAGCAACCAAGAAATTGGCACCCTCCAGAAGTGGACTTCCTATCCACTTTGTCCCCCGCCCAATCGGAATCCGTGAAACCTTCAAGCTTGAAATTTGCTCCTCTTGGGTACCATAAGCCAAAGTTTGGGGTATGAGCCAAATATCGAAAGATTCGCTTGACCGCCACAAAGTGACTTTCCTTTGGTGCGGCTTGAAACCATGCACACATCCCCACACTCAACATGATATCCGGTCTAGATGCACAAAGGTAAAGCAAGGAGCCAATCATGGAGCGATATACCTTTTGATCCACCGCTTTACCATTGGGATCGATGTCAAGTTGGCACTTGGTAGGCATTGGTGTAGAAGCCGGCTTGACATCACTTAGCTTGAATCTTTTAAGCATGTCTTGAGTGTATTTGACTTGGTTGATGAAGGTTCCTTCTCTTCGTTGTTTGATGTCAAAACCAAGGAAGAACTTCAACTCTCCCATCGAAGACATCTTGAACTTGGAGGTCATGAGAGCGGCAAATTCCTCATTGAAAGCTTTGTTAGGAGAACCAAAGATAATATCATCAACATATAGTTGGCATACAAACAACTCCCCTTTGACCTTCTTAGTAAAAAGAGTGGGATCGATTTGTCCTACTTCAAATCCACGATCTTGTAGCAACTCGGTAAGGTGGTCATACCACGCGCGTGGGGCTTGTTTAAGGCCATAGAGTGCCTTATCGAGTTGATACACGTGATCCGGGAAGTAGGGGTCCTCGAACCCGGGGGGTTGCTTGACATAAACCAACTCATTAATGGGACCATTAAGAAAAGCACTTTTCACATCCATTTGTTGCAACTTAAAGTTGTGATGGGAAGCATAAGTAATCAACAAACGAATGGATTCAAGACGAGCAACGGGAGCAAAGGTTTCACCGTAGTCGATGCCCTCGACTTGGGAGTAGCCTTGTGCTACCAATCTTGCCTTGTTGCGAATGATGTTCCCATGAGCATCTTGCTTATTCTTGAAGATCCACTTTGTTCCAATGACGTTGTGGTTCCCCGAAGGTCTTGGCACCAATCTCCACACCTTGTTGTACTTGAAGTTGTTTATTTCTTCATGCATGGCATTGAGCCAATCCGAGTCTTCGAGCGCCTCATAGACCTTTTGGGGTTCAACACAAGAGACAAACGCATGATGTTCACAATAGTTAGCTAATTGTCTACGAGTGCTTACCCCCTTTCTTAGACTTCCAACCACGTTTTCCATGAGATGGCCTTGGGTGGTGAGTTTGGAAGCAATCTTCGCGGCACGACGCTCTAATTCTTCCTCGGGAGTGGAAGGAGGAAGGTTAAATTGATCATCTTGAGCACCGTCTTGAGCTTGCTCATGATCTTGAACTTGCTCAAGGGGGAGAACTTGACCTTGGGCATCATTTGGAGATTCAACTCCATCTTGAGGTTGATCTTGCCCTTGGTCTTGTTCATGAAGGTGAGGGCCTTTACTTTGTTCTTCGGAAGCGTGTGGGTCTTGGGGAGGTGATGGCTCCACTTGAGTGGAGCATTGTCCTTCTCCTTTGGCCACAAGGGGTTCCTTAATGGGTAGGATATGACCAATACCCATTCTTCTTATGGCTTGGGGAGGAATTTCATCACCTACATCACAAGTACCACTTTGCTCCACTTGGGAGCTGTTATTTTCATCAAACTCTACGTTACACGTCTCCTCAATGAGTCCGTTGGACTTGTTGAGAACACGGTAAGCATGAGAGTTTGTATCATAACCAACAAATATGCCCTCATGAGCTCTAGCTTCAAATTTAGACAAATGAACACCTTTCTTGAGAATGAAACACTTACACCCGAACACTCGGAAGTACTTGAGATTGGGCTTGTTCCCGGTGAGTATCTCATACGGAGTCTTGTTCAAGCCTTTGTGGAGATAGAGCCGATTGGATGCATGACAAGCTGTGTTGATGGCTTCGGCCCAGAAGTTGTATGGAGACTTGAATTCCGCCATCATGGTCCTTGCCGCATCCATCAACGTCCGGTTCTTTCTCTCCGCAACACCATTTTGTTGAGGGGTATATGGTGCAGAATATTGATGCTTGATCCCTTCATCACTAAGAAACTCATCCAAGGTGTAGTTCTTGAACTCGGTGCCGTTGTCACTTCTTATTGTCAAGATCTTTGCATCATGTTGACATTAAGCTTCATTTGCAAAGTCGATGACGGTTTGTTGGGTCTCACTCTTCCTCTTGAAGAAGTATACCTAAGTGTATCTTGAATAATCATCCACTATCACCAAGCAGTACTTTCTACCCCCAAGACTATCAAAGTATGGGGGCCCAATGAGGTCCATGTGGAGGAGCTCCAAGGGTCTCTTCGAGTAGATGATAGTCGTGGGAGGGTGAGCCGTCTCATGAAGCTTTCCTTCGATACAAGCACTGCAAACACGATCTTTGGCAAAACTAACATTCGTTAGTCCATGGACATGGTCCCCCTTGAGAAGACTTTGCAAAGATCTCATATTGATGTGGGCTAAACGGCGATGCCAAAGCCATCCCACATCAACTTTAGCCATTAGGTATGTCGCGGTCTTAGTGGGTTGCTCCGAGAAGTTAACCACATAGAGACCGTTCTCGACATGCCCAACAAAGGCTACTTTAAGAGTCTTGCTCCACAAGAGGGCCACGGTATTAATATCAAAGAAGGTGGCAAAACCCATGAGTGCGAGTTGACGAACAGAAAGTAAATTGAACGCAAGGGACTCAACAAGCATGACTTTCTCGATTGTTAGATCATGAGAAATGACAACCTTGCCAAGACCCAATACCTTAGAATGTGAGGCATCACCCCATTAGACATTGGTGGGCATAGATGGGATATTGTGCATGTCCACCACCAAGTCCTTGCTCCCGGTCATATGATTTGTTGCTCCACTATCGAGCAACCATGATCCCCCACCAGAAGCAAACACCTACAAGAGATCAATGCTTGGTTTTAGGTACCCATTGAGTAATTGGTCCTTTGATGTTAGTAACAAGGGTCTTAGGAACCCCAAATAGACCATTCAATGTACTCATAAGGAGAACCAACAAATTTAGCATAAACATGTCCATCACTAGCACGGCACAACACATAAGAGGGGTTAAAGTCGCCGGCTTTGTTGGGAGAGATGGTGTTGCGCTCTTTGGCTTCACGGCTCTTCCCATTGTTCTTCTTCTCCTTAGGAGCACCTTCTCCCTCCTTCACAAAGGTTTGCATGAGCGGAGGAGGTCGATTGGTCTTGCTCTTCTTCTCCTTGATCTTCTTCTTGTTCTTGGACTTGGGTGCGAACCCAACTCCCTCCTTTCCCACAACTTCCTTTTGATTGCTCAAAAGGTCATTTAGGTTCTTCTCACCTTGTATGCATGACACAAGACCTTTCTCGAGTTGTTCCTTCAACTTGGCATTTTCCTCCACAAGATGCACATGCTCACAACATGGGTTAGTAGCATTTGCATTATCAATTAAGACCATGTGAGGAAATGTGGCCTTTTCCTTAGTTAGCTTAACTTGGAGTTGAGCATGAGACTCCTTGAGGGTGGCATGAGCACTTTTCAAGACCTTGTGGGCCTTGTCAAGTACATCAAACTCCTCCGTGAGTCTAACATGATCAACCCCAAGTTTAGCCTTCTCGGAAGCTAGAGCACGAGACACAACAAGAGCATGATCAAGAACTTTCTTTAGTTTAGCATGATCATCGTTGTGTGACTCCTCAAGAGTCAAACGATGCTCACGCTCTTCCTCAAGAGCATTAGAGAGATCCGATATCTCGTCGGCATAGTCACGACTATGACTTTCCATCTTAGTGATGGTTTCTTCATGAGCCTCGATCATGTCATTGGCTTCACCAAGTTGTTCCAAGAGAGCAACGGAATGCTTCTTGGATTTGCCCTTTAGCTTACTCATGAAGGACTCAAATTCATTGATCTCCTCATTAGACCCCTTACCATTATCAAAGTCATCCGTTGAAGGAGGGTTAGGAATAATGGTGGTTTTGATGTTGGGGGTTACCTTGTTGGTGGCCTTAGCCATGAGGCACTTGGCGGTGATGTTCTCGTTAGGTGCATCGAAGAGAGACACCCGAGGAGTTGAGACAATGGCAACGGATGCCATGGCCATTGTTTCACCATCTTCATCATCATCGTCATCCTCACGGTATTCTTCTTGAACCACCAACCCACGAGAAGGAGTCTTCTTGGTGAAGTTGTTCTTGTTGGGGAAGGACTTGGCTTTGTCTTTTCGAATGAACTTGCCACCATTGTCTTCCCGCTTCTCGTATGGACAATCCGCAACGAAATGACTGACATTGCCACAGTTGAAACAAGTTCTAACTCGTTGCTTCCCTTTGAGGCCACTTGAGTTGTTCTTGTTGAAGTTGGGTCTTGTAGTCTTCTTACTCCAAAACTGTCTAGAGGCAAGAGCCATGTGCTCATGATAATCATACTTCGTGTCCTCGGGGTTGCTCTCCTCATCTTCCTCCTCTTCTTCTTCTTCCACACTAACCTTGGCCTTCAAGGCAAGATTGGGCTTCTTTGCCCTTTGGGAACGGAGCACCGCATTGTCGGCGGTCTTATCCAAGATGTTCATTGCAACAAACTCATCCAACACTTCACCAGAGGTCATGGAGTGGAAGTCCGGTCTTTGGCGGATGATGGAGGACATGGCCTTGTTGTAGGGCATCATGGCCTTGAGGAACTTGCGCTTGATCCAGTTGTCATCCGTGTCTTTACTCCCATGATCTCGGAGTGCGATCGCAAGTTTGGTCACTCTTCGAAAGAGCTCACGAGGTTCTTCATCCTCTTTCATTGCAAACTCATCGGCTTCATCTTGCACCACTTCATAGTTGGAGCGTTGAATGCTAGCACTTCCTCTATACATACGCTCGACACACTTCCATGCTTCTTTAGCCATGACATGAGGTCGAAGATGAGGCAGATCTTCGGGAAGGATAGCATCTTGGATGATGAAGAGAGCACTCTCATTGAATTGGTTGTCCACTTCTTCTCGAGGGGTGAAGTTGCTTGGATCATGAGGATAGAAACCTTCTTCAATAATTCTCCAAAGGTTAGTATTCACATGTTTTAAATGACGCTTGAAGTGATAGACCCAAGAATCAAAATCTTCATTTTTCACATATTTAGGAGGAGGACCGGCATGATTCAAATGCGTAGAGGGGATCGGTCCTTTATACACCGGGGGTTCCACATGGGCATAGATGCCGGTGCCATTTCTACCACTAGTAGACGGACTCTTTTCACTATTAGCTTCCCCCTTGTTGGGGTTAGCATCCGTCACCTTGTTAGTGGGATCACCCACTTTCATCGGCGAGGTAGATAGTTTGAGTCCCTCTAGGAATTCAGTAAACATGCTTTTAACCTCGGCCATCATGGAGGTTTTCAATGTGTCTAAAGCCACATTGAATTCCTCATGAGAGACCGAGGTTCCCCCTTCGGCCGAAGACGAGACGGGATTCACACCGGAGTGCTCCTCCGCACCGTCGTTGACGTCAACCATACTCTTCGGACGGCAAAGTCCTTAATAAAGAGACGAGGCTCTGATACCAATTGAAAGGATCGATCTGGTTGACTAGAGGGGGGGTGAATAGGCAACTAACAATTTTTAGACTTTTCTTTAACAATTTAAAACTTGCAATGAAATAGGTTGTCTAGATGTGCAACTACGTGGACAACCTATATGATGCAAAGACAATGAGCACACAAGCAAGCAATGGATATAGCACAAGTAAGCTTGCAAAAGTAAAGGGATAAGATAACCAAGAGTGGAGCCGGTGGAGACGAGGATGTGTTACCGAAGTTCCTTCCTTTTAAGGGGAAGTACGTCTCCGTCAGAGCAGTGTGGAGGCACAATGCTCCCCAAGAAGCCACTAGGGCCACCGTAATCTCCTCACGCCCTCACACAATGCAAGATGCCGTGATTCCACTATTGGAGCCCTTGAAGGCGGCAATCGGACCTTTACAAACAAGATTGGGGCTATCTCCACAACACTTGGAGGCTCCCAATAAACCTGCGAAGCTTCACCACAATGGAGTATGGCTTCGAGGTGACCTCAACCGTCTAGGGTGCTCAACACCCAAGAGTAACAAGATCCGCAAGGGATAAGTGGGGGGAATCAAATATCCTGTGGTGGAAGTGTAGATCGGGCACTTGTCACCCAATCCCGAGCAAATCAACAAGTTTGATTGGCTAGGGAGAGAGATCGAGTGAAAAAGGAGCTTGGAGCAACAATGGAGCTTAGAGAGGGAAGAGGTAGTCAACTAGAGATAGAAGATGCCCCTTTTATAGTCGTGGACAAATTCCAACCGTTATCCACATGTTCAGCCCACGACACACGGTACTACCGCTCCAGGGGCGCGGTACTACCGCGAGGCTGTGCGGTACTACCGTGGCTGACCACAGTACTACCGTGACAGCAACACGGGCCGGAACTAGCCTGATAAGGGGGCAGTACTACCTCTTGCGCGGTACTACCACACCCACCTGCGGTACTACCGCAAGGCAGGAAAGTCACGGCCTGGGAAGGGCGCGGATGAAATAAATTACATCCGTGCCTACTTCCGCTGAACCGGAGGAGGTGCAAAAATCCGACGCGGTACTACCGCCCGCGAGGCACGGTACTACCGTGTGGGCGCGGATGTAAAAAATTACATCCGCGCCTACTACCGCGACACTGCGGTACTAGGTAGGAGGACCACGGTACTACGACTCCTAGGGAGCGGTACTACCGTGGGCCTCCGCGGTACTACCGCGCTGGACGAGCGCTACTACCGTGGAGGGCGCGGATGTAAAAAATTACATCTGCCCCTACTACCGCACCGGAGCGGCACAAGGCTAGGGAGCCGCGGTACTACCGCACCAAAAGGGCGGTACTACCGTGACACCCAGCGGTACTACCGCGTGTGCTTGCGGTACTACCGCAAGCACAACAGTAGTCGTCAGATTTCTGTACAACCAAGATAACGAAGGGAAGCTCCAAAGTGCAGGGAAAGGAGGAACAAGTGTACGTGTTGATTCCACCTAAACCTTTCCGACGCGGACCCCCTCTTAATAGTATGGCTCTCCTACGACTCAAATCCACCAAAGAGAAACGTAGAACGATGCCGACTTCAATAGTCTCCGAGGGGCACCGAATCGTCTCATGCCTAGATATGAATAACCTGAGAAACTCAAGGCACACGATTAGTCCGCAAAAGCATTGTCATCAATCACCAAAACACCTGAGGAAAGAATATGCCCTTACACCAGGGCTCTCCTGATAGAGAGAGAAACTTTAATGAATTCAGAATGTCGCCGAAGGGCGAGTGCTGAAAGATGTCCACGGCGGCGAACTCCATGATCGGCGCCCAATCGGGTTCGATTGGCAGGGGCGCGGAAGGTTCGGAGTCCAGATAGGAGTCCGGCACCTTGGAGTCGCGAGCTTCGCAAAGGACAAGGTTGGTGTTCGGCTCGATCACCGTAGAGATTGCAGCCCCCAAGGCGGTGTCCACCCACCCGTCCTCGATTGGCGTAGTCGGCTCCGAACTAAGGGTCGGAGCGGACACTGGGGCGGCCTCCTGGGCACTGTTCGACGGCAGAGCTAGATCATGCCCATCGTGACAGTGCGGCACGCTTGACTGTGGCTCGAACCCGTCGAAGATCAAGTCTCCGCGGATGTCAGCCGTGTAGTTCAAACTTCCAAATCTGACCTGATGGCCAGGGGCGTAGCTTTCGATCTGCTCCAGATGGCCAAGCGAATTGGCCCGCGGTGCAAAGCCGTCGAATACGAAGATCTGTCCGGGGAGAAAAGTCTTACCCTGGACCGCGTCGTTGTTGATGATCGGAGGAGCCATTGGGCCTAAAGATGACGACACAGAGGAATTCTCAATGAAAGCACCAATGTCGGTGTCAAAACCGGCGGATCTCGGGTAGGGGGTCCCGAACTGTGCGTCTAGGCGGATGCTAACAGGAGACAAGGCACACGATGTTTTTACCCAGGTTCGGGCCCTCTCGATGGAGGTAAAACCCTACTCCTGCTTGATTAATATTGATGATATGGGTAGTACAAGAGTAGATCTACCACGAGATCAGAGAGGCTAAACCCTAGAAGCTAGCCTATGGTATGATTGTTGTTCGTCCTACGGACTAAAACCCTCCGGTTTATATAGACACCGGAGAGGGCTAGGGTTACACAGAGTCGGTTACAATGGGAGGAGATCTACATATCCGTATCGCCAAGCTTGCCTTCCACGCCAAGGAATGTCCCATCCGGACACGGGACGAAGTCTTCAATCTTGTATCTTCATAGTCCAGGAGTCCGGCCAAAGGTTATAGTCCGGTCATCCGGACACCCCCTAATCCGGGACTCCCTCACTCGATGTCACCGATCTTGTTCAACATAGTAGTGGACATGTTGACAATTCTAATAGGAAGAGCTAAAGAAAATGGCCAAGTAGGTGGTATCGTCCCGCATCTAGTGGACGGAGGAGTGTCCATTCTACAGCACGCTGATGATACTATCATCTTCATGGAACATGATTTGGCAAAAGCAAGAAATATGAAGCTTGTGTTGGAGCAGTTGTCAGAGTTAAAGATTAATTTCCATAAAAGTGAATTGTTCTGCTTTGGGAGGGCTAAAGACGAACAAGAAGCTTACAGACAACTGTTTGGACGTGAGGTAGGTTCGTTACCTTTTACATACTTGGACATACCGATTCACCATCGCAAGCTATCTAACAAAGAATGGTAGTGCACCGAGGATTGATTTGAAAAGAAACTAAGTTGCTGGAAGGGCAAACTTATGTCATACGGAGGCCAACTAATTCTCATGAATTCGGTGCTCACGAGTATGCCAATGTTTCTCTTGTCTTTCTTCGAGGTACCAGTTGGGGTTCGAAAAAGACTGGACTTCTATCGAGCGCGTTTTTTCTGGCAGAGTGATGAGTTAAAACAAAAATACAGACTTGCTAAATGGGATATTATTTGTAGACCAAAAGATCAAGGTGGTCTTGGCATTGAAAATTTAGAGGTGAAGAACAGATGCCTTCTCAGCAAGTGGTTGTACAAGATATCTGTAGAGACTGATGCCACATGGGCCCAGATTCTGCGTAATAAGTACCTTCATTCTAAAACCTTACCCAGGTGTTGGTTAGACCAACCGATTCGCCGTTTTCGAAAGGACCGATGAGAGTGAAATCAGATTTCTTCCGTAGGACAAAATTTAGCGTTGGTAATGGTACTTCCACGAGATTCCAGGAGGATACGTGGCTAGGGGAGACGCCTCTAACTATCCAATATCCTTCTCTTTATAATATTGTTCAACCTAGAGATGCTTACGTTGCAATAGTATTACAGTCCAATCCTCTCAATATTCAATTCATGAGTACGTTAGCGGGAAACCGTTGGGAAGCTTGGCTCCATCTTGTGAGAAGATTGATGGATCTTCACCTTTCTCAATAGCCAAACCAGTTGCACTGGAAACTAACCAAGAATGGAGTGTTTTCGGTAAAATCTATGTATTTGAATATTATCAACTTTGGCTCTATCCCTCGATCTGTACATATTTGGAAAGTCAAAGTGCCCTTAAAAATTAAAATGTTCATGTGGTTTGTTCACAAACAAGTCATTCTCACTAAGGACAATTTTGCAAAACGTAAGTGGACAGGATCTTCAAGATGTAGCTTCTGTGGTCATGATGAATCTACCAAACACCTCTTTCTTGATTGCCCAATGGCCAAAATTTTATGGCGGTCTGTTCATATAGCGTTTAACATTACTCCTCCAAATACCATGCACACGTTATCTGGGACGTGGCTAGATGGAATTGAGTTAGAAACAACGAAGCATATCCGCGTAGGAGTATGTGCTTTATTATGGGCTATATGGAACTGCAGGAACGATTTGATTTTTAACAGAACAACACCTATTCATTTCTTGCATGTCATCTTCCGAGCCACTGCATTAATCCGTATGTGGTCGCTACTCACTCCGACGGATGCCAGTGAGTGTATGGTTACTGGGTCTATCCGTTGCAAGACGGTAGCTCGGCCTATTTTAAACCGGTTTGGATGGTGATCATGTAATAGGATAGTTTAGTTTCCTATCTATTATTTATTTCGCCGGTTGTGGCTATCCTGCTTTTATGTTTTTCGCTCTTTGAGAGCCCTTTTGCCTTTTGAGACTTGGACACGTTGTAGGACTATTTGCTTTTTAATAAGATGACCGCATGCATCATTCTGATGCAGAGACCGGGAGATAACCTCTTTTCCGAAAAAATATCTGAAAGTCGTTTCACACCGTGAAGCTACACACATTACTCAATACAGATTTTGATATATACTACAAATGAATTTAGTTCTGACATTTTAATTCCAGCCACAATGTGTGTTCAGGAAGGGACGAAAAGAACATTCAGAAAAAATAATACACTGCCGGAACATTTCCCCCCCGGACAGGCACAAACATCTATAGACGAGATCAACGTGCAAAACAAATGTGTTAGGAAATGTAGTAAATCGTTCAGATCATCTAAAAGGACTAGAACTTGATTGGGTTCTTCCTCCTGAAGCCATCAGTTTGACTCGCCATTCTGCTCCGGCTGCTCCAGCTGGTAGAACGGTATCTGCTGCTGCTGCTGCTTGTGCATCTCGAGCATCTGGTTCTGGCAGCGGAGCTGCATTTGCTGCGCCAGGTTGCTCGACGAGCCCGCGTCGCCGCCGCGCTCCGACGTCGCCGACTGCTTCAGGCGCTGGACCTCGCCAGTGAGCGCCTCGTTCAAAGCTGCTCAGAGAGAAAGGGAGGTGTTTCAGGATACCAAAATATAGCACTCCTAGAAATGTGGAATGTTCAATTAACAAAACAGATTAAGGATCCATGGCATCAATAGTAATGTGACGTGAATGATGAAACATGTAAGGTGATTGCGCCACTTGTGTTATCTTAGGACTGCCGGCCTCTTGTGACAGGGTTAGTGCCCGTCGACATCGTGACATGAACTAAGGCGACGGAGCCTTCTTGGATTTATTAACAAGTTAAATATTCTTGTATCTTGTATGGTAGAAAAAGAAGCAGCCAAGAAATGGATCCGGCGTCTGACGGAGTCGCCTCGTAGTCCGGTCATTCCAACAAAACGCATTATAAATCTCGTCCGGCTACATGCCGGCAACTAACAGCTTCGTCAGAGGACAAACTCTCGATGATTAGAAAATAATAACAACATGCGAGAGCCTTGCTAATCGTATCAGTGTCGCACTACTCTACATGGTGACGACTAACGGGCAAATGCAACCACGCCGGTGCACTACGACCGACCGACAACACAAACGAAATCGATGGTTTGAACAGAGTTGCTCTGAATTTTATTTTTTTTGTGTGTGCAAGAACTGCGGGAATTCGATGGTTGCTCACCGTCGCGCAGCTGCGCCTGCTGCTCCATGGCCTGCAGCCGGAACTTGAGCTCGTTGTTGTGCGTGGCCAGCCCCGACGAATCGCGCTGCAACAAAGAGGAAGAAGATAAAGAAGAAGATTTTAGCGCCATAAAAACTGTGGATCAAGGAGTGACCGGTGGCCAGGAACATTGCCTGCATAGTGCACGCACGGATGGGTGGTGGTGGATGTACCTGTAGATGAGTCAGCTGCGCGGAAAGGGTGGTGGCCTCCGTCTGCAGGATCTGCACCTTGTGCTCCAGCTCGGCGATGTACCGCATCCGCCGCTCCTTGGACCGCGCCGCCGACTGCCTATTGGCGAGCACCCTGCGAAGAGCAGGCGCAATCGGAGTGACATGTCATGTCAGTCCAGCTCGGGAGCAGTGCATTGATGTGCATTGTGATTAGCTGTGACGGGGGCCTACCTCTTGACGCGCTTTGGGTCGGCGAGGGCCATCTCGGCGAGCTTCTCGTCGGCCATGATCCGCTTCATCTCGGCCGGGGTGAACTCGCCGCTGCCGAACTCCAGGCTGAACTTGCTCGGCTCCCCGCCGTTGGCCGAGAAGCTCAGCTTCCCCATGAGGCTGTCCATGGACAGGCTCCGCGCGTGGCGAGCCGCCGCGGCCGCCGGCTCCCCGGCGGCGTTCCTCTTCTTGCCGGCCTCGCCCCAGAGGAAGACCTGGCTCTCGACGCCGCCGTAGTCCTCCGACTCGTTCTCGCTGCTGTCGGCGCCGTTCGCCGGAGGCATGCTGCTCCCGCGGCTGTCCCCGTCGGAGCTGTTCAGCCCGTCCATGCCCTCCATGCTCATGAACGCGTTGAACAGCTCGTCGCCGCCGCCGCCTCCGCCGGCGCAGGGGAGGCCCCAGCCGGACTCCGTCTTGGGGGACGGCGGCGGGAAGTAGCCGAACGGGACGTCGCTGCGGGACCGGCGGTGCGCCTTGCGCGGCGCCGAGTCGTCCTGCATCTGCATGCACGCGTCCGCGACGTGCAGGGAGTGGGAGCCGGCCCCCGAGGGCGGCGTCGGCGGCAGCCCCGCCCGCTGCCTGCCACCCTGCCCCTGCCCGGGCGTCATGCTCCTGCCGCCGGCCGCCGCGAAGGACGTGGGCGGCGGCGGCACGGCGGCCGCCTGGACGTGGCGGTGCATCAGCTCGTTCGTGGTGCCCATATTCCTGGCTGGCTTGGCAGAGCGGTGGCGCGCGCGTTCTCGTCTCGTGTCGTGTGTTTGCGATGGGATGGAGGTGGTGGAATGATGCGCTCGTCTTCGGCGGAGTTTGTTTCGCGCGGGGTGCCCGTGCCCACGCGGTTTGGAGGGCGTATTATAATCGCTGCGTGGCCGAGACAGGAGAGGCCTTCCCTTTTTCGTCCAGGTGGTGGCCCATCATTCCGTCGTGGGATTCTGCAGCGAGCCGGCAGGCGGCAGCGGCAAGCAGCAGGCGCATCCGCTTCGGGCTGCCCGCCTGCCCAAGTTTTTTTACAGGGTTGGATTGGAAGAATGCTCAAAGAGTGTAGTACTCTACTCATCTGTAGACTGTAGTACTACGGTTCACATACGCATGTCAGAGCGAGTAGTCAGGTACTGAAGTTTTTGCCACTGTGGGTGCTGTTGATCGTGGTTGTTCTGAGGAATGCAGTTGGGCAGCGGTACCGGATGAGTCACTTGCCAATTTACTTACTTGCACGCGTTGCTTTCATTGCATCAACAACCATCAACCTGGTTTGAAGCTCCCCGTGTTACGCTTGCCGGAGGCTTGGGAGGGAACAGTACAGTTCGTTCGCGCGAGGGGCGTGCATGCCACCTGCACGGGTCGGAAGCTAGAAAGAGGCCGCGAATCAAGCAGGATGCTCAATCGGTGTGGAAGAATTCGCGAAACGCCTCCGAGAAAGCGACTTTGGAAAAACCGTGTGGAGCCCATGCATGCTGGGCTACTTCAATGATGCAGGGGTTGATCAAGATCCCGGTAGTTTAAAAGAAAAACCAAGATCCAAGTCAGAAAGACTATGCAGGATCCGGCCAGATGTACTGCTTACTCTCCTATTTTTTTGCGCCAGAAATTTTTAATCTATTCATCTTCGATCGTGATAGTACAAAGAACACTAAAGATAATAAAAAAAAAATGATAAGTGTCACATGTGGTTTCCATCATTGTGAGTTCATGATAATGTGAGACGAAGTGGCAGAGTTTTGACTAGTCAAGTTTTGACTCCAAGCTTCCTTCCCTGAGCGTCGGCCGACACCCCCCCCCCCACCGTCCACCCCCCTCTCCGATGGCCTTA
>NC_041381.1:368329055-368435848 GCF_002162155.2 Triticum dicoccoides | reverse complement strand
TGCGTCGGAGTGGCGAACCAAGACCTCCCGCCGCCCTCGCAACCCCGCCTTGTCTCCTCCCCCGCCTACTTCGCGTCATGGACTCTCACCCACCCTCCCCACCTCGTGGTCGCCGCGGACACGCATCCCGGCCGCCCTCCACGGATGCTGCTACAACTGCGGAGACGACTGACACATCTCGAGCGACTGCACAAACGATACTATGTGTGTTTGTTGCGGTGGCATGGGGGCTTATTGGTTGTCTTGCACGCTGCGAAGGAGTTCTTCGCCGGTGAATGGGCAGGAGCGCATGTCGGTGGCACCCCGCTGATGTAGGGTAGAAACCCTAGGGCTGATCTTTCACAAAATGGAGGGGATCCCACGAAGAACACGAGGGGAAACACGTGGGAAATCACAAGAGGAACACTCAAGAACAAGTCCAATCACACATCCACTAGACAATCAAACACACAAGATCCACAACGTACATGAACAACAAAAGGAAAGATAACAGGTAAAGTTCATCTCCATGAGGAGGTCTTGATGATATCCTAGACGGATCTTCCCGTGAGGGGTCTTGATGATATCTCGCAGGATCTTCTCACATGGAGGCCTTGAACTCCATGGGAGTGGTAGCCTATCTCTCTCTCAAGAGTAGAGGTAGGTAGGAGCAAAGCTCACATACAAATGAGCTGTCATATTTGCTATCCTAGAAAGGAGAAGGGGGAAGTCTTATTTATAGTCTAAGTGGGCGAAGGGGTACATGGGCCTCGGCCCAACACATTGTGCACAGACAGACGTCGGTCGTCCAATAGTTACCGGACGTCCAGTCGCTGGCGGGGGTCCGGTTGTCCGGTAGATGTCGGACGTCCGGCGTTTCGGCTCGTATCGGGCGGCGGCGGACTTCCGGTCGGGGTCGGACGTACGGTGCGTCGGTCGTCCGGTGGCCTTCGTTCTTCCGGCGTTTTCGTACTGGACTAGTTGTCTCGGTCGTCCGGAGGGGCTCGGACGTCCAGGCGCTGGGGGTGTCGGACGTCCAGTCCTTGTCGGGCGTCCGGTTGCTCGAGCATGGCTGGCTAGGACTTTTGTCTAGGTGGAAGGTGTGTCGGACGTCTGGTGGACGCCAGTCGTCTCGGCACTATAGAGTGTTGGACGTCCGGTGGCACGTTGGTCGTCGGACGCTATAGACTCCGCATCTCCGTCTTCTTCCGTCTTCGTTTCCACGCTTCCCTCGCGGATGGTGTAGGTGTTCCTTCACGCTTGCACTCCTTATCGTCATCCATGAAGCTCCGACAATACCTATGCATGCACACGAGTGGAGTGTCAAGTAGTATACCATCCTCGAAGGGGTTAATTGAGCACGTGTAAAGGAGATGATTCACCTTTATGTATGTGAAGAAGATGTCGCACGTGTCACTTGCCAAACGGGCTCTTGACATGGTGATGTCCGTAGGATGCTCCGCATCATCTCTCCCCCCCTTGGGAAAGATCCGGCCTTGGATCAAAAACCAAATCACCATGGGAAAGAGATGGTTTCGCCATGTAGGAGTGGACGATGACCAAGTACTCATTATCTGGTAGCTCGAAATGGGCACTCTCCAATGTCGCACCGTCTAGGGATTCCTTCAAAAGGAGTAACGACAACAAACACTTGGAAAGACAAATGTGGTTAGCATTAGTGCAAAACCAAGCATTCAAGAGGTGATTCACCCAACAAGTGTCGTCATCAAGCATAGCATATGGTGTGACAAAAGGATTTTTGGCATGGCATGTAAGCACATAAATTGAGCACAAGCGAAGATATCATGGGGACAAGCATGTAAATGTGAGGTAGTGATGCAAATATGTGTGACAAGAGAATAAGCATCTACCTCAAGCTCATAGCAAGCATTCACAAATTGCTCAATGGAAGGTCTATGGTAGACATAAGAATAATTCACAACACCAAAAAAGATGATATGTCTAAACACATGTGTCAAGTGCAAGACAATCCAAGCATAACGTGCATAGGGTGTAGTGAAGATAGTGTGACACTCAACACAATAGAAAGAGCAATTGTTCATCATGTGTGAGGCAATCAAGTCAATCATGTGACAAGCAATGGGACATGGCATATGTGAAGAAATGATATTATTGCAACCAACCATATGATAGTAGCAAGTAATCCAAGAATTGGATGCAACACACAAGGTATATATGTCATGAGGCATGAAAATGTGAAAATGGCAAGTCGAAGCAAAATCTCTAACATGTGTGCAATCAAGTAGTCCAAGATGACCAATAGGTCTCATGGTCCAAGCAACACAAGTAGTATGATCCGGAATATCCATGTTCAAGAAAGAAGTCACCTTGAAGGCGTGTGCTTGTGCATCCTTCACAATGTCGAAGCGCAAGCAAATGCGGTGTATAAGCGAGTCGTGGTAGAATGTATGAGGCTCACTCTCGAGAGCTCGAATGGTTAACTCACGTGAAGTGGAAGTCGACGCGAAGTCCAAGTATCCCACACATACACAAAACAAAGCAAAGTACGTATGCTCATGGTAGATGAACACATCATCCATTGTGATGGTTCTCTTCTCTTGCACATAACCATCAGTAGCAAAAGTGCATGAAGAATATGAAGCAATAATCTTAATGTTCATGGCACGAGGCATATGGTGCAAAGAAGAAAGACAAGCATGCTTCACAAGAAACATGTCAAAATCTCCAAATATATGCGAGAATGCTATGGGGGCAATCTCATTAGCAAGGCTAAATGCATTGTTGCACTCAATACATGGTGATACGTCTCCAACATATATATTATCTGTTTTGGATGTTTTATATGCATTAATATGTCATTTTATATTATTTTTGGGACTAACCTATTAACATAGAGCCCAGTGCAAGTTCCTGTTTTTTTCCTGTTTTTGAGTTTCGCAAAAAAGGAATACCAAACGGAGTCCAAACGGAACGAAACCTTCGCGATGATTTTTCTTGGACCAAAAGACAGCCAACAGACTTGGAGATGAAGTTGGAGGAGCCACGAGGCAGCCACAAGGATGGAGGGCGCACCCCCACCCTTGTGCCCCCCCCCCCCGTGACCTTCATGACCTAATTCTTTCGCCTATATATTCCCATATATCCCCAAACCAATAGAGGCATCCACGAAAACACATTTCCACTGCGGCAACCTTCTGTACCCGTGAGATCCCATCTAGGGACCTTTTTCGGCACCCAGCCGGAGGGGGATTCAATCATGGAGGGCTTCTACATCAACTCTATTGCTCTTCCGATGAAGCGTGAGTAGTTTACCACACACCTACAGGTCCATAACTAGTAGTTAGATGGCTTCTTCTCTCTCTTTGATTCTCAATACCATGTTCTCCTCGATGTTCTTGGAGATCTATTCGATGTAATACTTTTTTGCGGTGTGTTTGCCAAGATCCGATGAATTGTGGATTTATGATCAGCTTATATATGAATATTATTTGAATCTTCTCTGAATTCTTATATGCATGATTTGATATCTTTGTAATTCTCTTCGAACTATCAGTTTGGTTTGGCCAACTAGATTGGTTTTTCTTGCAATGGGAGAAGTGCTTAGTTTTGGGTTCAATCTTGCGGTGTCCTTTTCAAGTGGCAGTAGGGGCAGCAAGACACGTATTGTATTGTTGCCATCGAGAATAAAAAGATGGGGTTTTCATCATATTGCTTGAGTTAATTCATCTACATCATGTCATCTTACTTAATGCATTACTTCGTTCTTTATGAACTTAATACTCTAGATACATGTTGGATAGCGGTCGATGTGTGGAGTAATAATAGTAGATGCATAATCATTTTGGTCTACTTGACACAGACGTGATGCCTATATTCATGATCATTGCCTTAGATATCTTCATAACTTTGCGCTTTTCTATCAATTGCTCGGCAGTAATTTGTTCACCCACCATATTATTTGCTATCTTGAGAGAAGCCTCAAGTGAAACCTATGGCCCTGGGTCTATTTTTCATCATACAAGTTTCACTACTGGAATCAGGATCTTTGTCGTCAGCCAAATCTTTGTCGTCAGCCAACTGACGGCAAAGAAGGTCTTTGCCATCAGCTTATAGAAAACTAACGACAAAGAAAGAGTTGACGGCAAAGATCATGTTTACCGTCAGCCAGCCCTTTGTCGTTCGCTAGCGGACAACATAGAAGCTTTGTCGTCAGCTAGCAGATGGCAAAAAGGGAGGGTGGCCCACTCGCGAGAGCCACCTAACAGCCACTTTCTTTGTCGTCCGCCAGCGGACGGCAAAGCATCTTTGCCGTCAGCTAGCAGACGGCAAAGAAAGTGACCAAACTAACGTTCATTAGCTAGGCTCTTTGCCGTCTGACGACAAATAATTGTGCCCTAACTAAAATGCCAACGACACCCGCGCCCAATCTCTCTGTCCCCCCTCTCTCTCTCTCTTCGCCCCGTGCCTGAGCCGCCGCCGCCCCGCGTCACCCCGCCCCCGTGCCACCGCCGCCCCCCGCCACCTCCATCACCGTGCTGCCACCATCGCCCCGGCAACCCCCTCCTACGCCCCGTGCCACCCCTGTGGCCGCGTTGCACCGCCCCGTCCCCGTGCCCGAGCCGTCGCCGCCCCACGCCACTCCTGTCGCTGCGGCGGCCCCTCCTCCACCCCGGTGGCCCCGGCGCCCCTCTACTCCACCACCGCGGTCGCCTTGCCACTCCGGGATCCCCTCCTCCACCCAGCTTCCCCGGCGCCCCTCTCCTCCATCACCGCGGCCGCCCCGATGGAGAACCTAGACACGGAGGGGCTGGAGCAGGCCTCCATCGACACACGGCTTGACGCCTCCAACATCGGCTTCAGGCTGCTGCAGAAGATGGGATCCAAGTCCGACAAGGGCCTCGGCAAGAACAAGCAAGGTTTCTTTCTTTCCTCTGCTCTCACCTGCTTGTTTACCCTCTCTCTAGGTTCGGTTCAGTTCAGTGGTTCAACATGTGGTTCTGTCAAGTGTTGTCAGTCATCATCCCTGGCTGTTTCATACTGTTCAAGCTCATCAGTTAGCAATTCGTTTGAAAAATTTACATGCTTGGTAGAATTAGTAGCCCAAGAAGTATAACAAGAGGTTGTTGTTGATGCCGCAGCCACAGGACCGGTGGTGCCAATGTCGATTGCGCTGGTTTTGTTAGCTAACTGGCTGACCACCATGTTAGTTTCCTTGGTTGTGGTTTTGATGAATTTTATAAGCTTGTCGACGGACACGTGTTGGAATATAAGGCGTGAAGAGTTTTGGGTTTGCAGATAGAAGATAGTGATGGAACATGTACTTCTATGTTGCGTTGCCAATCATCACCCTTGGTTGTTTCATACTCTGCCGTCATCGTATTCAAACCCATCGGCTAGTTATTCACTGAAAATGGCATAATTGGTAGAATCAGTAGCTGAAGACATAGCAGAGGCAGTTGTTGTTGGTGCCGCATCCACATGACCAATGGTTCCAATGTAGATTTAGCTAGTTTTGTTAGCTAACTAGCTGACCACCATGTTAGTTTCCTTGACCAATGTTCATTTTGTTTCTGTTTGTTTGTTTGTTTTTCAGTTTCATGTAGCCGACATGAGATTGTGTGAAATTGCCATGTTGTAGGTAAACACTGCCACACTTTGAATAAAAATGAGGATAACACACTCGATTTAGAACAATTCGTGTAGAGAACTGCCATGGACCACAACGTCAAATCTGCTATGTTCCTGAAATTTTTGCCATGTCACCTAGTAAATTTCCGTGTAGTGCAATGAGAGTAGTTCTGCGGGGGTTTATGGCTGATTTACAAATTGAACCATATAGGCATGGCATTTTTGTAAAAATAACAAGTCTAAGGGTATATTTGAGCATATACATGGAAGATTGAGGCACACAATAACAAGTCTAAGGGTATATTTGAGCATATACCACTATATAGATTGCTCCCTTGAGATTTACTTTTCTGCCTACCAATCTTAACATATCTAGAAGCTAAAGATGGTGAGGATATATATTCTCTTACATTTGATGATCAAGAATATATGGAATAACATGCTACTAATAAATCTTGTGCTCGGCTCTAGTATGTCAACCTAGAGCCACCTAAAATATGCTCTGTTTTTTGGATTACTATGCTTTGTTGATGTTGTTGAGCACAAGGGCATTGCTTTTTTTCTCAGTTTTCTTTCATGTCTAAAACTTGGATCTGTTCCAACTATTGCCAACTAACCTACCAAATTAGTTAAGTGTAGTTGATTATCTTCTGCTCAAAACTTCTGCTGATGTAATGTTGTATGATAATGTTGTAAGGGTAGTAATTGGTCTCTTCTGCTGCTTATCAGAGATGGGGGGAGGCCGCCACCGCAGGCTGCGCTCTGCCACACTGGAGTATGACTTGGAAGGTTTCGAGTTCTTCACGATCATACTTGAGAATTCCTCCAGGAGGCAGGTATATAAAAGGAGAGATCTCCACTTCACCCATCTCTTTATCATAACTCTGATGTTTTCTACATCACTGCTTGACCCACGCTGTAGAGGTTGCATGACACTTTTATGAAGATGTTGGATGGCCATCAGCCAAAGAATGTGAAGCTGCAACAGGCCGGCAACGGGCTTCACGGGCTGTGGGACGTGGAGGTGGTGATCAGGTACGACCACATGTACCTATTTTGTGGTTGGGAGCAGTTCGTCCATGCCTACGACCTTCGGCATGGGTACTTCCTTGTCTTCAGGTATGACGGCAATGCCATGCTCGCCGTGAAGGTGTTCAACATGACTATGTGCCGCATGCGCTACTAGGATGACGATGATCCCAGTACGCTCTGCCTCTTCTTCCTCTCCATTTGGCTTTGTGTCACACCGATTGTTAAAAAAACTTTGTTGCATTTGGTCAGGCAATGGGAGCAGCAGCAGGGACTCTGGCTACAGCCAAAGCAGCAGCGACTCTGGCTATAGCAAAAGCAGCAGTGAGGATGAGGAGGAACGGAGTGGGGAAGAAGAGGAGCAGAGCGGGGATGACCTTGCGATGGTGGTGGCTGACGATGGCCACGCGATGGTGGTGGCTGATGATGGCCTCGCGATGGTGGCGACTGATGATGGCCTAGTGACGTTGGTGCCTGAAAATGGCCTCGTGATGGTGGTGGTGCCTAACGATGACCACACGATGATGGTGGCGCCGGCGATCCCACACCTGGGGGACTACAGGACCATGCCAATCGTGGTAGAGGAGTACATCCCACTACCTCGCCGCTCTAAGCACATCGAGATGATGAAGGAGAAGAAGAAGGAGGAGTTAAGATCTTTAGTTTAATCTTTTTAGTGTAAACCTTTTAAGTATGATAGTGTTGAACTTTCTTAATTATGTGTGCTCATGGATGCTCATGAATTGAAATTATGTGCATGCTCATGGATGCTCGCGAATTGAAATTATGTGTTTTTGTGCTTGATCATGGATGCTCATTCATTGAATAGTTTTTGATAAAATTATATATCTGTAAAATTCTGTGAAATTGAATGAATTTAAGAAAAAACAGAAAAAACAGGGGTTATATAGGATCTTTGCCATTCACTGGCAGACGGCAAAGAGCTTTGCCATCTGCTAGCAGATGGCAAAGCTGCCACGTGGCAGCCACCTGTGCAACCTGGGGTGCACTGGGCTGGCCTATTTGGCATCTTTGTCATTCGCTGGCAAATGGCAAAGATGCAAAGATGTTTGTTGTCTGCCAGCTGATGGCAAAGCACGCCGTTAACCCCTTAACAGAGCTAAGGTGCCATGTGTGTCGTCTGCCAGCATACGTCAAAGGCCTTTGCATCTTTGCCGTCAGCCAGCGAACGGCAAAGAGGCCTTTGCCGTAGCTTATTCAGCCGAACCTGTTGCCATCTGCTCTCTCACGGCAAAGGTCTTTGCCATCCGCCAGGCATGCCTTTGCTGTCAGCCATGGCGGACGACAAAGTGCCTGATTCTTATAGTGTTTCCGATCTACTATTTTCCGTCATATTAGTTTTCGATCTATTATTTTGCAATCTTTTACTTTCTGATCTATAATTCGAAAATACCAAAAAAAATTACTTTATCGTTTATCTATCTTTACCAGATCTCACTTTTGCAAGTAACTGTGAAGGGATTGACAACCCCTTTAACACATTGGGTGCAAGTTGTTTGATTGTTTGTGTAGGTATTCGGTGATTTGTGCGTTGTCTCCTACTGGATTGATACCTTGGTTCTCAAACTGAGGGAAATACTTATCTCTACTTTGTTGCATCACCCTTTCCTCTTCAAGGGAAAAACCAATCCAAGCTCAAGAAGTAGCAGGAAGAATTTCTAGCACCGTTATCGGGGAGATCTACGCCAAGTCAAGACATACCAAGTACCCATCATAAACTCTCATCTCTTGCATTACATTATTCGCCATTCGCCTCTCATTTTCCTCTCCCCCACTTCTAAAATGATTTTCAAAAAGATTCGCCCTTTTCTTCGCCTTCTTTCCGTATGTATTTTTGTTTGTATTTCCATGTGCCTTATGTTTGCTTGCTAAAAATCTATTGATATGGATCCACTTAAAGTGTTCTACTTGGATCATCTTTGATCTATATGTGCTCGTGCTGAAACCCCAACTAGTTTAATTGAGGGAAAATCTTTAGATGAGCATGCTCATTTTGTGTGTCACCGTTTGTTTGAAAAAGGGAGACTCTTATGGAATCAAATAAACAGTTTGTTGTGTTATGCTTGGAGTCTTTGTGAAATTTATGACTTTACTTGTTGCTCTATGATACGTCCCCAACGTATCTACTTTTCCAAACACTTTTGCCCTTCTTTTGGACTCTAACTTGCATGATTTGAATGAAACTAACCCGGACTGGCGCTGTTTTCAGCAGAACTGCTATGATGTTGTTTCATGTGTAGAAAACAAAAGTTCTCGGAATGTCCTGAAAATCCTCGGATGCACTTTTTGGAAAATATAAAAAATACTGGAGAAAGAATCAAGACCAGGGGGCCCACACCCTGTCCACGGGGGTGGGGGGCGCGCCCTCCCCCTGGGCGCGCCCCCCTGTCTCGTGGGCCCCCTGAGGCTCCGCCGACCTCAACTCCAACTCCATATATTCCGTCTCGCGGAGAAAAAAAATCAGAGAGAAAGTTTCATCGCGTTTTACGATACGGAGCCGCCGCCAAGCCCTAATCACTCTCGAGAGGGCTGATCTCGAGTCCGTTCGGGGCTCCGGAGAGGGGGATTCATCGCCGTCATCATCATCAACCATCCTCCATCCCCAATTTCATGATGCTCACCGCCGTGCGTGAGTAATTCCACCGTAGGCTTGCTGGACAGTGATGGGTTGGATGAGATTTACCATGTAATCAAGTTAGTTTTGTTAGGGTTTGATCCCTAGTATCCACTATGTTCTGAGATTGATGTTGCTATGACTTTGCTATGCTTAATGCTTGTCACTAGGGCCCGAGTGCCATGATTTCAGATCTGAACCTATTATGTTTTCATGAATATATGTGTGTTCTTGATCCTATCTTGCAAGTCTATAGTCACCTATTATGTGTTATGATCTGACAACCCCGAAGTGACAATAATCGGGATACTTCTCGGTGATGACCATAATTTGAGGAGTTCATGTATTCACTATGTGTTAATGCTTTGGTCCGGTTCTCTACTAAAAGGAGGCCTTAATATCCCTTAGTTTCCACTGGGACCCCGCTGCCACGGGAGGGTAGGACAAAAGATGTCATGCAAGTTCTTTTCCATAAGCACGTATGACTATTTACGGAATACATGCCTACATTACATTGATGAATTGGAGCTAGTTCTGTGTCACCCTATGTTATAGCTATTACATGAGGAATCGCATCCGACATAATTATCCATCACTGATCCATTGCCTACGAGCTTTTCACATCTTGTGCTTCGCTTATTTACTTTTCCGTTGCTATTGTTACAATCACTACAAAACCCCAAAACATTACTTTTGCTACTGTTACCTTTATTATCCTATTACTTTGCTACTAAATACTTTGCTGTAGATACTAAGTTATCCAGGTGTGGTTGAATTGATAACTCAACTGCTAATACTCAAGAAATTCTTTGGCTCCCCTTGTGTCGAATCAATAAATTTGGGTTGAATACTTTACCCTCGAAAGTTGTTGCGATCCCCTACACTTGTGGGTTATCAAGACTAATTTTTGGCGCCGTTGCCGGGGAGCATAGCTCTATTCTCTGAGTCACTTGGGATTTATATCTGTTGATCACTATGACGAACTTGAAAGACGCTAAAACCAAGATCTATCCCTCAACTACGAGGGGAGGTAAGGAACTGCCATCTAGCTCTGCACTAGATTCTCCTTCTGTTATGAGTAAGTTTGCAACACCTAAACCTGCTACTGCTATGAATTCTGATATGTCGCATGTCATTGATGATGCCACTTCTGCTATGCGTGATACTTATAATGAAACTACTTCTGTGCGTGATACTACTTTGCCATTGGGTGAATTTTTTGATGAACAACTTGCTAGGGCTAGAGAGAATGAAATTATTGAAGATGCTATTATTGATGATAGTGATGATGAGAGTTCTCCGAATGATTATGAATTGCCTGTTGTTCCTGAGGGTTATGTTATGAATGAAGAAGCTGCTAGAGTTATCTTTGCTTGCAATGATAGATATGATTTTAAGAAATTATTGGCTAAATGGAAGCAACAGTCTCTTAATGCTAGAATGAAACCTGACCCTGCTTTTGCTACTTCACCTATCTGTGTTACTGATAAGGATTATGAATTCTCTGTTGATCCGGAAATTATTACTTTGGTAGAATCTGATCCTTTTTATGGCCTTGAATCTGAAACTGTTGTGGCACATCTTACCAAGTTGAATGATATAGCTACCCTGTTTACTCATGATGATAAATCTCGATACTTTTACATCCTTAAGATATTTCCGTTCTCATTAAAGGGTGATGCTAAGACTTGGTATAATTCTCTTGCTCCTGGTTGTGTGCATAGTCCCCAGGATATGATTTATTACTTCTCTGCTAAATATTTCCCTGCTCATAAGAAACAAGCTGCCTTGCGGGAAATATATAATTTTGTACAAATCAAAGAAGAGAGTCTCCCACAAGCTTGGGGGAGGCTTCTCCGATTACTAAATGCTTTGCCTGATCATCTTCTTAAGAAAAATGAAATACTTGATATCTTTTATAATGGACTAACCGATGCTTCCAAGGACCACTTGGATAGTTGTGTTGGTTGTGTTTTCAGGGAAAGAACAGTCGGCGAAGCTGAATTACTATTGAATAATATGTTGACTAATGAAAATAATTGGACTCTTCCTGAGCCAGTTCCCGAGGCAATTCCTGAACCAATTGAGTCAACTCCTCAGCCTATTCCTAAACCCACTCCAAAGAAGAGATGTGTTTTATTTCTCAGTCCTGAAGATATGCAAGAGGCAAAGAAATCAATGAAAGAAAAAGGTATAAAAGCCGAAGATGTTAAGAATTTACCACCTATTAAAGAAATACATGGTCTTAATATACCGCCTGTTGAAGAACCACATTGTCTTGATAACCCGACACAGGTAGTAAAGGTAAATTCTCTCTATAGATATGATAAAGTTGAAATCCCCTCTACTAAATTTCATAGCCCATGCTTAGATGAATTTGATGACTTCATGGCTAGACAAGAAAGTTTTAATGCTTATGTTGGTAGAGAGTTAAAGAATAATGCTTTCGAGATAGGACACGTGAGCGATAATATGGCTAGAGTTAAAGGTGAACTTAAACTCATTAGCAAATATGCGTGTATGGTTGCTACTCAAGCTGAGCAAGTACTTAAAGCTCAAAATGATTTGCTTGATGAATTAAATAATAAAAATGACTTCGCTGTTAGAGTGGCTATCAGAACTGGTAGAATGACTCAGGAACCTTTGTATCCTGAAGGCCACCCTAAGAGAATCGAGCAAGATTCTCAGAGAAATAATTTAGAAGCACCTAGTTCTTCCAAAAAGAAGAAAAAGAAAAACGATAAGACTTTGCATGCTTCTAGTGAACCTGTTGTAGACACACCTAAGAATCTCAATGATATTTCTATTTCTGATGTTGAAACACAATCAGGTGATGAACATGAACCTAGTGATAATGTGAATGATAATGTTCATGTTGATGCTCAACCTAGCAAAAATAATGAAGTAGAGATTGAACCTGCAGTTGATCTTGATAACCCATAATCAAAGAATCAACGTTATGATAAGAGAGATTTTGTTGCTAAGAAGCACGGTAAAGAAAGAGAACCATGGGTTCAGAAACCCATGCCCTTTCCTCCTAAACCATCCAAGACAAAGGATGATAAGGATTTTGAGCGCTTTGCTGAAATGATTAGACCTATCTTCTTACGTATGCGCTTAACTAATATGCTTAAAGTAAATCCTTATGCTAAATATATGAAGGATATCATTACAAACAAAAGAAAGATACCGGAAGCTAAAATTTCCACCATGCTTGCTAATTACACTTTTAAGGGTGGAATACCAAAGAAACTTGGAGATCCGGGGGTACCAACTATACCATGCTCCATTAAAAGAAATTATGTTAGAACTGCTTTATGTGATCTTGGAGCCGGTGTTAGTGTTATGCCTCTCTCTTTATATCGTAGACTTGAATTGAATAAGTTGACACCTACTGAAATATCTTTGCAAATGGCTGATAAATCAATTGCCACACGTGTCGGTATTTGTGAGGATGTGCCTGTTGTGGTTGCAAATGTCACTATCTTAACGGACTTTGTTATTCTTGGTATTCCCGAGGACGATAGTGTGTCGATCATCCTTGGTAGACCCTTTTTGAATACTGTAGTGGCTGTTATTGATTGCAACAAAGGCATTGTCACTTTTCATGTTAATGGTAATGAGCATATGGTACACTTTTTGAGGAAACAATCTCAAGTTCATAGTATCAATTCTATTGGAAAAGTTCCAACTATTATTGTTGGAGGTTTTGAATTTCCTCTCCCTACTGTCAAGAAAAAGTATGATATTCTTATTGTTGGGGATTTTCATATACCCGTTGAGGTAACTTAGTGTTATTCAAAATTTCTCCGGTTCCGTGTTATTTGGAATGAGTTTGTTAACAAGACTTGATCAACCTTGTTAATGGATTCATTTTGATGATCATGAGATGGATGAAACTAGAAGGCACAACCTTCTATACCCTCTTTTTAATTTCTTCTATTTAGAATAAATAAAGCAAAAATAGTATTATCCGTCTATTTTCTGAATTATCCATGCAATAAAAATTATCCCGAAAATAAAAGTGCTCCGAATGCCCTACAAATTTAGTATGATTTTTATGGAGTATTTGAAGATTTTAGGCACTGAAATCAATGCAAGAGGGGCAAGCACCAGGCCACGAGAGTGGAGGGCGCGCCCACCCCACCTGGGCGCGCCCCCTGTCTCGTGGGCCCCTGGTGCCCCCCCACTTATGCCAACACCCACACACTTTATCTTCTACCCAAAAAAATCCCCATCCAGCTCAAGCACGAGTTCTAGCTCATTTTGCTGTGATTTTCGATCTCCTTGCTCAAAGCTCCATTCACGAAACTGCTTTGGGAGATTGTTGCTTGGTATGTGACTCCTCCATTGGTCCAAATAGTTTTTGTTCTAGTGCTTTATTCATTGCAAATTTTTGCTGCATAGGTGACCATGTTCTTGAGCTTGCATGTTAAATTTATGAGGTCCCAAGCATTTCTAATGCATGATATAGGCTCCAGGCACTTGTAGGAGTAGTTGCTACCATTCTTGTTAAGTTTTATTCACTTTTATTTTGAAGTGACTAAAATTTCAGAAATTTTTCAGAAAAGAATTATGTCTAGGAGAATGTACCAAGGTGGTTCCTCGGTAAAGAAAGGGCACAGGATTGCTATGTGTGAGCAAGATGTTGAATTACCGAGGGACGCGGATGTACGAGCTTGTGAGTGGCCATCCAATGATTTTATGGTTGAAGCAGGCTTTAAGGAGGAATTTGACGCGTATGTGCGTAATGCTGAGTTGGAGGACTTCTTACAAGATAAGTGTCCTCGGTACTATCAATTAATTGATTCCTTTGTACGGAGGTTTAAATATAACTATACGCGTAATTCTCCTAGTGTCCTATTCGATATTTATGATACATCTTATACCATGGACTTAGAGGATTTTACAACTGCTTGCAAACTTCCGCAGTGGGGTAATATTAATGATCCTCACAAATCTGAATTTAGAGATTTCCTTGCTAGTATTACTGTGGGAGAATCCAGGGACATAACACAAGCTATCATGGGAAGCATTCATTTTCTTGCTATACATTATTTTGCTCTCTTCATTGGTAGATGCATTAATGGTAAAGATGAAGCATGTCATATGTTTGTCCCTGATCTCTATGTACTCAAGAGTGTTGTGTCAGGTTATAAAGGTTATAACATGGGGGCAATAGTTGCACGTAGGTTGCTTAATAATGGTAGAGCTGGAGATTTATTTGGAGGAATTTATGCAACCCGTGTGGCTAATGATCTTGGTATAGCTCCACGAGAGGGGGGGTGATGATACCTCCTGCTTATTTAGATTATGACGCTATGGTCAACCATCATTTTCTTAGGAGGAATGAACAATTCCTCCATTATCAACTAATCTATAACAGACGCAACGTCGTCCATGTTACTCTTCCTGCTCCTCTCCTTTTTGATTATCATGCAAAAGGAAGATATGTTGTTACCAGGGAGGAAGCAGCTGAACACGAGGGGAGAACGGAGGCAGCTCGCCAACATGCTGCAGCTGAGGAGGCGGTTGCTGCTGCATCTCAGTACGACCCCAGTTACAACTAGGGATATCAGCCAGGCTATCCTTGGCATTAGACCAACTTAGGCCAAAAGCCTAAGCTTGGGGGAGTACGTATTTCTCACCGACTTTACATTTATGTTCACACACTAGTCGTCGGTGCTCATACCCTTTCATTGTATTATCCATATTAGTTTAAATTTATTTTTCTAGTTTTCTTCTTGTGTGTTTGATAAACCTTAAGAAAAACCAAAAAAATTAGTTAGTTTAATTTCCATGCTTGTAGTAGAATTAAAATGAAAACCCAAAAAGATTTCTCGTGCCTCTTTTACTTGTTGGGAGCTTTCCCGTGTAAATAGTTTTGTATTCTTTTCTTTTCTTTGGGGGTCAAGAAGACCATATTTAAAATGCTTAGTGGCTCTCATATGCATACTTGTTTATTTAATTTAGAGCCCATATTATATTGTCTTCTCTTTTGAGTTGAATGCTTGCAGATTCCAGCTTAGTCCAATGCACGTGCACTATTATTATTATACACATCATTCGGTCGTGCAAGTGAAAGGCAATAATGACGATATATGATGGACTGATTGAGATGAGAAAAGCTGGTATGAACTCGACCTCTCTTGTTTTTGTAAATATGATGAGTTCATCGTTCCTGATTCAGCTTAATTATGAAGTAAACATATTTGCAATGACATTTAGAGATTATAGTTGCTTGTGCCATGCCTGATTAGCTATGAGTTATAATGGTTTACCTTGCGTGCCAACATGCTATTAGAATGATCATGATGTGGTATGATGGGATGGTATCCTCCTTTGAATGAATTGAGTGACTCGACTTGGCACATGTTCACGCATGTAGTTGAAACAAATCAACATAGCCTTCATGATATTTATGTTCATGGTAGATTATATCCTACTCATGCTTGTTCTCGGTGTGAATTAATTTTAATGCACGTTTATGACTGTTGTCGCTCTCTCAGTTGGTCGCTTCCCAGTCTTTTGCTAGCCTTCACCTGTACTAAGCGGGAATACTGCTTGTGCATCCAAACTCCTTAAACCCCAAAGTTGTTCCATATGAGTCCACCATACCTTCCTATATGTGGTATCTACCTGCCGTTCCAAGTAAATTTGTATGTGCCAAACTCCAAACCTTCAAATGAAATTCTGTTTTGTATGCTCTAGCAGCTCATGTTTCAACTAGGGCTGCCTATATCTTCCATGCTAGGTGGGTTATTCTCAAGAGAAGTGGACTCCGCTCCTCATTCACGAGAAAGGGCCGGTAACCGGGATGCCCAGTCCCATGATCCAAAAAGATCAAAAGCAAATCAAAATAATTAAACAAAACTCCCCCATAGTTGTTGTTAGTTGGAGGCACTCGTTGTTTCGAGCAAGCTATGGATTGATGCTTGTTGGTGGTTGGGGGAGTATAAACCTTTACCATTCTGTTTGGGAACTACCTATAATGCATGTACTATGGAAGATACAACCATCTCATAGTTGTTGCGTTGACAGCAAAAGTATGCCGCTCAAAATGTTATTCAATCTCTATTTTAAAATCGAGCTATGGCACCTCTACGAATCCCTGCTTCCCTCTGCGAAGGGCCTATCTATTTACTTTTATGTTGAGTCCTCACCCTTCTTATTAAAAAGCATCCGCTGGAGAGCACACTGTCATTTGCATTCATTACTATTGGTTTATATTGGGTATGACTTGACTGGATCTCTTTTATCATGAATTACAATGTTTAGTCAGCCCTTGATCTTTAAAGGTGCTCTGCATTTATGATTTGCGGTCTCAGAAAGGTCTAGCGAGATACCATTTTGTTATATCATACTATGATTGTTTTGAGAAAGTGTTGTCACCCGAGTTTTATTATTATGGCTTGCTAGCTGATTATGCCATTGATATAAGTAATTGTGAGACCGAGGTGTCATTGTGAGTATGGTTAGTTCATAATATTTGCTGAAACCTGAATGCTGGCTTTGCATGTTTACAACAACAAGAGCAAACAGAGTTTGTAAAAGTTTTTCTTTATCACTTTCAGTTCATCAACTGAATTGCTTGAGGACAAGCAAAGGTTTAAGCTTGGGGGAGTTGATACGTCTCCAACGTATCTACTTTTCCAAACACTTTTGCCCTTGTTTTGGACTCTAACTTGCATGATTTGAATGAAACTAACCCGGACTGACGCTGTTTTCAACAGAACTGCTATGACGTTGTTTCATGTGTAGAAAACAAAAGTTCTCGGAATGTCCTGAAAATCCTCGGAGGCACTTTTTGGAAAATATAAAAAATACCAGAGAAAGAATCAAGACCAGGGGGCCCACACCCTGTCCACGAGGGTGGGGGGCGCGCCCTCCCCCCTGGGCGCGCCCCCCTGTCTGGTGGGCCCCCTGAGGCTCCGCCGACCTCAACTCCAACTCCATATATTCCGTCTTGCGGAGAAAAAAATCAGAGAGAAAGTTTCATCGCGTTTTACAATACGGAGCTGCCGCCAAGCCCTAATCTCTCTCGGGAGAGCTGATCTGGAGTCCGTTCTGGGCTTCGGAGATGGGGATTCGTCGCCGTCGTCATCATCAACCATCCTCCATCACCAATTTCATGATGCTCACTGCCGTGTGTGAGTAATTCCATCGTAGGCTTGCTGGACGGTGATGGGTTGGATGAGATTTACCATGTAATCAAGTTAGTTTTGTTAGGGTTTGATCCCTAGTATCCACTATGTTCTGAGATTGATGTTGCTATGACTTTGCTATGCTTAATGCTTGTCACTAGGGCCCGAGTGCCATGATTTCAGATCTGAACCTATTATGTTTTCATGAATATATGTGTGTTCTTGATCCTATCTTGCAAGTCTATAGTCACCTATTATGTGTTATGATCCGACAACCCCGAAGTGACAATAATCGGGATACTTCTCGGTGATGACCATAGTTTGAGGAGTTCATGTATTCACTATGTGTTGCTTTGGTCCGGTTCTCTATTAAAAGGAGGCCTTAATATCCCTTTAGTTTCCACTAGGACCCCGCTGCCACGGGAGGGTAGGACAAAAGATGTCATGCAAGTGCTTTTCCATAAGCACGTATGACTATTTACGGAATACATGCCTACATTACATTGATGAATTGGAGATAGTTCTGTGTCACCCTATGTTATAGCTATTACATGAGGAATCGCATCCGACATAATTATCCATCACCGATCCATTGCCTATGAGCTTTTCACATCTTGTGCTTCACTTATTTACTTTTTCGTTGCTATTGTTACAATCACTACAAAACCCAAAAACATTACTTTTGCTACCATTACCTTTATTATCCTATTACTTTGCTACTAAATACTTTGCTGCAGATACTAAGTTATCCAGGTGTGGTTGAATTGACAACTCAACTGCTAATACTCAAGAATATTCTTTGGCTCCCCTTGTGTCGAATCAATAAATTTGGGTCGAATACTTTACCCTCGAAAGCTGTTGCGATCCCCTACACTTGTGGGTTATCACTCTAAGAACCCTAAAAAACACCGTCCCTACCTATGTGAGTTTAATGATAATGAAATCTTATCTTCTTATGAAAAGGGTGTTTATAGTTACTATGATATCGAACAAATTGAAGAATTTGTTGCTTTTAAGGGTGCTCATGAAGTTGCTTCTTTGATTGAAAAGTATGATATTGCTCTCTACAAATCTAAAAATTCCGACATACTTAAATATTGATATGAAAACTATGCTCTTAATGCCTATGTTAAGGAGTTTATGGAGAGAATGACCGTTGCTTTGGAAGAAAATAATGATATGCATGAATCTATAGATAATTATGATTCCGATGATTTGATTGAAATATCCCTTGATGAACATGATGCTTGCTATGCTTATGGCCATGAAGCCAATACTTATGGAGATGAATTTGCTATAGTTCCTTATGTTAAACATGAGATTGTTGCTATTGCATCCATACTTGATAGTTCCTTGAATGAAAAGCTTGATTGCAATGATGTTATTATAAATTCTATTAATGTCAATTGGGCTAATAATATGCAAAACCCTAAGCTTGGAGATGCTAATTTTGCCATGTCTACTACTTGTTGTAATGATCATGATTGGAGTGATTCTTCTTATGATCTTGAAAATTTGTTTAAGCCTCATGATGAATATGAGATTGATAATAATGTTTGCAATAATATTGAAAGTGAGTTTGGAAGAGTGTCAACTTTAGATCCCACATATTTGGAGAATGTTCAATCTTATGAATTTTTTGATAAAAGTGGGTTTGGAGAGGTCATGACTTTAGTTAATGGTAATCCCACTATTTTGGAAGAGTGTCAACTTCGCATGCATGTGGATCATGTTGAGAATATGTTATGTGATAGCAATTTTATTGAATTTGCTTGTGATCCTACATGTAATTATTATGAGAGAGGAAAATATGGTTGTACAAATTTTCATGTTACTAAATTACCTCTCTATCATGTTGAGATTGTTATCGTCTCTTTCTTCTACCTTTGCATATGCTAGTTTTTGCTTTGCCTTGATAATTTGTTTGCTTATAAAATGCCTATGCATAGGAAACATGTTAGACTTAGATGTGTTTGTCATGTATTTTGTGGTGCTCTCTTTGCGCTTCAATTCATGTATTTCATATGAGCATAATTGAAATCTCAATGCCTAGCTAAAAGGCTCTAAAGAAAAGCGCTTGTTGGGAGGCAACCCAATTTTATTTTTGTTCTTTGTTTTTTGCTCCTGTTTTGCTTTGAATAATTCATCTAGCCTCTAGTTAGATGTTGTTTTGTGTTTTAATTAGTGTTTGTGCCAAGTAAGACCTTTGGGATAGCTTACGGTGATAGTTGTTTTAATCTTGCTGAGAAACAGAAACTTTTGCGCCCAGGAAAATAATTTTCATATTTCACAGAAGCGTGCTTTTGATATGATTCTTTTTGCACTGAATTGGTACACAAATTTCCCAGGTTGTCCTATTTTTTCAGAAGTTTTGGAGTTACATAAGTATTTGAGAGTTACAGATTGCTACAGACTGTATTGTTTTTGACAGATTCTATTTTTTCTATGTGTTGTTTGCTTATTTGATGAATCTATGGGTAGTATCAGGGGGTATGAACCATGGAAAAGTTGGAACATAGTAGATATTACACCAATATAAATAAAGAATGAGTTCACAACAGTACCAAAAGTGGTGATTTATTTTCTTATACTAACGGAGCTTATGAGATTTTCTGTTGAGTTTTGTGTTGTGAAGTTTTCAAATTTTGGGTAAGGATTTTAAGGACTATGGAATAAGGAGTGGAAAGAGCCTAAGCTTGCGGATGCCCAAGTCACCCCAAGGTAATATTCAAGGCTAAACAGGAGCCTAAGTTTGGGGATGCCCCAGAAGGCATCCCCTCTTCCGTCTTCGTCTATCGGTAACTTTACTTGAGGATATATTTTTATTCACCACATGATATGTATTTTGCTTGGAGCGTCTTGTATCATATGAGTCTTTGCTTTTTAGTTTGCCTCAATCATCCTTGTTGTACACACCTTTTCAGAGGGACACACATGAATCATGATTTATTAGACTACTCTATGTGCTTCACTTATATCTTTTGAGCAAGGCAATTTTGCTCTAGTGCTTCACTTATATCTTTTTAGAGCACGGCGATGGTTTTATTTTATAGAAATTGATGAACTCTCATGCTTCACTTATATTATTTTGAGAGTCTTTAAACAGCATGGTAATTTGCTTTGGTTAGAAATTTGGTCCTAATATGATAGGCATCCAAGAGGGATATAATAAAAACTTTCATATAAAGTACATTGAATACTATGAGAAGTTTGATTCCTTATGATTGTTTTGTGATATGGAGATGGTGATATTAGAGTCATGCTAGTAAGTAATTGTGAATTTGAGAAATACTTGTGGTTTGTGAGTCCCGTAGCATGCACGTATGGTGAACCGTTAAGTAACGAAGTTGGAGCATGAGATTTTTTTTTTGATTGTCTTCCTTATGAGTGGCGGTCGGGGACGAGCGATGGTCTTTTCCTACTAATCTAGCCCCCTAGGAGCATGCGTGTAGTACTTCGTTTTGATGACTAATAGATTTTTGCAATAAGTTTGTGAGTTCTTTATGACTAATGTTGAGTCCATGGATTATACGCACTCTCATCCTTCCATCATTGCTAGCCCTCTAGTACCGCGCAACTTTCACCGGTACCATACACCCACCATATACCTTCCTCAAAACAGCCACCATACCTACCTACTATGGAATTTCCATAGCCATTCCGAGATATATTGCCATGCAACTTTTCACTGTTCTGTTTATTATGACACGCTTCATCATTGTCATATTGCTTTGCATGATCATGTAGTTGACACCGTATTCGTGGAAAAGCCACCTATCATAATTTTTTCATACATGTCACTCTTGATTCATTGCACATCCCGGTAGACCACCGGAGGCATTCATATAGAGTCGTATTTTGTTCTAAGTATTGAGTTGTGATTCTTGAGTTGTAAGTAAATGAAAGTGTGATGATCTTCACTATTAGAGCATTGTCTCATGTGAGGAAAGGATGATGGAGACTATGATTCCCCCACAAGTTGGGATGAGACTCTGGCCGAAAAAAAGAGAAATAAAAGAGGCCAAAAAATGAGAAAGTCCCAAATAAATATAAAAAATGAGAGAAAAAGGGAGAAGGGGCAATGTTACTATCCTTTTTCCATACTTGTGCTTCAAAGTAGCACCATGATCTTCATGATGGAGAGTCTCCTACATGATCTTCATGATGGAGAGTCTCCTATTTTGTCACTTTCATATGCTAGTGGGAATTTTTCATTATAGAACTTGGCTTGTATATTTCAATGATGGGCTTCCTCAAATTGCCCTGGGTCTTCGTGAGCAAGCAAGTTGGATGCACACCCACTTAGTTTTATTTTTGAGCTTTCATAAACTTATAGCTCTAGTGCGTCCGCTGCATGGCAATCCCTACTCACTCACATTGATATTTATTGATGGGCATCTCCATAGCCCGTTAATACGCCTAGTTGATGTGAGACTATCTCCCTCTTTTTGTCTTCTCCACCACCACCATGTTCTATTTCACCTATAGTGTTATGTCCATGGCTCACGCTCATGTATTGCGCGAAAGTTGAAAAGGTTTGAGAACATCAAAAGTATGAAACAATTGCTTGGTTTGTCATAGGGGTTGTGCATGATTTAAATATTTTGTGTGATGAAGATGGAGCATAGCCAGACTATATGATTTTGTAGGGATAAGCTTTTTTTGGCCATTTTATTTTGAGAAGACATAACTACCTTGTTAGTATGCTTGAAATATTATTGTTTTTATGTCAATTAAAGTTTTGTTTTGAATATTGTGGATCTGAACATTCATGCCACAATAAATAAAATTACATAGATAAATATGTTAGGTAGCATTCCACATCAAAAATTCTGTTTTTATCATTTACCTACTCGAGGACGAGCAGGAATTAAGCTTGGGGATGCTTGATACATCTCCAATGTATCTATAATTTTTTATTGTTCCATGTTATTATATTACCTGTTTTGAATGTTTTATATGCATTAATATGCTATTTTATATTATTTTTGGGACTAACCTATTAACCTAGAGCCCAGTGCCAGTTCCTATTTTTCCTTGTTTTTGAGTTTCACAGAAAAGGAATACCAAACGGAGTCCAAACGGAATGAAACCTTCGCGATGAGTTTTCTTGGACCAGAAGACAACCAAGCGACTTGGAGATGAGGTTGGAGGAGCCACGAGGCGGCCACAAGGACGGAGGGCGCGCCCCCACCCTTGTGGGCCCCCCATGACCCTCCTGACCTAATTCTTTTGCCTGTATATTCCCATATATCCCCAAACCAATAGAGGCATCCACGAAAACACTTTCCCACCGCCGCAACCTTTTGTACCCGTGATATCCCATCTAGGGGCCTTTTCCAGCGTTCTGTCGGAGGGGGATTCGATCATGGAGGGCTTCTACATCAACTCTATTGCCCTTCCGATGAAGCGTGAGTAGTTTACCTCAGACCTATGGGTCCATAGCTAGTAGCTAGATGGCTTCTTCTCTCTCTTTGATTCTCAATACCATGTTCTCCTCATTGTTCTTGGAGATCTATTTGATGTAATACTTTTTTGCGGTGTGTTTGCTGAGATCCGATGAATTGTGGATTTATGATCAGCTTATCTATGAATATTATTTGAATCTTCTCTGAATTCTTATATGCATGATTTGATATCTTTGTAATCTCTTCGAACTATCAGTTTGGTTTGGCCAACAAGATTGGTTTTTCTTGCAATGGGAGAAGTGCTTAGCTTTGGGTTCAATCTTGAAGTGTCCTTTCCCAGTGACAGTAGGGGCAGCAAGGCACGTATTGTATTGTTGCCATCAAGGATAAAAGGATGGGGTTTTCATCATATTGCTTGAGTTAATTCCTCTACATCATGTCATCTTACTTAATGTGTTACTCCGTTCTTTATGAAATTAATACTCTAGATGCATGTTGGATAGTGGTCGATGTGTGGAGTAATAGTAGTAAATGCAGAATCATTTTGGTCTACTTGACACAGATGTGATGCCCATATTCATGATCATTGCCTTAGATATCATCATAACTTTGCGCTTTTCTATCAATTGCTCGGTAGTAATTTGTTCACCCACCGTATTATTTGCTATCTTGAGAGAAGCCTCTAGTGAAACATATGGCCCCTGGTTTTATTTTCCATCATATAAGTTTCTGATCTACAATATTAGTTTCTGGTCTACTATTCTTGAAATCTTTTACTTTCCGATCTATAAACCAAAAATACCAAAAAAATTACTTTATCGTTTATCTATCTCTATCAGATCTCACTTTTGCAAGTAACCATGAAGGGATTGACAAGCCCTTTATCGCATTGGGTGCAAGTTTGTTTGATTGTTTGTGCACGTATTCGGTGAATTGTGCGTTGTCTCCTACTAGATTGGTACCTTGGTTCTCAAACTGAGGGAATACTTATCTCTACTTTGCTGCATCACCATTTACTCTTCAAGGGAAAAATCAACGCAAGCTCAAGAAGTAGCATGCATCGGTCGTCCCTGGCCTTCGTTCTTCCTATGTTTCCGTACTGGACTGGTTGTCTCGGTCGTTCGGAGGGGCTCGGTCGTCCGGGCACTGGGGGTGTCGGATGTCCGGTCCTTGTTGGGCATCTGATCGCTGTAGCATGCGCTGGCCGGGACTTCTGTCTGGGTGGAAGGTGTATCAGACGTCCGGTGGACGCCGGTCGTCCGGGCGCTATAGGGTGTCGGATGTCTGGTGGCCCATTGGTCGTCCGGCCGTTGTAGACTCCGTAGCTCCATCTTCTTCCATCTTCGCTTCCACGCTTCCCTCACGGATGGTGTAGGTGTTCCTTCGCGCTTGCACTCCTTCTCATCATCCGTGAAGCTCCGGCAATTCCTATGCATGCACACGAGTGGAGTGTCAAGTAGTATACCATCCTCGAAGGGGTCAAGTGAGCACTTGTAAAGAAGATGATTCACCTTTATGTATGTGAAGAAGATGTCGCACGTGTCACTTGCAAAACGGGCTCTTGACATGGTGATGTCCGTAGGATGCTCCACATCACCAGCTCTCGCGTCGGTCCAGTGCCTCGCCCGTGGGCGGTGACCATGCCAAGCCGTCAGGTGGAGGCCTTCCCCGCCCTCTCGTAGCCCCCCGTGCCACCACCTCATAGCCGCCGGAGTTTGGACACAATGCTACCCCCACCTCTCCCGGGTCCTCCTCCCCCTGGGGCAGTTCGCCTCACACTGTCCAGGAGTTAGGTGGCCCGAGGGTCATCAATGGCAAGCGTGGCCGACCCTTGTGTTGACACTCAAAAGTGGCACAATCATATAGAATAGCTTTAAGTTATATCAAGACTAATTCAAACTTATGATTGGAGGAAACCTCCGTATGGCTCTCTTGAAGAAGATCAAGATGGATATGAACATCGTATAAAACGAATCTCTTATGCAATAGTTATGACAAGTTCAGAGATGTTCATGTTGACACCAGATTAACGAATGGCATGAAACTCAATTACGATGGACTTTGATGGAAAATGTTTCCACATGAAAGTTGTGCATCTCGTCGAAACGATCGATTTTGATATAAAGATCGTCCTAATCCGAGATCGTATGCAAAAGTTAGAGCCATTCGAATGCAGCCATGCCACGAGGCTACATATGGTGCCCCCACCATGTTGGGGGAACGTAGTAATTTCAAAAAAATTCCTACGCACACGTAAGATCATGCTGATGCATAGCAATGAGAGGGGAGAGTGTGTCCACGTACCCTCGTAGACTGAAAGCGGAAGCGTTAGAACAATGCGGTTGATGTAGTCGTACGTCTTCACGGCCCGACCAATCAAGCACCAAAACTACGACACCTCCGAGTTCTAGCAAACGTTTAGCTCGCTGACGTCCCCCGAACTCCGATCCAGCCAAGTGTCGAGGGAGAGTTCTGTCAGCATGACGGCGTGGTGATGATCTTGATGTTCTACCGTCGCAGGGCTTCGCCTAAGCACCACTACCATATTATCGAGGAGGACTATGGCGGAGGGGGGCACCGCACACGGCTAAGAGATCAATGATCAATTGTTGTGTCTAGAGGTGCCCCCCTGCCCCCGTATATAAAGGAGCAAGGGGGAGGGGGCGGCCGGCCAGGGAGGAGGCGCGCCAAGGGGAGTCCTACTCCCACCGGGAGTAGGACTCCCTCCTTTCCTTGTCCAGGTAGGAGAGGGGGAAGGAAGGGAGAGAGGGGAGGAAGGAAAAGGGGGGCGTCGCCCCCCCCCCTCCTTGTCCAATTCGGACTAGAGGGGGAGGGGGCGCACGGCCTGCCATGGCCGCCCCTCCTCTTCTCCACTTTAGGCCCAAGTGGCCCATTACCCCCCTGGGGGGTTCCGGTAACCCCCTGGTACTTCGATATATATCTGATAACCTCCGAAACTTATTCTGGTGTCCGAATATAGTCGTCCAATATACCAATCTTCATGTCTCGACCATTTCGAGACTCCTCGTCATGTCCATAATCACATTAGGGACTCCGAACAAACTTCGGTACATCAAAACTCATAAACTCATAATATAACTGTCATCGAAACCTTAAGCATGCGGACCCTATGGGTTCGAGAACTATGTAGACATGATCGAGAACTGTTTCCGGTCAATAACCAATAGCGGAACCTGGATGCTCATATTGGCTCCTACATATTCTACGAAGATCTTTATCGGTCAAACCGCATAACAACATATGTTGTTCCCTTTGTCATCGGTATGTTACTTGCCCGAGATTTGATCGTCGGTATCTCAATACCTAGTTCAATCTCGTTACCGGCAAGTCTCTTTACTTGTTATGTAATACATCATCTCGCAACTAACTCATTAGTCACATTGCTTGCAAGGCTTATAGTGATGTGTATTACCGAGAGGGCCCGGAGATACCTCTCCGACAATCAGAGTGACAAATCCTAATCTCAAAATACGCCAACCCAACAAGTACCTTCGGAGACACCTGTAGAGCACCTTTATAATCACCCAGTTACGTTGTGATGTTTGGTAGCACACAAAGTGTTCCTCTGGTAAACGGGAGTTGCATAATCTCATAGTCACAGGAACATGTATAAGTCATGAAGAAAGCAATAGCAATATACTAAACGATCAAGTGCTAAGCTAACGGAATGGGTCAAGTCAATCACATCATTCTCTCGATGTTGTGATCCCGTTAATCAAATGACAACTTTTTTGTCCATGTCTAGGAAACATAACCATCTTTGATAAATGAGCTAGTCAAGTAGAGGCATACTAGTGACACTCAGTTTGTCTATGTATTCACACATGTATCATGTTTCCGGTTAATACAATTCTAGCATGAATAATAAACATTTATCATGAAATAAGGAAATAAATAATAATTTATTATTGCCTCTAGGGAATATTTCCTTCAATCTCCCACTTGCACTAGAGTCAATAATCTAGATTACACAGTAATGATTCTAACACCCATGGAGCCTTGGTGTTGATCATGTTTTGCTCGTGGAAGAGGCTTAATCAACGGGTCTGCAACATGCAGATCCATATGTATCTTGCAAATCTCTATGTCTCCCACCTGGACTTGGTCCCGGATGGAATTGAAGCGTCTCTTGATATGTTTGGTCCTCTTGTGAAATCTGGATTCCTTTGCCAAAGCAATTGCACCAGTATTATCACAGAAGATCTTCATTGTTCCTGATGCACTAGGTATGACACCTAGATCGGAAATGAAATCCTTCATCCAGACTCCTTCATTTGCTGCTTCCGAAGTAGCTATGTACTCCGCTTCACATGTAGATCCCGCCATGACGCTTTGTTTAGAACTGCACCAACTGACAGCTCCACCGTTCGATATAAACATGTATCCGGTTTGCGATTTAGAATCGTCCGGATCAGTGTCAAAGCTTTCATCGACGTAACCATTTATGACTAGCTCTTTGTCACCTCCATAAACGAGAAACATATCCTTAGTCCTTTTCAGGTATTTCAGGATATTCTTGACCGTTGTCCAGTGATCCACTCCTGGATTACTTTGGTACCTCCCTGCTAAACTTATTGCTAAGCATACATCAGGCCTGGTACACAACATTTCATACATGATAGAGCCTATGGCTGAAGCATAGGTAACATCTTTCAATTTTTTTCTCTATCTTCTGTTGTGGTCGGGCATTGAGTCTGACTCAACTTCACACCTTGTAATACAGGCAAGAACCCTTTCTTTGTCTGATCCATTTTGAACTTTTTCAAAACTTTATCAAGGTATGTGCTTTGTGGAAGTCCAATTAAGCGTCTTGATCTATCTCGATAGATCTTGATGCCTAATATGTAAGCAGCTTCACCGAGGTCTTCCATTGAAAAACTTTTATTCAAGTATCCCTTTATGCTATCTAGAAATTCTATATAATTTCCAATCAACAATATGTCGTCTACATATAATATCAGAAATGCTACAGAGCTCCCACTCACTTTCTTGTAAATACAGGCTTCTCCAAAAGTCTGTATAAAACCATATGCTTTGATCACACTATCAAAGCGTTTATTCCAACTCCGAGAGGCTTGCATTAGTCCATAAATGGATCGCTGGAGCTTGCATACTTTGTTAGCATCTTTTGGATCAACAAAACCTTCTGGTTGCATCATATACAACTCTTCTTCCAGAAATCCATTCAGGAACGCAATTTTAACATCCATTTGCCATATTTCATAATCATAAAATGCGGCAATTGCTAACATGATTCGGACAGACTTAAGCATCGCTACGGATGAGAAAGTCTCATCGTAGTCAACCCCTTGAACTTGTCAAAAACCTTTTGCAACAAGTCGAGCTTTGTAGACAGTTACATTACCATCAGCGTCAGTCTTCTTCTTGAAGATCCATTTATTCTCGATGGCTTGCCGATCATCGGGCAAGTCAACCAAAGTCCATACTTTGTTCTCATACATGGATCCCATCTCAGATTTCATGGCCTCAAGCGATTTTGCAGAATCTGGGCTCATCATCGCTTCCTCATAGTTCGTAGGTTCATCATGGTCAAGTAACATGACTTCCATAATAGGATTGCCATACCACTCTGGTGCGGATCATATTCTGGTTGACCTATGAGGTTCGATAGTAACTTGATCTGAAGTTTCATGATCAATATCATTAGCTTCCTCACTAATTGGTGTAGTCGTCACAGGAACTGGTTTCTGTGATGAACTACTTTCCAATAAGGGAGCAGGTACAGTTACCTCATCAAGCTCTACTTTCCTCCCACTCACTTCTTTCGAGAGAAACTCCTTCTCTAGAAAGGATCCATTCTTGCCAACGAATGTCTTGCCTTCGTATCTGTGATAGAAGGTGTACCCAACAGTTTCCTTTGGGTATCCTATGAGGACACATTTCTCCAATTTGGGTTCGAGCTTATCAGGTTGAAGTTTTTCACATAAGCATCGTAGCCCCAAACTTTAAGAAACGATAACTTTGGTTTCTTGCCAAACCATAGTTCATAAGGCATCGTCTCAACGGATTTTGATGGTGCCCTATTTAACGTGAATGCGGCCATCTCTAAAGCATAACCCCAAAATGATAGTGGTAAATCAGTAAGAGACATCATAGATCGCACCATATCTAGTAAAGTGTGATTACGACGTTCGGACACACCATTACGTTGTGGTGTTCCGGGTGGCATGAGTTGCGAAACTATTCTGCATTGTTTCAAATGTAAACCAAACTCGTAACTCAAATATTCTCCTCCACGATCAGATCGTAGAAACTTTATTTTCTTGTTACGATGATTTTCAACTTCACTCTGAAATTCTTTGAACCTTTCAAATGTTTCAGACTTATGTTTCATTAAGTAGATATACCCATATCTGCTTAAATCATCTGTGAAGGTGAGAAAATAACGATACCCGCCGCGAGCTTCAATATTCATTGGACCACATACATCTGTATGTATGATTTCCAACAAATTAGTTGCTCGCTCCATAGTTCCGGAGAACGGTGTTTTAGTCATCTTGCCCATGAGGCATGGTTCACAAGTACCAAGTGATTCATAATCAAGTGATTCCAAAAGTCCATCAGTATGGAGTTTCTTCATGCGCTTTATACCAATATGACCTAAACGGCAGTGCCACAAATAAGTTGCACTATCATTATCAACTCTACATCTTTTGGTTTCAACATTATGAATGTGTGTATCACTACTATCGAGATTCATCAAAAATAGACCACTCTTTAAGGGTGCATGACCATAAAAGATATTACTCATATAAATAGAACAACCATTATTCTCAGATTTAAATGAATAACCGTCTCACATCAAACAAGATCCAGATATAATGTTCATGCTCAACGCTGGCACCAAATAACAATTATTTAGGTCTAAAACTAATCCTGAAGGTAGATGTAGAGGTAGCGTGCTGACGGCGATTACATCGACTTTGGAACCATTTCCCATGCTCATCGTCACCTCGTCCTTAGCCAGTGTCCGCTTAATTCGTAGTCCCTATTTTGAGTTGCAAATATTAGCAACAGAACCAGTATCAAATACCCAGGTGCTACTGCGAGCTCTGGTAAGGTATACGTCAATAACATGTATATCACATATACCTTTGTTCATCTTGCCATCCTTCTTATCTGCCAAATACTTGGGGCAGTTCTGCTTCCAGTGACCAGTCTGTTTGCACTAGAAGCACTCAGTCTCAGACTTAGGTCCAGACTTGGGTTTCTTCTCTTGAGCAGCAACTTGTTTGTTGTTCTTCTTGAAGTTCCCCTTCTTCTTCCCTTTACCCTTTTTCTTGGAACTGGTGGTTTTGTTGACCATCAACACTTGATGCTCCTTTTTGATTTCTACCTCCGCAGCCTTTAGCATAGCGAAGAGCTCGGGGATAGTCTTGTTCATCCCTTGCATATTATAGTTCATCACAAAGCTCTTGTAGCTTGGTGGCAGTGATTGAAGAATTCTGTCAATGATGCAAGCATCCGGAAGATTAACTCCGAGTTGAAACAAGTGATTGTTATACCTAGACATTCTGAGTATATGCTCATTGACAGAACTATTCTCCTCCATCTTGCAGCTGTAGAACTTATTGGAGACTTCATATCTCTCAATCCGGGCATTTGCTTGAAATATTAACTTAAACTCCTGGAACATCTCATATGCTCCATGACGTTCAAAACGTCGTTGAAGTCCCGGTTCTAAGCCGTAAAGCATGGCACACTGAACTATCGAGTAGTCATCAGCTTTGCTCTGCCAAACATTCACAACGTCCGCAGTTGCATCTGCAGCAGGCCTGTCACCCAGCGGTGCTTCCAGGACATAATTCTTCTGTGCAGCAATGAGGATAATCCTCAAGTTACTGACCCAGTCCGTGTAATTGCTACCATCATCTTTCAACTTCGCTTTCTCAAGGAACGCATTAAAATTCAATGGAACAACAGCACGAGCCATCTATCTACAATCAACACAGACATGCAAAATACTATCAGGTACTAAGTTCATGATAAATTTAAGTTCAATTAATCATATTACTTAAGAACTCCCACTTAGACATCTCTCTAATCATCTAAGTGATCACGTGATCAAAATCAACTAAACCATAACCGATCATCACGTGAAATGGAGTAGTTTTCAATGGTGAACATCATTATGTTGATCATATCTACTATATGATTCACGCTCGACCTTTCGGTCTCAGTGTTCCGAGGCCATATCTGCATATGCTGGGCTCGTCAAGTTTAACCTGAGTATTATGCGTGTGTAAAACTGGCTTGCACCCGTTGTAGATGGACGTAGAGCTTATCACACCCGATCATCACGTGGTGTCTGGGCACGACGAACTTTGGCAACGGTGCATACTCAGGGAGAACACTTTTATCTTGAAATTTAGTGAGAGATCATCTTATAATGCTACCATCAATCAAAGCAAGATAAGATGCATAAAGGATAAACATCAAATGCAATCAATATAAGTGATATGATATGGCCATCATCATCTTGTGCTTGTGATCTCCATCTCTGAAGCACCGTCATGATCACCATCGTCACCGGCGCAACACCTTGATCTCCATCGTAGCATCGTTGTCGTTTCGCCACCTATTGCTTCTACGACTATTACTACCGCTTAGTGATAAAGTAAAGCAATTACAGGGCGATTGCATTGCATACAATAAAGCGACAACCATATGGCTCCTGCCAGTTGCCGATAACTCGATTACAAAACATGATCATCTCATACAATAAAATATAGCATCACGTCTTGACCATATAACATCACAACATGTCCTGCAAAAAGAAGTTAGACGTCCTCTACTTTGTTGTTGCAAGTTTTACATGGCTGCTACTGGCTGAGCAAGAACCGTTCTTACCTACGCATCAAAACCACAACGATAGTTCGTCAAGTTAGTGTTGTTTTAACCTTCTCAAGGACCAGACATAGCCACACTCGGTTCAACTAAAGTTGGAGAAACTGACACCCGCCAGCCACATGTGTGCAAAGCACGTCGGTAGAACCAGTCTCGTGTAAGCATACACGTAATGTCGGTCCGGGCCGCTTCATCCAACAATATCGCCGAACCAAAGTATGACATGCTGGTAAGCAGTATGACTTGTATCGCCCACAACTCACTTGTGTTCTACTCGTGCATATAACATCAACGCATAAAACCTAGGCTCTGATGCCACTGTTGGGGAACGTAGTAATTTCAAAAAAAATCCTACGCACATGCAAGATCATGGTGATGCATAGCAACGAGAGGGGAGAGTGTGTCCACATACCCTCATAGACCGAAAGCGGAAGCGTTAGAACAACACGGTTGATGTAGTCGTACGTCTTCACGCCCTGACCGATCAAGCACCGAAACTATGGCACCTCCGAGTTCTAGCACACGTTCAGCTCGATGACGTCCCTCGAACTCCGATCCAGCCGAGTGTCGAGGGACAGTTCCATCAGCACGACGGCATGGTGACGATCTTGATGTTCTACCGTCGCAGGGCTTCGCCTAAGCACCGCTACAATATTATCGAGGAGGACTATGGTGGAGGGAGGCACCGCACACGGCTAAGAGATCAATGATCAATTGTTGTGTCTAGAGGTGCCCCCCTGCCCCCGTATATAAAGGAGCAAGTGGGAGGGACCGGCCGGCCAGGGAGGAGGCGTGCCAAGGGGAGTCCTACTCCCACCGGGAGTAGGACTCCCTCCTTTCCTTGTCCAAGTAGGAAAGGGGGAAGGAAGGGAGAGAGGGGAGGAAGGAAAAGGGGGGCGCCCCCCCTCCTTGTCCAATTCGGACTAGAGGGGGAGGGGGCGCGCGGCCTGCCCTGGCCGCCCTCCTCTTCTCCACTTTGGGCCCAAGTGGCCCATTAACCCCCCGGGGGGTTCCGGTAACCCCCTGGTACTCCGGTATATATCCGATAACCTCCGAAACTTATTCTAGTGTCCGAATATAGTCGTCCAATATACCAATCTTCATGTCTCGACCATTTCGAGACTCCCCGTCATGTCCATAATCACATTAGGGACTCCGAACAAACTTCGGTACATCAAAAATCATAAACTCATAATATAACTGTCATCGAAACCTTAAGCATGCGGAACCTGCGGGTTCGAGAACTATGTAGACATGATCGAGAACTGTTTCCGGTCAATAACCAATAGCGGAACATGGATGCTCATATTGGCTCCTACATATTCTATGAAGATCTTTATCGGTCAAACCGCATAACAACATACGTTGTTCCCTTTGTCATCGGTATGTTACTTGCCCGAGATTTGATCGTCGGTATCTCAATACCTAGTTCAATCTCGTTACCGGCAAGTCTCTTTACTTGTTATGTAATACATCATCTCACAACTAACTCATTAGTCACATTGCTTGCAAGGCTTATATTGATGTGTATTACCGAGAGGGCCCAGAGATACCTCTCCGACAATCGGAGTGACAAATCCTAATCTCGAAATACGCCAACCCAACAAGTACCTTCGGAGACACCTGTAGAGCACCTTTATAATCACCCAGTTACGTTGTGATGTTTGGTAGCACACAAAGTGTTCCTCTGGTAAACGGGAGTTGCATAATCTCATAGTCATAGGAACATGTATAAGTCATGAAGAAAGCAATAGCAATATACTAAACGATCAAGTGCTAAGCTAACGGAATGGGTCAAGTCAATCACATCATTCTCTCAATGATGTGATCCCGTTAATCAAATGACAACTTTTTTGTCCATGGCTAGGAAACATAACCATCTTTGATAAACGAGTAGTCAAGTAGAGGCATACTAGTGACACTCAGTTTGTCTATGTATTCACACATGCATCATGTTTCCGGTTAATACAATTCTAGCATGAATAATAAACATTTATCATGAAATAAGGAAATAAATAATAATTTTATTATTTCCTCTAGGGCATACTTCCTTCACATGAGACATGATGTCTGATGGGTAGCGCCACCAATCGGCTGTCTTGCGCGAGCGATTTTGTCCTGAAGATGGCCTTGAATCGAAAAACGTTCAACATGAAAGTTGTTTGTCTCGTCCAAACGGTTAAATTTGCTTTTGGGCACATCTTTATAAGAGGTAGTTTGTAGCCTGTGAGAGTCAAAAACCGAACTAATGTCCCAGACTTACCTAAATCCGAGTCCGGTTAATTTTGGAAAGATTTAGGCGTGATTTGGAGTCCTTTTCTTGTACGGGAAGTCCATCCGCCTCTTATATACCTAAGGCGTGACGGCCGACTGAATAACACACAATCGATCTATCAATATATCACTTTTTACCTTTACCTTTGTCTTCTCCCTTGTTCTTCTTCTTCCTCGTCCTTCGTTCGTTTTTCTTGTTGCAGGGCGGTGATCCACGAGGCCCTAGGGGCGATCAGGTCGACCGAGGGCAACCCATAGCCGCTGCGCATCCAGGTGTCGGGTCCTCCTCCCCCTGGGGCAGTTCGCCTCTCACTGTCCAGGAGTTAGGTGGCCCGAGGGTCATCAATGGCAAGCGTGGGCGGCCCTTGATTTTTGGTTCCGCGCCGGATGCCGGTGGCGCGGTGGATTCGGCGGCCTCAATGGATTGCTCCTTTCTGGATCCATTGGATGATATGCAGCGCATGGAGCAGCACCTTTCCCATGAAATCGTGGTCACCATCACCGGGACGAGACCATAGGTAGGCCTGGCCGCGGTGGCGGCCACGCTCCATACTGAATTTGGCATCGAACCAAATGACATGTCCATCAGGCCATTTTTCCCGAAGGACTTCCTCGTATTTGCGACCCCCAATCATGTGCCGGCTCATGGTGGATCGCGACCACACCCCTAGCCCGGGCTTCTCTCTCTTCGGCCGTGGATGCACCAAGCACAGCCGACAACCGTCGCCCACCCTTTCCTAATCCCCCTGGAGCTGGTCGGCGTGCAGGCGCACGCGTGGACTAGGCGGACGGTGGAGGTGGTTTTGAGGGGTTGCAGGTTCGTGGTTCAGGTTGCGGAGCGCACGTCGCAGCGCAACAACATGGGTTCATTCCATGTGTGGCTCAAGACGGTCGATCCAGACAAGATTCCTCGCCGCCGCACTCTCTTCTTCCCTGAGCTGCCAGCGGGCCAACTCTGTGACCGTGCCTCGAGCGTACCCGATGCTCTGTGGTACCTAATGAGGTCACCTACTACAGTAGGGTCAAGGACCTCTCAGTCGGGGCCCACCTAGGGACCCACACCATCATTGGTAGGTGTCTGGACCGCATTAGCATTCAGATGCGTATAACTGGAAGTCCACTCGGATACCTCGACAACACTCGGACGCCTCCTCTCCAGTAGGCATGTCTACCAGCACTCGTACAAAGGAGATGAAGGCACGATGAGAGCTGCAACGGTCGGGGAATCCTAAGTCATTCTTTAAGTATAGTCATAGCGACCGTTACCTGTAGCTGTCATAGTTGTGACTATTTACATGTGTAATTGTCGTAGTTATGAGCATTGACAACCCTAGCAACATGGGAGTAAAGGAGGCCGTGGTGCACTCCATATAAGCCACCCTCCTCCTCCCGAGTAAGGGTTAAGCATTCTCTATAATCATACCCCCAAAGAAAACAAGCCTCAAGGCACGAGACGTAGGGTTGTTACCTCCTCTGAGAGGGGTCTGAACTCGTAAAACCCCAGGTGTTACACCTGAGTCGTAGCTAGGCTCTGCCTCTCTCTCGTACCCCTAGTACTCATTGTTAGGATCATAACCCCGACAATTGGCACCCGTTGTGGGGCTAGGTTGAACGACTTGTTCTCATGTTGGGCCTTGAATGCTTCCAAAGCTTGGAATGCCTACAAAGCATTCCAACAATGGGTGAGGTTGAACGGCTTGTTCTCATGTTGGGCCTTGAATGCTTCCAAAGCTTGGAATGCCTACAAATGAATCGCATGCAAGCACATGGGCAAATGGACATGCAAGCATAATGGAAATGAAGATGGACGACATGTCTACCATATCTTTGATGTCAAGGCCATTTGCCCATCGAGGGACGTCCCGTGAGTGGACCGTCTCATCATTCGTGGCCGGCATTCTGTCGAACAAGTTGCGGGCATCGGGGTGCATGTCGGCTAGGATCTCGTGTGGGTGTTTCCTGTGGCCCTCGGTGGCGTTGAGGTCGATGGCCATGGGCGGGGGCGTGGTCGGCGCCACAATGCTCACCTCCAGCGAGCATTCCCTAGAGAAAATGGGAGGCTTGCGTGGTAGGGATGAAAGCCGGGCATCGGCGGCGTGGTAGACGTGCGCAACGACTCTAGCAGTGGAACACGAGGAAAGGCTGACATGCCCATGTTGGCCGCGGCCACAGTGGTGGTGATGAGCCCATGCTAGCCTGGGTTTAACACTAAGTAGAGCATGGCCTTCCTTGTTGCCGCAACGAGGAGGGCCTTGTTTTCCTCCTGTTGTGCGATGGTGGCCAGGCGGGCGGCGGACGCCGCTTTGAGCTTGTCAGCCTTCACGTACTTCCGGTCCCTTCCTCTTGACCGACTGTTGTAGGATCTTGAAGTATGTCTAGAGGGGGGGGGGGTGATTAGACTACTTGACCAATTAAAAACTTAACCTTTTCCCAATTTTAGTCTTTGACATATTTTAGCTATCTTAGCACAAGTCAAGCAATCTTCACACAATTCAAGCAAGCATGCAAAGAGTATATGAGCAGCGGAAAGTAAAGCATGCAACTTGCAAGAATGTAAAGGGAAGGGTTTGGAGAATTCAAACGCAATTTGGAGACACGGTGATTTTTGAGCTGTGGTTCCGATAGGTGGTGCTATCGTACATCAACAATGGAGACTTCAACCCACGAAGGGTAACGGTTGCGCGAGTCCATGGAGGGCTCCACCCACGAAGGATCCACGAAGAAGTAACCTTGTCTATCCCACCATGGCCGTCGCCCACGAAGGACTTGCCTCACTGGTGGTAGATCTTCACGAAGTAGGCGATCTCCTTGCCCTTACAAACTCCTTGGTTCAACTCCACAATCTTGTCGGAGGCTCCCAAGTGATACCTAGCCAATCTAGGAGACACCACTCTCCAAGAAGTAACAAATGGTGTGTTGATGATGAACTCCTTGCTCTTGTGCTTCAAATGATAGTCTCCCCAACACTCAACTCTCTCACATAGGATTTGGATCTGGTGGAAAGAAGATTTGAGTGGAAAGCAACTTGGGGAAGGCTAGAGATCAAGATTCATATAGTAGGAATGGAATATCTTGGCCTCAACACATGAATAGGTGGTTCTCTCTCAGAAATGGTAAGTTGGAAGTGTAGGTTTGTTCTGATGGCTCTCTCCACTAATGAAGAGGAGGTGGAGGGGTATATATAGCCTCCACACAAATTCTAACCGTTACACACAATTTACCAATCTCGGTGGGACCGAATCAACAAACTTGGTCAGACCGATTTAGTAAACCTAGTGACCGTTAGTGATTTTGGTGGGACTGACATGCAACTCGGTAGGACCGATGTGGTTAGGGTTAGGGCATAACATAATCTCGGTGAGACCGATTATAGAAACTCGGTGAGACCGATTTTGGTAATAAGCTAACCAGAGAGTTGGTCAGGTAAACTCGGTGGGACCGATTCGCTCTTTTCGGTGGGGCCGAAATGTTACGAAAGGGAAACAGAGAGTTTACATTGCAATATCGGTGGGACCGATCGCTCACTTCGGTTAGACCGAAACGTTACAAATGGAAACAGAGAGATTACAATCCCATCTCGATGAGATCGAGATCCCTATCGGTGAGACCGATTTTCCTAGGGTTTGTGGCAGTGGCTATGACATCTGAACTCGGTGGCGCCGGATAGAAAGAATCGGTGGGGCCGAGTTTGACTTTAGGTTTAGGCCATATGTGGATATGAGAAAGTAGTTGAGGGTTTTTGGAGCATATCACTAAGCACTTGAAGCAAGAAACTCATCAAGCAACACCTCATCCCTCCTTGATAGTATTGACTTTTCCTATAGACTCAATGTGATCTTGGATCACTAAAATATAAAATGTAGAGTCTTGAGCTTTTGAGCTTGAGCCAATCCTTTTGTCCTTAGTATTTTGAGGGATCCACTTTCCTCATCCATGCCATGCCATTCATTGAGCTTTCCTGAAATATTTATCTTGGAATGATGTTAGCTCAATGAGCTATATGTTGTTAGGAATTACCAAAACCACCTAGGGATAGTTGCACTTTCAACTGCACAACCCGCTGTTCGTCCGTTAACGACTTCTTCTTCTTCTACGCCGGTGTCTTGCGGGCGACACGTGGCTTGCCTTTAGTGGAGGCGAGGAAGGCGACCGACGGCAGCGTTGAGGGTGCATGGGTCGTCCATGGCGAGCGTGCGGGAGCGCGAGCGAGTGGTAGTTTTTTTGGGAAAGAGAGGGAAATAGGGGTGGCTATGCCGCCAACTGGTGGGCCATGGAAGGACTAGACGAGCATCGCACAAATCCGTTTCGTGTCTGCGCCGGCGCAAACGAGGCCCAAATTTGGGCATGAAATAGGTCGCACAGCGGACGAAAAACAGACGAGAGTTTGCTTGGAGAGCAACTAATTAACGAGCGTTCCTTCTGGAGCCTCGCAACTACCAGCGCCACTTGGCGCGCTTTAAGCCATTCGCCACGTGTCACGCTCTGGACGCTCCCTCCGGATTTTTTTATTTTTCCGCACGCGTTTTCGGCTTCTTAATGGTTTTCCCTGTTTTTTTCGACGTTTTGGTTTTCCACCGGTCTTCCTTAGCTTTTCGATCAAATTTCTTTTGAAAAATTTCTTTTTGTGCAAGCGTTTTTTTTTCACGAGAGTCACGGTTTTGCTTCCGCGAGAGGCACGATTTTGCTTTAGCGTGAGTCACGCCCATGCCCCTCGGAAACAAAAAAAAACACATTTTCTGTCTTTTTTTGTTTCGCGAGTCACGGTTTTGCTTCCGCGAGAGGCACAGTTATGCTTTCGCGAGAGTCGCGGCCATGCCTCTCGGAAACAAAAAAAACACATTTTCTGTTTTTCTTTTCTTTCGTGAGAGACATGGTTTTGCTTCCACGAGAGGCATGGTTGTGCTTTCGAGAAAGTCACGGCCGTGCCTCTCGAAAACGAAAAAACGCGTTTTCCGTTTTTTTCTTTCGCGAGAGTCACGATTTTGCTTCCGCGAGAGGCATAGTTGTGCTTTCGCGAGAGTCACGGTCGTGCCTCCTCGGAAATGAAAAAACCCACATTTTCTCCTTTTTTTCCTTCCGCGGGAGTCACGGTTTTGCTCCCGTGAGAGGCACGGTTGTGATTTCGTAAGAGACACGGGCGTGCCTATTTCGGAAAGAGGAAAACCCTGTGCTCCCGGTTCGGTTTTTTCGTCCGTTTTTTTGGTAAAAAAGATCGTCAAAACATATCAACATGGGATCTAGTTTTAAAGATCTCGACGCGAGGAATTCAACGGTGAAAGCGGTTTGAAATTTGGACGCATGGTTTAAGAGATAAAACGTTTTAAATAAACAGATCTTGAATAAACAGATCTAGAAAAAAAAGGAAAACTCCCCGGTTACGACAAGTGGCGCATATGCAACGCGTCACTTGTCGTAACCTGAGGAGGTTAGAGTGATCTTCGCAACGAGTACTCCTCAACTAATGATTTCGGTTTTCCTTAAAAAAACACTAGTGATTTCGGTTTGTTTGGGTCGGCGTGTTAGGCCGATTTTCTATCCGTTTCGACCCAAACAAACACGTACGGACAAAATGTATCGGCGGTTGGAGTTGCTCTAGACTTTGAGTGTATTTACCTCTGTTAAATTACTTGGCTATCTACCGTGTGGCCCCGACTCCCAGTCACCAATCACCACGCTGGCATGTCCTTGATCTGTTAACTGGATGTTAATCGGACGGTGCAGGTGGCTTTGATTCTGAACCTGCCGTTCCTCTCAGGTCCGAGGCTCCTTCCCTCTCTTGGCCGACCCCCGAGCCGCCGGACCCCGCTGTTCGCCGGCGGCTGTAGTGAAGTCCCCGAGCTTCCTCCCAGCGAAGCGGCGCCACTTCCACTGTTCCAAGCTTGGAGTGGAACATTCAGGAGATCCATCCAAGCCGATTCCTTCTGCTGGTACGAAAATATTTCTCTCGATTGTTCTAGGAGTGTTTTGTTTGTTGCTGCGAGCAATCACAATACCCTCATAACCTCATTACTCCTCCAAGATACGCAAACCCATCCAGTTATCTGTGGATTCGGCTCGGTTTGTTGCAATAGCAGCTTGTTCCCCAGTATTTCGAGGGTTCGAATGAGTTAGGGTTTAGGTTACTCGCACGCGATTCTTCTCGACCTCGTGGTTTGCGCCTGCTGTTGATAGGTCACATGCGCGTAAATTTGTGTGTACTAGTGCTGTGTCTACCTGTGCTCGCTGGGATCTGGGAATCAAGAGTGACTGCAGTGATTAAGATCGCATATAGGGTGGTAGAAACATTTATGCGTGCTCAGATTCTGATGTTCTGGTGATGATTGTATGACAGTGTCCAGAACTACAGATGAGTTCGAAGAAAGTTCCGTTCAACCGTCATAAGGAGAATGAGGAGGCGAGGAAGAAGGTCAGGCAGGGGTTCAAGTCCCTTTTAACTTATTCTGAGACACGCCCATCTTTTTCTACATGTAAATTTCGTTCATATCTGATTTTGGTATGCTATAAGAGGGAGGAAGATGAAGCGGCACGCGTCTATGCGGAGTTTGTTGAGTCATTCAAGGGTGAAAGCACATCTGGATCAAAGTTTGTCCGTGGGGGCGTGATTGATCCCAATGCCAAGCTGAGAGCTGATTCTGAAGGTTAGTGATAGTGGTTTCATTTTACTATACTTCGTCATAGTTGCCTTTGCACCTTGCAGTTTCAGTATCAATCATGATGGATATATGCACTATTTCTTTTATTGCTCCAATTAATCAAGAGGCCGCCATTTTTACTCATTCGGCAATGACAGGTGGAAAGTCCAAAGATGGGTGGTCTGTTCCAAAGAAGGGCAGTAGGTAAACGGCAAAAAATACTTGATTTCTAGAAGATTGTATCCTGTGGCAGCACAGCTACATCTTTAGAAGTCATGTGCCAGTATGATCAGAACTGAGAATTTTGAGACCAAGCATGAGCAATTTTTACACGCTTGATGTGATATTATACCTTACAATTATGATTCATGAATTATTCGTTCATATACCTTTTATTGCCAAGTGCTTGATGCATTTGAAATAGTGGTCGGAAGAAGAAAACTGTCTTGCACAACCACATCCTCATTTCATGACTCGTATTGCACTCCCACATCCTCAGTTGCATTTATGCTGTTGTGCTAACTATAGCCGTGCCTTCTTGACAGAGCAATTCCTTGTTGCTGACATAGTGCTTAAGATGATGATGATGTTACAGAACTTGTTTTTAGCAGTTTTTTTAGTACACTAGTACCATGGCAATGACTCTCTGGAGTCATGGAGACACCAACCACGGAAGCATCCATGTAAACTGTTATTAATTGTGAGATGACTGTAAATTTGTGAACATATATGAATAATAATATAATGATGTCTCATGTTGTATTTGTTGGTATTACTGTAATAACTACCAAATGCATCAGAACAATGTGGAAGTATTTTTCACAATAAAGGAACATTTTTCAGATTATTACAAATGTTTTTATCACGGGCAGCGTTGCAGAGAATTTCTCATAATTGCGTGAAAACCAACATATTAAGCTTAACAACTAGTCTAGATTTAGGGCCACTTCATGGCTGCTGCGCCATAGGTTATGGTCTGATATGATTTTGTTACCATGGCTTCAAAGGTGTATTATGTCATAAAAAGGTGGAAACATTTAGGCACTGTTTGGATTATCGTTTTCCTTTTAAATACCCCTGTAAAAAATGCACGTCTCGTCCTGTTGGTTTGTTTCCGGCCGGAAATTGCTCAGTGTCCGGTAAGATGCACCTGTAAGTTAAATACATGCTATTACATTACACCGATGCCAAGCACGGCCTTAGGTACTTCTGAAAAGCCGTTGCAATGTCGGACGGAGCTTTACTTGTGACGAAATAACTATGTGTGTGTACTGGATCGACATGATTTAATAGAGAAAACCTGCCAAAGTGTCATTAATTTAATGAGAATATCCAAAGTACCCCTGTAGAGAGTGAAGTAAGTATTTATTTTGGTTGTATTGCTCCTATCCTTTCGCCGTTGTTGTTATCTGTAACCCCATGACATATATGTGTACAAATGATATGCAGCATAATCTGACTTATGAGCTCAATACATACCTTATATACGTCATATCATTATCCAGGTATGTTCCATCTTTTTTGCCGCCATCGTTTGGGAAAGAGCCGGACAAAAAGGTTAGCGCACTTTCATAGTTCTTATGATTGGCTCAGCGGTCAGTATGGTTCTTTGATTGAGCATTATCTTGACTTGCAGAAGGAAGATGAGCGGCCGAAGGAAAAGGAAAAAGGAAAGCCACGGGCAATAGATAAGTTCATGGAGGAACTCAAGTTTGAGCAAGAGCTTCGGGAAAGGCGTAATCAAGAACGTGACGGTCGACACGGTAACACCTCCGCGGTAGGTATTATATTATGTTAAAGTTGATCTTTTGGTTCTTTCCACTAGACATAATATCAAACTAATCCATAGGGCAGTTTTGATTATATTTAGCATGCTGAAGTATTCTTGTCAAATAGAATGTAGAAAACCAACCCTGCCAGTCAACATTGATAAACATTTTCTAAATAAGTTTCCAGCTAAATATGATAAATCTGTTGACTGGTTCTCCTAATTGTTTTCTCTCAGAATCTCTGCGGTTTGCCCTTGTATTTGCTGTACTGACGATTGAAGATTTTCCTGCAGTCCTCTAGCCATTTTGATGAACTACCAGATGAATTTGACCCCAGTGGGAGAATACCAGGATCATTTGATGATGGGGATCCACAAACCACAAACTTATATGTTGGCAATCTCTCTCCTCAGGTTGATTTTTCCCACCGTACATGTTCTGTCTAGACACAGTTTTAAGTGCATAGGCATCATAGTTAGCTTACCATGCATTATATACCATATGATGTTAGGTGGATGAGAATTTTCTTTTGAGGACATTTGGTCGGTTTGGACCTATCGCTAGCGTCAAGATTATGTGGCCTCGAACAGAAGAAGAACGCAGAAGGCAAAGAAATTGTGGGTTTGTTGCATTCATGAATAGAGCAGAAGGACAGGCAGCCAAGGATGAAATGCAAGGTTACTGTGCACTTCCATGTAGTTGGGATCATGTTATAGGACCTTAAAATAGTAACATTTCCGTACTTTTTAAAATTACTTATATTCCTGTTTTCAGTTTACTAAATTACTTAATGCAGGTGTTATTGTGTACGACTATGAGCTGAAGATTGGGTGGGGCAAATCTGTTGCTCTTCCATCACAAGCACTGCCTGCTCCTCCTCCAGGACATATGGCAATCAGAAACAAGGAGGTTGCTTCTTTCATTTCAAAAATTTCTATGTGCAGCTATCTCTTATATATTTTTTGGAAGTTTTAGGTAGATGACATGTCTTTGGTATTTTGAGTCGTACAACCTCCTTATTTTTCTTCGATATACAGGGTGGTACTGTAATCATATCTGGTCCTGGAGGTCCACCTGTTGCATCGGTTGCACAACAAACCTCAGAGCTGGTTGGTGATCTCTTACATATACATCTGTCCTTGTGTGGCATACTGTTCTTGATATCCATGCTATTTGTGTAACCATAAAAGTAAAATCATTAAAAAAATCCACGTTTTCTTTGAGATGGACCTTTTGAGGTATCATAACGCTGCTCGTTTGAGCTCCCTTTTCAGGAAATATCTAAGTGCTTGAGTTGTATAGGCCAAGAGAGTTCATAAGTTGCCCTGCTGCATACAATTTAACATGTACTCCCTCTGTCCCAAAATAACTGACTCAACTTTGTACTAAGTTTAGTACAAAGTTAGTACAAAGTTGAGTCACTTATTTTGGGATGGAGGGAGTAATATTTTTGCCATCTTTCTTAAGTTGGCACATAAATTCTTTAGCCCTTTCACATATGTTCACTATGTTATATGTTCTGGGTGGGCTCTCTTATTTCGGTTATGGATTGAATCCTTTTTCACCAGCACTCTTGTATGTGGTAGAAACTAGGGTTCTACCGGGTCTAGGCCGGAGGTTGTAGGGGAAGGAGGGAGCTGCTCGTGGGCAAACTCGCGGCCGGCGGCGGCTGGGCGCCGTCGTGTGCGAGGAGGCGACGGCTGAGAGGGAGATGGCGCAGGGAAGGAGGCGGCTAGGGTTAGGTCTCCCGGCTCCCTAAGGAAGCCGAGCAAATATGATTGCTTCTTTGCTTGATTAGATTGATACATCTCGTCTCCTTATATAGAGAGATTTACTTGACTCCCAAGCCCCTAATAACGATAATTGGGCTAAGCCCCTAATAACGATAAGATAGACCGGGCCACAACTAACTGGGCTAAGCCCCTAACATGCCGGTCATAACATTTCTCCCCGCTTGCACAAACAGCTCGTCCTCGAGCTGGAAGGCGGGAAAGCGCTTGCGGAACTCCTTGAGGTGATCAACCGTCGCCAAACACCTCCGCGGCAGATGGGGCGGGCAGGTCGCCGAGCCCGGCTGCAGCGGCGTCCTCCTCAATGTAGTCCGCAGCCTCCAGGTAGAAGAGTCGCAGACAGACGTGGCCGGGCGCGTAGGGCTCGTCGCAGTTGAAGCACAACCCTTGTCGGCGACGCTCGAGTTGCTCGGCCGGTGTGAGCCAGCGGAACGGGCGCCCCGCGGTCGCGGCAAGGGGTGCCGCGGAAGCCTGAGCAGGACGACCTGCCTGGAACGTCCGACCAGGGTGGCGGCCCAGCGGCCCGGGGCGGTGACGCCTGTTGGATGGCCACCGCGCGGCGCTCGAACGCGCGGGCATAGTACATGGCCTTCTGGAGGTCCTGGGGTCCCTGCAGCTCCACGTCCACGCGGATATGATCCGGCAGACCGCCGACGAAGAGCTCAGCCCGCTGGCGAGCCGTCACGCCGGGCGCGTGGCACGCCAGGGCCTGAAAGCGGTCTGTGAACTCCTGCACAATAGAGGTGAAGGGAAGACGGCCTAACTCCGCCAGCCGGCTCCCGCGTATCGGCGGCCCGAAGCAAAGGAGGCAAAGCTCGCGAAAACGCTCCCATGGAGGCATGCCGCCCTCGTCCTGCTCGAGAGCGTAAGACCGAGTCTGTGCGGCGCCTCGGAGGTGATATGAAGCGAGCCAAGTGCGGTCCGACGCGAGCGTACGTTGCTCCCGGAAGAACTGGTCACACTGATTAAGCCAGTTGAGGGGGTCCTCGGTGCCTTCGTAGGTGGCGAATGCGAGCTTGGCGAAGCGCGGCGCTGTTTGGGTATGACCGCCGTGGGGGTACGGCTCAGCGGTGCCGAGCAGCGGCGCTGGGTCGGTGATCACAGGGGCCCCCCGTGGAACTGCGTTGCGTCGAGGCCAACGTAGGGACCCGCGGAACTGGAGGACCCGCCGTACTGCGCCTGCTGTGACGGCACGTGCGGCGGCCCCGAGGCCATCGTGTAGACCGGCTGAGACGACGACTCGGTCAACCAAGCCGGTAGCGGGGACGGCAAGGACGGGAACCGGACTTGGTGGAGCGGAACTCCCGCCGGTGCGGTCGATGCGGGGCTGGAGCTGACCGGCGGTGGCTGCTGCGGCGGAGCGTCGGGCGTGGCGGAGGCCGCCAGGAGCGGCGGCTGCCACTGCAGCCAGGGCTGGGCGGTGGTGGCGAGGGATGGCAGCTGCAGCGGCTGCTGCAGTGGCCCGACGAGCGCGGCGAAGGCCGCCTGGTGCGGAGGCTGCCATGGCAGCCACGGCGGCGCGGAGGCGGCGATGGGCGCTGGAGGCGCGTCGGAAACCGGCGCCGACCACTGCGGCCACTGCGGGGCGGCGGGCAGCGTCCCAGCGAACGCCGCGGAGGCCCCTGGATGCGGCGAGTACCACGGTGGGGGTGGCGGCGTCCCGTAGGGGCTGGTTAGGTACAGCCGGATTTCCTGGACGGCTGTGACGAGGTCGTTGAGGACCCCGGTGATCTCCTCCGGGGTGTAGGCGGCGGCCGGTGGTGTGGTGGAAGGTGCCGGCATCTGGACGGTGGCGGCGCTGGAGGATGCGACCAGCGGCGCGGACGGGGAGGGCAGCGGCGCGGTGGAGATTGGCAGCGGTGCGGTGGTGCCGGTCGGCAGCGGAAGCGACGGGGTGGGCGGCGGCGAAGACATGATCGGAACTGAGCTACATGATACCAAACTAGTAGAAACTAGGGTTCTACCGGGTCTAGGACGGAGGTGGTAGGGGAAGGAGGGAGCTGGTCGTGGGCAAACTTGCGGCCGCCGGCGGCTGGGCGCCGTCGTGCGCGAGGAGGCGGCGGCTGAGAGGGAGATGACGCAGGGAAGGAGGCGGCTAGAGTTAGGTCTCCCGGCTCCCTAAGGAAGCCGAGCAAATATGATTGCTTCTTTGCTTGATTAGATTGATACATCTCCTCTCCTTATATAGAGAGGTTTACTTGACTCCCAAGCCCCTAATAACGATAATTGGGCTAAGCCCCTAATAACGATAAGATAGACTGGGCCACAACTAACTGGGCTAAGCCCCTAACATGCCGGTCATAACAGTATGTAACTCTGCCAGCTACGTTCTTTAGGATCTTATAGGCCTAGAAATAATATAAGAAGTTTTTCTTTGGTAATAATTTTAGATGTTAGTTTGTTTAGTTAATTTTCCTCAATTCTAATTCCACTCCGGGGATTCACTTTGTTTAACAGGTCCTTACTCCAAATGTTCCTGATATAGTAGTTGCTCCACCAGATGATTCACATCTTAGGCATGTGATTGACACAATGGCTCTGCATGTACTTGATGGTGGATGTGCTTTTGAACAAGCTATAATGGAAAGAGGACGAGGGAATTCTTTATTTAACTTCTTGTTTGATCTTAAATCGAAAGAGCACACATACTATGTCTGGAGGTTATATTCCTTTGCTCAGGTATCCACTGTTGTTTATCTTGCTACAATTTTAATGCCATCTCCTCTATGATCTATCAATAGAAGATTGTTTGTATCGGTTGTCATACAGACACATATTTTATCATATGACATTTTCCAGTATATATGTTTGCTCAGTGATGGCCTATTGATTGGTTGAAATGAATAATGTATTGTTTAATAAAGTTTATGTCCTTCGACCTCCTGATTATGTTCTGTTCAGCTTGCTCTCTAGAATTTGGTATTATATATGGGAATCACTGTGCTGATATAACACTAATGTTTAATTGCTTATGATACTCAAATGCAGGGCGATACTTTACAACGATGGCGAACCGAACCATTTATCATGATTACTGGAAGTGCAAGGTATGTGTGCACAATGATATTCTTTTATGTGTTGGTCCTGTGCTTATTGACTATCTGGTGACATTGTTGTATTAAATATGTTATTTTAGATGGGTTCCACCTGCTTTGCCATCCAGCCGAAGTCCTAATCATGAAAAAGAATCTACTTTTGCAGCTGGTAGAAGCAGGGTAAGGTTTGGTTGGACCTTAGCAGAGACTTCTTTTTGGTACTTTGCCTTTATTAGATGGTGCAAATGCTTTGGTCCAGTTACCTGATTAATTTGTGTTTCGTCTCCCAGCATGCGGAAGTGGAGCGTACACTGACTGATTCACAGCGTGATGAATTTGAGGACATGCTACGCGCATTGACATTAGAAAGGAGTCAGATAAAGGAGGCCATGGGATTTGCGTTAGATAATGCTGATGCTGCTGGAGAGGTAATGCATACCTTGTACTCCCTCCTTCCCAAAATAAGTGTCTCAACTTTGTACTAGCTCTAATACAAATTTGTACTAAACTGAAGACACTTATTTTGGGACGGAGGGAGTATATTTGACCTTATCAGTTGACATTTCCTCTTTTCCTTTTGCCTTTAGCTTAAAATTATGAATTCGTTCTGGTTGATTGATTCTATTTCATGCATCCTGCTATTTTTCCTTTCTGTCTCAGTTACTCTACGTGAAACATTCTACAGCTTGTCACAATTCACAAGATCAGTTAATAGCTTGATCATTGTGAGTCAAATCTTGTGGTTGTGGACTGAGATTCATTCTACTCTGCACAGACTATCTGTCTCAAGCATATACGTTTTGATGGGATTTGGTGTTGTCTAAGGAGAGTAGGAAAGGAGAAGCCGATCAAATTTGTAACATGTAGATTGATGTATATATTTTACTATTGGGACCATCATCTGGTCATATACTCTTACATAATCGCACATGCCATTTGTTTGTTGCAAATTGCACTTCAGAGGCCTACTGCATATTGATGTATACTTCAATTTTATTTTATAGTTCACATTGAATAAAAACTCACCGAGTCTCCCCTTGTATAGATTGTCGAGGTTCTTGCAGAATCTTTGACACTTAAGGAGACATCTATCCCACCAAGGTTGCAAGGCTTATGCTAGTGTCCGACATCCTTCATAACAGTAGTGCTCCCGTGAAGAATGCTTCTGCGTTTCGGACCAAGTTTGAGGCTGCTATACCTGATGTCATGGAGAGCTTCAATGACTTGTATCGCAGTATTACAGGAAGGATTACTGCTGAAGCTCTGAAGGTATTTGTTGAGTAGCATGGTTTCATTTTCCCCCTTGATGTTTCTACATAATAACACTCATTTATTACTTTCTGCAGGAGAGGGTTTTGAAAGTTCTACAAGTATGGGCAGACTGGTTTCTGTTTTCTGATGCATATCTGAATGGGCTGAAAGCTACCTTTCTTAGGCCAGGCAACTCTGGGGTCACCCCTTTCCACTCTCTATGTGGTGATGCACCTGAAATTGAAAAGAAAACTAGCTCTGAGGATGGTAATAATGGATTTAGGCTTGATGAAGATGGTGCCCTGGCCACAGGAAAGGCAGCAGCGACGAAGGAGCTGTTAGGGCTTCCGCTTGCTGAGCTTGAACGTCGTTGTAGACATAATGGCCTCTCACTATGTGGTGGTAAAGAGATGATGGTTGCCAGGTTGCTCAGCCTGGAGGAGGCTGAGAAGGAGCGAGTATATCAGAAAGATGTCGACATGAAATATGGACAAGGAGAACCTCATAGAACTGGGAGAGAGGATATTGGTTTGAATGCGCATAGTGCTTCGAGACCTGGAGAAGGTACTGTTGATGATGAATCAGATATGCTGGGTCTCTCTCGTCACACAGGTCAAAAGTACTATGGAAAATCTGCATCTGCTGAACCGAAACAAGTTCCAAGCAAGAAGCAGAGAGCTGATCCCATCTTACCAGCTTCTAAATGGAATCGAGAGGATGATGGCAGCGGCGATGAAGATAGAAAAGATGGTCAAGGATTGGGGTTGAGCTATTCATCTGGAAGTGATATTGCTGGTGATCCTGGGAAAGCTGATGCAACAGAAATTAGTACTGATCACACAATTCATCATCCAGATACAATTGTTGATGAAGAGCATAGGTATCCCACTTCACCCGCTCCAATTATTCAATCATGTTGTCATTAGTGTTTCACATTCTTTGCTCCAAATATTCAGTCATGTCGTCATTAGTGTTTCACATTCTTTTTTGCTTAGTCGATACACCTTCTGATCTGCAGGCAGAAGCTGAGGCAGATTGAGATTGGTGTCATGCAGTATCGTGAATCTCTTGAGGAGAAGGGTTTGTGGAACATGGAGGAGCTTGAGAGGAAGGTTGCCAGCCACCGTAGGCGTCTTCAATCTGAATATGGGTTGTCTTCTTCAGTAGATGGGGCAAACAACAGGCGCTCTTCCGGTATGTAAGAAGGCCGCAAGGGGATAACCCTGTCTTCTGATAACTGCATTTCTGTTTCTTTGGAGCATCTCCATCCTTGATACTTATTGTGTTGCTTCACGTAATAGCTTATCTGATAATAACAATGAGCCATGCTGTAGCCCTCAACCTAGTCCAGTACGTGCATGTTTTTACAAAGAAATGTACTTCTGTTTTGCAGAGAGAATACCATCGGACCGGAAAGGAAGGTATGATGATGCACGCGATTCTTCCAAGAAGCGGCCTCACAGCCCAAGTAGGAGCCATAGTCCTTCAAAGAAATCATCACTGGATAGAGACCGAGAGCACAATCGCAGCAGAGACAGATTGCATGGTAATGATGTCGGGAGAGACAGGGCACGCGAGAAAAGTTCAGGCCGAGAGAAGGATGATCACCATGATAGAAGCAGAGAAAGAGAAAAGGACAGGAGAAAGGGGAGGTGACTGAGGGTATGTTTGGTTCCAGCCCCTACCAAATATTTGGCTAGCCAAAATTTTGGTTGACCTTGTGGTTGCCCATGAGTTGGCCAACATCGGCAAGGAAAACGAGCTAGAGTAACCAAAAAGGCATTGGCATGCCAATTGCTCCTAGTTGGTAGCCATGCAAACAAAGGCCAGCGTTTTGGACATGACCAAAATATTGGTAGGGTAAGTTTAGCTGCCATAACATACATACATACCCTGATACTTGAAGATCTCCCTGTTGTGCACTTGTCCTTTGGCTGAATAAGTGTCTTGAGAAAGGAAATATTTGAGCTGGGCTGCATCCGCCAATACCCGCCGCATGTAAATGGGTGCGCATGGCCTGCTCAAGGACCCACTTGTAGCGGATTTGAGGATTTAGGCTGTGCTCCTAATGAATGGCAGGACCTGTTTTTGTAGTATCAAGGAACAGTAGTTTGTGAAACATAAGTACTTTGATCAAGCAACACTGAATGAAATGCTGTCAGTTCGTGGCATGGCTGCAACTAATAAACTTTGACAAGTTGCTATGGATTTGCTCTGGCGATCTTGTTGTTTAACCCCTGTAGGATTCAGCTTAGAATTAGCATGGTGCTACTGCTGCCTCAACTCCTCCATTTAACATTTCGGTTAATCTGGTTGAAGGGCCCAGCATGGCAGGTTGTTTAACTTGCTGGTGCATTCTTCTGCGCATGGTTAATTGGTCGTATTGTTTGTGGATGCTTAATTTTCAAGCTCGTTTCTTTTTTAGGCTGATTATATTTTTTTCAGGCTGGAGCTCATTTCTTTGAACCTAATTTGTGGATGCTGTAAATTCAGGCGAGCGTAGTTCTCTGTGCCGCATCTGGCTGAATCATTATACTTGACGTTACGTGTATATAATTGTAAGATCCTCCTCTGTAGTCCTGTTGCAACGCTCGTCAGAAAACAGCATTAATTTACATTTTTTATCTGCGGGGAATTAAATATGTATATATATTGCTTAACGAATATGTTTATATACACAAGATTCAACTAAAAAAAATGTACACATTTTTATACTCCCCTGGATCGGAGGGAGTAGAATAAAAATCCTCTTGGCATGAGAACTTGGGAGTGCCAGTGGGAATGTGATTGATCAACACTCCTTTGACAATCTTTCCACTCATATGAGCTGCGCAATTGGAGCTCGGATCATACAATCGATGGCTGGATATATTCTGCAATCGATCCATGTATGGTTCCCCGCACGAGCTGCGTCTACTCCACGCTCGCATGTGGCAAGAATGTGCAACAAGCTGTGGTTTGCTCTGCATGCGCACTATGTTCTGTTGCTGCATCTTCTCGATTTGAGCCTTTTCCAGTGGCCGCCCCTTTCCCCTCACCAGAAGGCCAAACGCCCACATGTTTTTCTTTTCAAAAAGGGATAGCCGCGGCCTCTGCACTGCATCAAAGGATGCACAAAACCAATATATACATCGACAGTCACATATCATACTTGCACCTGTGGATTAGTAGAAGCATCATTTAAATTTTAAACACGGAGTCGATGCCCAAAAGTTAGTACGGAGTACAACTTTTTTATCTTGAAAAGGCAAGCACACCGTTACTGTGTTGTGGTAAAAATATCACTATAGCTGCACCAAACGAGATGAGCTGATGAGGTTCCTAGCCTATTTGCCGCTTACGCCAAGGATCTTCATTCGTGTAGTGAATGATTTGGTGCATCGATATCTCATTGATCAAGCACTAGGCACATATATATAGGTACAAGGGATGCGACCGGTATCTTGTCTCCTAAAATACACATACATACAGAGGGATACAGACACTACATGTACTGCATATGAAACCCAGACCTACGTACATGTACACATGTTCAACACTCCCTGCAGTCGAAGCGTTGCCGGTGACGCAGAGACTGGACCGAAAACCCTCGAAGGTCGAGGTGGGTAGTCCCTTCGTCATGACATCGGCGAACTGCTGATCAGTGGGCACATGTAGAACTCGAACACGACCAAGTGCGACGTGCTCCCTGACGAAGTGAATGTCGAGCTCAATATGCTTCGTCCGTCGGTGATGGACAGGATTGTCAGCGAGGTACACCGCAGAAACGTTGTCACAATAGAGAAGCGTAGCCTTGGTGACCTCACATAGCAACTCCTGAAGTAGCTGTCGTAGCCAAGAACACTCCACAACGGCATTGGCCACTGCCCTGTACTCAGCCTTGGCGCTCGATCGTGAGACCGCGGGTTGTCGTTTAAACGACCACGAAATCAGAGAGGGTCCGAGGTAGACGCAGTAGCCGGAAGTGGAGAGTCGAGTGTCGGGACACTCAACCCAGTCGGCGTCGGAGTAGGCGACAAGGTTGGTGTCAGGTGACGCCGTCAGGATGAGACCCATAGTTGTGGTTCCACGTATGTACCGGAGAATACGTTTCACCAGAGCCCAATGAGTATTACGAGGATCATGCATATGAAGACACCTGCTGGACAGCATACTGAATGTCCGGACGCGTCAGTGTAAGGTACTGAAGCGCACCGACGATGGAGCGGTAGAAGGGAGCGTCGGACGTCGGAGAACCCTCGACGGCGGACACTTTAGCCTTTGTGTCGACAGGCGTAGGAGTAGGCTTGCAGTTAAGCATGCCCGCTCGCTCCAGAAGCTCGTAGGCGTCCTTCTACTGGTGCAGGAAGAAGCCAGTGGCCCCGAGGAAGTAGTGGAGAGCCCCCAAGTCCTTGAGGGCGAACTCGGTGCGGAGGCGAGCTGTGATCTGCTGAAGAAGCGCTGGCGAGGATGCAGTCAGGATGATGTCGTCGATGTATAGGAGAAGGTACGTGGTGGCGGGGCCCTGGTGAAAAACAAACAGGGAGGCATCAGACCGTGTGGACCGAAACCCTTGCTGCTGAAGAAAGGTCGCTATCCGCTGGTACCAGGCCCGAGGCGCCTGCTTCAACCCGTAGAGAGAACGGGAGAGCAAGCACACGTGGTCCGGAGGGTCGGTGTCGACGAAACCAGTAGGCTGCTGACAGAACACCTGCTCATCGAGATGGCCATACAAGAAGGCATTAGACACATCGAGCTGGTGGACTGGCCAGGCGCGAGAAACAGCAAGCTGGAGGACAACACGAATCGTGTTCGGTTTGATAACCGGGACGAAGGTGTCGGTGAAGTCCTGATAACCCACAAGTATAGGGGATCACAACAGTTTTCGAGGGTAGAGTATTCAACCCAAATTTATTGATTCGACACAAGGGGAGCCAAAGAATATTCTCAAGTATTAGCAGTTGAGTTGTCAATTCAACCACACCTAGAAACTTAGTATCTGCAACAAAGTGTTTAGTAGCAAAGTAATATGATAGTGGTGGTAACGGTAACAAAAGTAAAGACAACAAAAGTAATGTTTTTGGTATTTTGTAGTGATTGTAATAGTAGCAACGGAAAAGTAAATAAGCGAGAACCAGTATATGGAAAACTCGTAGGCACCAGATCAGTGATGGATAATTATGCCGGATGTGGTTCTTCATGTAATAGTTATAACATAGGGTGACACAGAACTAGCTCCAGTTCATCAATATAATGTAGGCATGTATTCCGAATATAGTCATACGTGCTTATGGAAAAGAACTTGCATGACATCTTTTGTCCTACCCTCCCGTGGCAGCGGGGTCCTATTGGAAACTAAGGGATATTAAGGCCTCCTTTTAATAGAGAGCCGGAACAAAGCATTAGCACATAGTGAATACATGAACTCCTCAAACTATGGTCATCACCGGGAGTGGTTCCGATTATTGTCACTTCGAGGTTGCCGAATCATAACACATAGTAGGTGACTATAGACTTGCAAGATAGGATTAAGAACTCACATATATTCATGAAAACATAATAGGTTCAGATCTGAAATCATGGCACTCGGGCCCTAGTGACAATCATTAAGCATAGCAAAGTCATAGCAACATCAATCTCAGAACATAATGGATACTAGGGATCAAACCCTAACAAAACTAACTCAATTACATGATAAATCTCATCCAACCCATCACCGTCCAGCAAGCCTACGATGGAATTACTCACGCACGGCGGTGAGCATCATGAAATTGGTGATGGAGGATGGTTGATGATGACGACCTCGACGAATCCCCCTCTCCGGAGCCTCGAACGGACTCCAGATCAGCCCTCCCGAGAGAGATTAGGGCTTGGCAGCGGCTCCGTATCGTAAAACGCGAAGATTTCTTCTCTCTGATTTTTTTCTCCCCGAAAGCCAATATATGGAGTTGGAGTTGGCGTCGGAGGGCCACCAGGGGGCCCACGAGGTAGGGGGCACGCCCTAGGGGGGGGCACCCTCGTGGACAGGGTGTGGGCCCCCTGGTCTTCATCTTTGGCGAGGATTTTTTATTATTTATTCTAAGATATTCCGTGGAGTTTCAGGTCGTTCCGAGAACTTTTATTTTCTGCACATAAAACAACATCATGGCAATTCTGCTGAAAACAGCATCAGTCCGGGTTAGTTGCATTCAAATCATACAAGTTAGAGTCCAAAACAAGGGCAAAAGTGTTTGAAGAAATAGATACGACAAAGACATATCAACTCCCCCAAGCTTAAACCCTTGCTTGTCCTCAAGCAATTCAGTTGACAAACTGAAAGAGAAAAAGAAAAACTTTTACAAACCCTGTTTGCGCTTGTTGTTGTAACATGAAAAGCCATCATTCAAGTTTCAGCAAATATTATGAACTAACCATACTAACAATAACACAAAGGTCTCACAATTACTCATATCAATAGCATAATCACCTAGCGAGCTATAATAACAAAACTCGGATGACAACACTTTCTCAAAATAATCATAACATGATATAACAAAATGGTATCTTGCTAGCCCTTTCTGAGACCGCAAAACATAAATGCAGGGCACCTTTAAAGATCAAGGACTGACTAAACATTGTAATTCATGGTAAAAGAGATCCAGTCAAGTCATACCCAATGTAAACCAATTATAATGAATGCAAACGACAGTGTGCTCTCCAGCGGGTGCTTTTTAATAAGAAGGATGATGACTCAACATAAAAGTAAATAAATAGGCCCTTCACAAAGGGAAGTAGGGATTTGTAGAGGTGCCAGAGCTCGGTTTTAAAATAGAGATTGAATAACATTTTGAGCGGCATACTTTTGCTGTCAACGCAACAACTATGAGATGACGATATCTTCCATGCTAAAAAAATTATAGGCGGTTCCCAAACAGAATGGTAAAGTTTATACTCCCCCTCCTCCACAGGCATCAATCCACGGCTTGCTCGAAATAACGAGTGCCTCCAACATTCAACGGGTCCGGGGGGGGGGGTTGTTTGCAATTATTTTGATTTAGTTTGCATAAAGCATGGGACTGGGCATCCCGGTGACCAGCCATTTTCTCGTGAATGAGGAGCGGAGTCCACTCCTCTTGAGAATAACCGCCTAACATGGAAGATAAGGGCAGCCCTAGTTGAGACATGAGCTGCTCGAGCATACAAAACAGAATTTCATTTGAAGGTTTGGAGTTTGGCACATACAAATTTACTTGGAACGGCAGGTAAATACCGCATATAGGTAGGTATAGTGGACTCATAAGGAACAACTTTGGGGTTTAAGGAGTTTGGATGCACAAGCAGTATTCCCGCTTAGTACAGGTGAAGTCTAGCAAAAGACTGGGAAGCGACCAACTGGGAGAGCGACAACAGTCGTTAACATGCATTAAAATTAATTTACACCGAATACAAGCATGAGTAGGATATAATCTACCATGAACATAAATATTATGAAGGCTATGTTGATTTGATTCAACTACATGCGTGAACATGTGCCAAGTCTAGTCACTCAATTCATTTAAAGGAGGATACCATCCCATCATACCACATCATGATCATTCTAATAGCATGTTGGCACGCAAGGTAAACCATTATAACTCATAGCTAATCAAGCATGGCACAAGAAACTATAATCTCTAAATGTCATTGCAAATATGCTTACTTCATAATAGCTAACTCAGGAACAATGAATCATCATATTTACAAAAACAAGAGAGGTCGAGTTCATACTAGCTTTTCTCATCCCAATAAGTCCATCATATAGCATCATTATTGCCTTCCACTTGCACGACCGAACAATGTGAATAATAATAAGAGTGCACGTGCATTGGACTAAGCTGGAATCTGCAAGCATTCAATAAACAGGAGAAGACAAGTAATATGGGCTCTAAGTTAAATAAACAATCACGCATATAAGAGCCACTTCACCAATTTAATCATGGTCTTCTCCTACTGACCCCCAAAGAAAAGAAAAGAAATAAAAACTATTTACACGGGAAAGCTCCGAACAAGAAAAAGAAGAACGGGAAATATTTTTGGGTTTTCCTTTTTAATTACTACAACAAAGAAATAAACTACTACTAATTTTTTTGTTTTTATTAAGATTTATTAAACACACAAGAAGAAAGCAGGAAAAAGAAAATAAACTAGCATGGATATTACAGTGAAAGAGTATGAACACCGACATCTAGCAATGAGTGTGTGTGAACATGAATGTAATGTCGGTGGGAAATACGTACTCCCCCAAGCTTAGGCTTTTGGCCTAAGTTGGTCTATTGCCAGGGATGGCCTGGCGGATACCCGTAGGTGAAGCTGGGGTCGTACTGCGATGAAGAAGACTCTGACTGCCACTGGCTGGCAGCCACCTCTGGATCCCAAGAATAAACAGACTGTCGTGGAGGCTCATCTTGTGGCTCCGGTTCCGGGGTGGGTGTAGGATTTCGATAGGCTTGAATGGCCGCCCACGGAACGATGTGAGGACCTGCAAACAAGTTAAACAAAGAGGGAGCAGGCAAAGTAATAGTCTCAGGGTGATGTTTATCAAAGTACAATTTATATTTGAGTTCCCCTTCACGACTCTTAACAAGAAAGTCATGCGCTAGCATACTCCTATAATCTAAATAAGCATGGGGCATCGATGTTTCCTCTTTCTCCTCATGCCTAATAGGTATTTCAAAATATTCAGCTAGGCGAGAAGCATAAATGCCTCTAAAGACGGGGCCCTTAGTACGGTTCAGACTTAACCGTCTAGCAACAATTCCACCCATACTAACAGAGTTATTGCGGTATAAACCATGGAACAAAATGATAACATAAGGAACACTAAGGTTTCCACAGTTTCCGCGACCTATCAAGCAACGACTAGCAAATAAGGCAAAGTAGTGTAAAACAGGAAAAGGTATGCTAGTAATTCTTGCATTAGAAACCTTCCTGGTTTCTCCCACCGTGATAGTGTTAATAAGAGCTTCTACTTCGTTACGGTGTGGTTCATCCAAGGTGCCCTCAAAGGGTATTTTGCAAACCTCGCAAAATTCAGCTAATGGCATCCTCTTAACAACGTCATATAAATGAAACTCTACCGATGGAGGTGAATTCTTAGGGAAAAAGTAGAAATTTTGCACAAAAGTATTTGTGAGAAAGAGATACTGATGACGTTGGTCGCGGAGGAAGTCGGTGAGGCCAGCATTCTCAATTAATAAATAGAAATCTTCAAATCCCGGCTCTCCTCAAGAAGTCATCGGAAGGCCATTCACACGGCCGGACCTCCGTGGTGCGAGGCAAATTAAATTTGGGCTTCTGTTCTTCTTCCTTTTGTTTTTCCTTCGAGCTTCGGCTCGATGAGCCCCTCAAAAGTCTCTTCATTATTTCTGAAACAATCTGAAATTTTTAGTAACTTCAAATAAAAGTGAACCAACTTCAATAAAATTGATAGCAACTACTCCCACGAGTGCCTAGAGCCTAAATCAAGCATTAAAACTACTTGGGACCATATGAATTTGACATGCAAGCTCAAGAACATGGTCACCTATGCAGCATAAATTTGCAATGAATAGAGCACTAGAACAAAAACTAATTGGACCGATGGAGGAGTCACATACCAAGGAACAATCTCCCCAAGCAGTTTTGCGAGATGTGCTTGGAGCAAGGAGATCGAAAATCACAGCAACAGGGGCTGGAACTCCTGCTTGAGTTGGTTTTTCGTGTTTGTGTGAGGCAGAGGAAGAAGATGGGTGCAGGGATAAGGGGAGGAGGGCCACCGTGGGCCCACGAGGTAGGGGGGCGTGCCCTGGGGGGTAGGGCGCGCCCTCCACCCTCGTGGCCAGGTGGCAGCTCCCCCCGCGGTAATTTTTGCACAGAAAAATCTCAAATATTCCCGAAAAGATCATATTAAATTGGCATGGCATTCTGAGGACTTTTATTTTCGGGATATGTTTATATTGCACGGATAAGTCAGTAAACAGATAGAAAAATACTATTTTACTTTATTTCTACTAAATAACAGAAAATATAAAGAGGGTACAAAAGGTTGTGCTTCTAGTTTCATCCATCTCATGCTCATAAAAAACAATCCACTAACAAGGTTGATCAAGTCTTGTTAACAAACTCATTCCGATTAACATGGAACCGGAGAAATTTCGAATATCACTATGTTACCTCAACGGGGATATGGACATCCCCAATAATAAGTATATCATACTTTTTCTTGACAGTAGGGAGAGGAAATTCAAAACCTCCAAATATAATCGATGGAATTTTTCCAATAGAGTTGTTACTGTAAACCTGAGGTTGTTTCCTCGGAAAGTGTACCGTGTGCTCATTGCCATTAACATGAAAAGTGACATTGCCTTTGTTGCAATCAATAACAGCCCCTGCAATATTAAGAAAAGGTCTTCCAAGAATAATAGACATACTATCATCCTCAGGAATATCGAGAATAACAAAGTCCGTTAAAATAGTAACGTTTGCAACCACAACAGGCACATCCTCACAAATACCGACAGGTATAGCAGTTGATTTATCAGCCATTTGCAAAGATATTTCAGTAGGTGTCAACTTATTCAGGTCAAGTCTACGATATAAAGAGAGAGTCATAACACTAACACTGGCTCCAAGATCACATAAAGCAGTTTTAACATAATTTCTCTTAATGGAGCATGGTATAGTAGGTACTCCGGGATCTCCAAGTTTTTTTGGTATTCCACCCTTAAAAGTATAGTTAGCAAGCATGGTGGAAATTTCAGCTTCAGGTATCTTTCTTTTATTAGTAATAATATCCTTCATATACTTAGCATAAGGATTTGTTTTGAGCACATCAGTTAATCGCATACGCAAAAAGATAGGTCTAATCATTTCAGCAAAGCGCTCAAAATCCTCATCATCCTTTTTATTGGATGGTTTTGGAGGAAAAGGCATGGGTTTCTGAACCCATGGTTCCCTTTCTTTACCATGTTTCCTAGCAACGAAGTCCCTTTTATCATAACGTTGATTCCTTGATTGTGGGTTATCAAGATCAACAGCAGGTTCAACTTCTACATCATTATCATTACTAGGTTGAGCATTATCATGAACATCATCATTAACATTTTCACTAGGTTCATGTTCATTACCAGATTGTGTTTCAGCATCAGACATGGAAATATCATTTGGATTCTCAGGTGACTCAGCAATAGGTTCACTAGAAGTTTGCAAAGTCCTATCATTTTTCTTTTTCTTCCTTTTAGAAGAACTAGGTACATCAATATCATTTCTCTGAGAATCTTGCTCGATTCTCTTAGGGTGGCCTTCAGGATACAAAGGTTCCTGAGTCATTCTACCAGTTCTAGTAGCCACTCTAATAGCATAATCATTTTTCTTACTATTCATTTCATCAAGCACTTCTTTTTGAGCTTTAAGTACTTGTTCCACTTGAGTGGTAACCATAGAAGCATGTTTGCTAACAAGTTTAAGTTCACCTCTAATATCAGCCATATAATCACCCAAGTGTTTAATCATATAAGCATCTTGTTTTAATTGTCTACCAAAGTAAGCATTAAAGTTATCTTGCTTAAACATAAAGTTATCAAACTCATCCAAGCACTGACTAGCAATTTTAGTAGGAGGGACTTCAGCTTTATCATATCTATAGAGAGAATTTACCTTTACTACCTGTGTCGGAATATCGGGATTAGGAGGTTCTTCAGTGAATAAAGTATTGAGATCATATACTTCTTCAACAGGCGGTAAATTAAGACCATATATTTCTTCAATAGGAGGTAAATTCTTAACATCTTCAGCTTTAATACCTTTTTCTTTCATAGATTTCTTTGCCTCTTGCATATCTTCGGGACTGAGAAATAGAACACCTCTCTTCTTCGGAGTTGGTTTAGGAATAGGCTCAATAATTGGCTCAGAAATTGGCTCAGGAGCTGGCTCGGGAGGTGCCCAATTATTTTCATTTGTCAACATATTGTTCAATAGAATTTTAGCTTCATCAGCTGTTCTTTCCCTGAAAAGGGAACCAACACAACTATCCAGGTAATCTCTGGAAGCATCAGTTAGTCCATTATAAAAGATATCAAGTATTTCAGGTTTCTTAAGAGGATGATCAGGCAAATCATTAAGTAACTTGAGAAGCCTCCCCCAAGCTTGTGGGAGACTCTCTTCTTCAATTTGAACAAAGTTATATATTTTCCTCAAGGCAGCTTGTTTCTTATGAGCAGGGAAATATTTAGCAGAAAAGTAATAGATCATATCCTGGGGACTATGCACACAACCAGGATCAAGAGAATTAAACCATATCTTAGCATCACCCTTTAATGAGAACGGAAATATTTTGAGTAAATAAAGGTACTGCGATCTCTCATTATTAGTAAACAGGGCGGCTATATCATTTAACTTAGTAAGATGTGCCACAACGGTTTCAGATTCATAGCCATAGAAAGATCGGATTCGACCAAAGTGATTATATCTGGATCAACAGAAAATTCATAATAATCCTTATCAGGAACACAAATAGGTGAAGTAGAAAAAGCAGGGTCGGGCCTCATTCTATCTCTAAGAGATTCTTTACTCCATTTAACTAGCAACCTCTTAAGTTCGTATCTATCCTGGCAAGCAAAAATAGCTGCAGAAGATTCTGCATCAAAAAGATAACCTTCAGGAATAGCAGGCATATTTTCATCATCACGTTCATCATTGTATTCAAATTCAATAATTTCTCTTTCTCTAGACCTAGAAATTTGCTCATCTAGAAATTCACCAAGGGGCACAGTAGTATTAAGCATAGAAGTAGTTTCATCATAAGTATCATGCATAGTAGAAGTGGCATCATCAATAATATGCGACATATCAGAACGAATAGCAGAAGCAGGTTTAGGTGTCGCTAGCTTACTCATAACAGAAGGTGAATCAAGTGCAGAGCTAGATGGCAGTTCCTTACCCCCCCTCGTAGTTGAGGGATAAATTGTTGTCTTAGCGTGTTTCAAGTTCTTCATAGTATCCAGCAGATATAAATCCCAAGTGACTGAAAGAATAGAGCTATGCTCCCCGACAATGGCGCCAGAAAAAGGTCTTGATAACCCACAAGTATAGGGGATCGCAACAGTTTTCGAGGGTAGAGTATTCAACCCAAATTTATTGATTCGACACAAGGGGAGCCAAAGAATATTCTCAAGTATTAGCAGCTGAGTTGTCAATTCAACCACACCTGGAAACTTAGTATCTGCAGCAAAGTGTTTAGTAGCAAAGTAATATGATAGTGGTGGTAACGATAACAAAAGTAAAGACAACAAAAGTAATGTTTTTGGTATTTTGTAGTGATTGTAACAGTAGCAATGGAAAAGTAAATAAGCGAGCACCAGTATATGGAAAACTCATAGGCACCAGATCAGTGATGGATAATTATGCCGGATGTGGTTCGTCATGTAACAATTATAACATAGGGTGACACAGAACTAGCTCTAGTTCATCAATGTAATGTAGGCATGTATTCCGAATATAGTCATACGTGCTTATGGAAAAGAACTTGCATGACATCTTTTGTCCTACCCTCCCGTGGAAGCGGGGTCCTATTGGAAACTAAGGGATATTAAGGCCTCCTTTTAATAGAGAACTGGAACAAAGGATTAGCACATAGTGAATACATGAACTCCTCAAACTTTGGTCATCACCGGGAGTGGTTCCGATTATTGTCACTTCGGGGTTGCCGGATCATAACACATAGTAGGTGACTATAGACTTGCAAGATAGGATCAAGAACTCACATATATTCATGAAAACATAATAGGTTCAGATCTGAAATCATGGCACTCGGGCCCTAGTGACAAGCATTAAGCATAGCAAAGTCATAGCAACATCAATCTCATAACATAATGGATACTAGGGATCAAACCCTAACAAAACTAACTCGATTACATGATAAATCTCATCCAACCCATCACCATCCAGCAAGCCTACGATGGAATTACTCACGCACGATGGTGAGCATCATGAAATTGGTGATGGAGGATGGTTGATGATGATGACGACGATGAATCCCCCTCTCCGGAGCCCCGAATGGACTCCAGATCAGCCCTCCCGAGAGAGATTAGGGCTTGGCAGCGGCTCCGTATCGTAAAACGCGATGATTTCTTCTCTCTGATTTTTTTCTCCCCGAAAGCCAATATATGGAGTTGGAGTTGGCGTCGGAGGGCCACCAAGGGGCCCACGAGGTAGGGGGGCGCGCCCTAGGGGGGGGCACCCTCTGGACAGGGTGTGGCCCCCCTGGTCTTCATCTTTGGTGAGGATTTTTTTATTATTTATTCTAAGATATTCCGTGGAGTTTTAGGTCGTTCCGAGAACTTTTATTTTCTGCACATAAAACAACATCATGGCAATTCTGCTGAAAACAACGTCAGTCCGGGTTAGTTCCATTCAAATCATACAAGTTAGAGTCCAAAACAAGGGCAAAAGTGTTTGGAAAAGTAGATACGATGGAGATGTATCAAGTCCACGCCGGCACGCTGGCGGAAGCTGCGCACCACCCAACGCGCCTTGTAGCGCTCGAGAGAGCCGTCGAGGCGAGTATCCTGGCGGAAGACCCACTTGCCAGTGATGACATTGGCACGGGGAGGCCGCGGGACAAACTGCCACATACGGTTGTGCTGCAGGGCGTCAAACTCCTCACGCATCGTAGCTAGCCAGTTTGGATCCCGAAGGGCTGCGCAAGCGGAGGTGGGGAGCAGAGACGGTGCCGAGGTAGACGCAGCACATGCGTACTCGTCAGACATGTAGCGCGTGCTAGGACAAAGTGTCCCAGTCCGAGCCCGAGTGACCACACCGGTGAGAGGTGCGGCCGCGGCGACAGGGGCCGCTGAGGGAGCCGCGGTGCGGGCCGCAGCGACAGGGGCCCTGGTGGGGGCCGGGCGACGGGGGCGGCCATCGCGGGGAGCGCGGGCAGGGCCGAGCCGGGTGCGCAGTTGGGCGGTTCGCCAGAGGTGAAGGTAGGGGCGAACCGCGCCACGGAAGACGCCGGGGGTGACGGTACCTGCTGAAACGGGAACACCAGCTCATCAAAGTACACATGCCGTGAAGTGAAAACACGATGGGACACTGGATCATAGCACCGGTAACCTTTGGTGTTGTGAGGATAACCAACAAAGATGCAAGGAAGCGACCGGGGAGCGAGTTTGTTAGGAGCAGTGGACGCGGTGCTAGGATAACAGAGACACCCGAAAATGCGAAGACCATCATAAGACGGAATCGCACCAAAGAGGAGCTGGTGAGGAGTGTAGTTCCAGCGTGAACAACACGGCCGAATGTTAATGAGGAGGCTGGCGGTCGCGAGCGCGTCCGGCCAGAACCGAGGAGGCATGTATGAGTGGAAGAGCAACGTGTGGACACAGTCATTAAGAGTGCAAATAATGCGCTTAGCGCGACCATTCTGCTGTGATGTGTAGGGGCAAGTGAGTCGAAAGATGGTGCCGTGGAGTATCTGACGCATAATGGTGGAGTTGGGATGACCGAGGCGGGCGTGCCAAAGATCGACACTAGCGGCGAAGGCGGCGGGATGACAGGTGGTGGTGGCATCGGAGGGGTGCACCGGATAAAGCTCATCCGGGTTGTCACATCGGTGGAGTAACATCCGTGTACGGGCGTCCTTCACAGAAAAGCCAATATCGTCAAATTTAACAGTGATAGGGTTCTCATGAGCAAGGCGACAAACAGAAACAAGATTGGTAACTAAGTCAGGAGACACAAGAACATTAGACATGTTAACGGGAGTAGAAGTAGAAGGAAATGACATATGACCGACATGTGTAATGGGTAGAGAGGAACTGTTACCAACGGTGATGCGAGTGGGAATATGAACAGGAGTGGCGGACGTGAGGTTACCGGGATGAGCAGTCATGTGAGAGGTGGCGCCCGAATCCATGTACCAGTCACCGCCGCCACCGTAGGAGTTCAGTGACGGAGCGGAGTGCAGGGCAACGAGAAGGGTTGGGTCCCATGGCGGCGGCACCTGAGGAGGGTAGAACCCTTCGTAGGCCGGCACGGGAGCGGCGCTGTAGGCTGTCGCGGTGGCGGCGCCATAGGCGGGAGCGGGTGGGGGCGTGGTACCATAGCCACTGTAGGGGGCGGTGTTCTGCACGGCGAAGAGAGCCTAGTGGCTCGCCGGACGAGGCCCAAGGAGGCCCGGAGCGGGTGCCCAAGGGACCGACATCGAGTACGCATGGACGACGCCAGTCCACGGGTTGGTGCCGTAAGTCCACGAAGGGGTGGCTTGCTGCTGCTGCTGACGAGGGCCCCCCCGGCGCCTATTGCTGCTTGCGGCCACCCCCGCGGCAGTTGCTGCAGTGCCCTCCACCCGGTTGCGGCTCCTGGGGGGCAGCAGGAGGGGCGGGAGGCAGGGGAAATACCCTAGAGGCGCGGGGGGCAGCGGCTGATGGCGCGGCGCGGGTGGGGCGGCCTGTGGTGGGGCACCGCGGGAGGTGCCAGCGGTGAGGGCGTGATGCTGCACACGCTTCTTGACCCCCTTCATCTGGCGCTCCTCCAACCGCAAGTACACCACAAACTTGGGGAAGGAGGGCTCCGACATCAAGGTGAGGTTGGAGGCGGCGTTGCCGAAGTCCTCATTGAGGCCGGCGATGAGCGTGCTAAGGAGGAGGTCGTCGTCAACCTTGGCGCCGATGCCGTGGAGCTCATCCGCCAATGTCTTCAGGCGGCAACAGTAGTCATCAATGGACTGTTCATCTTGGTGGCAGTCAAAAACTTCCTGCTGCAAACAAACATGGCGCTGAAGCTTGTTGTCGGTGAAGAGGCCGTTCAGCTTAACCCACATGGCGTGGGCGTCGTCTCCAGCGCTCACGACCCTGTGAAACATGTCCTTGGAGATGGTGGTGAAGAACCACCGGATGATCGTGGCGTCGATCGCAGTCCACTAGGGGTCGTCCAGCGTGGCACGGGAGTCAACGGTGCCGTCAACATGATCCACGAGGTTGTTCTCGTGGAAGAGCAGCGAGAAGTATGTCTTCCAAGCGAAATACGTGGAGTTGGAGGCATCGAGGATGACGGGGACGCGTGCGTGGACGTTGATGTCGCGGATTTTAGCAGGATCCACAATGAAGGGGTTGGAGATGGATGAGGCATTGGACGACATGGTGGCTAGGGTTGGGGGAAGGGGACGTTGATGTCGCGGATTTCAGCAGGATCCACAATGATGAAGTCTAACTCTCTTCCTATGCATCAGCATGTCATACAAGAACAATTCATGTACATCAAGTAAAGGCCAATATATCGTGTTAGAAACATAGAGAGGCGGAGATGTAGTTCCTCTCTCATAATAATTGCAAGTAGGAGCATCAAGCACATGCATATAATATTCATCAAAATCATCATGTGGAACGGTAAAAGGCAACCCATCAATATAATCCTTAATAAGTGCAAACTTCTCTGATATAGTGTAGTTTGGAGAATTCAAAAAGATAATAGGACTATCATGTGTGGGTGCAATAGCAACAATTTCATTCTTAACATAAGGAACTATAACAAGTTCATCTCCATAAGCATAATTCATATTGGCATCATGGCCACAAGCATAGCAAGCATCAAGTTCATCAAAAAGGGATATTTAAAATGAATCAACGGGATCATCGTAATTATCATAGCATTCATCCTTCGATAAGAATGAAGGGGCATTAAACAATGTATGGGATAAAGAGTTACTATAATTAGAAGGTGGGCATGGGTGATCAATCCGCTCTTCCTCCTTTTGTTATTCACTCTCTTCCTCATCTTTTTCATCCAATGAGCTCATAGTTTCATCAATTTCTTCTTCCGTAGACTCTTACAAAAGGTTAGTCTCTTCTCAGACAGCGGAGTTATTCTCAACAAATACATCAATATCATAATTGTATTTATAGTTATCATAGAAATATTTAAGGATAGCAAAATTTTCAGGTCTATAAAACGAACCATCAAAATCTTCAAACTTTTCAAACAAATATTCAATTTCATGTGCACCCTTAAAAGCAACAAATTCTTCTATTCGTTCCACATCATAGTAATCATATATACCATTAGCATAAGAAGCTAAGGTTTTATTATCATTGAATTCACATGAAAAGGGAAGATGTTGACATTCATCCTAGAGCAACAAGTATAATCATATCTCAAGCATAGATTCCGAGCATACCGACATATAAATTTGATCCCATAATAGTTTCCCTTTTTGTGTCAAGCGATAATCCCTAAAGTATTCACGTTGATCCAACGTGTCTCCCATTATCATGTTGAGTGGGGTTTTCTTAGGATTATCAAAGTAGTGCATAATAGTTTTCACATAATGAGCATCGAGGGTTTTAGGAGGTTCCCCATCTCCATGAGTAGCAAGTACCACTATTTTTTGGTGTTTCATGTTCCGTATCCATAACTAAAGATAGAGAACAACTTAGAACAGAAAATAAAAACTACTTAGTGATAAGGAAAACAAGCACACACGAGAATATTCACCCCACACGATTGCTCCCCGGCAACAGTGCCAGAAAAAGGTCTTGATGACCCACAAGTATAGGGGATTGTTTGTAGCCTCCTCCGATAAATAAGAGTGTCGAACCCAACGAGGAGCTAAAGGCAGAACAAATATTCCCTCAAGTTCTATCAACCACTGATACAACTCTATGCACACTTGACGTTTGCTTTACCTAAAACAAGTATGAAACTATTTTGCAAGAATAAAACTATGAGTACTTTGCAAGAATAAAACTATGAATAAATTGCAAGGTAATAAAAGTGGGTAGCTTTTGTCAACAAGAAAGTCATTTGTCCCTAGGCAATCGATAACAAGCACCGGTAATCATTCTTGCAATCTTATATGAGGGAGAGGCATGAGCTAACATACTTTCTCTACTTGGATCATATGCACTTATGATTGGAACTCTGGCAAGCATCCGCAACTACTAAAGATCATTAAGGCCGTGAAACCCAACCATAGCATTAAGTATCAAGTCCTGTTTATCCCATACGCCATAGCCCACCTACTCGGGTTTAAGCTTCTGTCACTCTCGCAACCCACCATAAGCGAACTAGGAACATATTGCAACACCCTAGAACGGGGGCCCCTCACATTTGCGCGAGATGGAGGGCATCGTAGGCACAAAAAATAAAATATACAATCATACCAACCAAGATCATTATTAACCCATAGGACAAAATGGATCTATTCAAACATCATAGGATAGCCAAATATCATTGGGAAATAATATATGGAGTTGAGCACCATGTTTAAGTAGATATTACAACATGGAGAAGGGGTGTTACACTGCTGCATAGAGGGGGCAAGAGTTGTTGTTGATGGTGATAACCCACAAGTATAGGGGATCAATTGTAGCCTCTTTCGATAAGTAAGAGTGTTGAACCCAGTGAGGAGCTAAAGGTAGAACAAATATTCCCTCAAGCTCTATCGACCACCGATACAACTCTACGCACGCTTAACGTTCGCTTTACCTAGAACAAGTATGAAACTAGAAGTACTTTGTAGGTGTTGTTGGATAGAATTGCAAGATAATAAAGAGCATGTAAATAAAAAGTAGGGTATGTTTAGTTAAAGAAGCAATAAAGTAAATATAGCGAGTGTGGAAAAGTGGTGGCAGGAGTTGTGAAATTGTCCCTAAGCAATTGACTATGTTACTAGACCGATAACAAGTTTTATGTGGGAGAGGCCACTTCTAGCATGTCATCCTTGACTTGGAATTCAATGCACTTATGATTGGAACTATTAGCAAGCATCCGCAACTACTAACGTTCATTAAGGTAAAACCCAACCATAGCATTAAGATATATTGGTCCCCCTTCAATCCCGTATGCATCAATTTCTATGCTAGGTTGAAGCTTATGTCACTTTTGCCCTCCAATACATAGTCCTATCAACATACAACTAACCCTATGGTGTGATCCACGCGTGCGCTCATATGATGGGCACCAAGGGACAACAACATAACCACAAGCAAATTAAACCAATCATAGCAATTCAGCAATTACCGATAGGACAACAAAAATCTACTCAGACATCATAGGATGGCAACACATCATCGAATAATAATATGAAGCATAAAGCACCATGTTCAAGTAGAGGGTACAGCGGGTTGCGGGAGAGTGGACCGCTGTAGATAGATGGGGGAAGGTGATGGAGATGTTGGTGAAGATGGCATAGGTGTTGGTGTAGATCGCGGTGATGATGATGGCCCCGACGGCTTTCCGGCGCCACCGGGAGAGAGGGGGAGAGAGCCCCCCTTCTTCTTCTTCTTCCTTGACCTTCTCCTTAGATAGGAGAATGATTTCCCCTCTGGTCCTTGGTCTCCATGGTGTGGGAGGGGCGAGAGCCCCTCCGAGATTGGACCTGTCTCTCTGTCTCTCTCTGTTTCTGTGTTCCCAGATTCTGCCCTTTCACCGTTTCTTATATTCCCGGAGATCCGTAATTCCGATTGGATTAAAACCTTCAACATGATTTTTTCCCCGGAAATTAGCTTTCTTGCGGCAAAAGAAGAGCAGCAACTGCCTTACAGGGTGCCCACGAGGGTCAGGGGCGCCCCCACCCCCTAGGGCATGCCCCCTACCTCGTGCCCCCTCGGGTACTGTCCCGCGTTGATTCTTCTTCCCAAAAATCATATATATTCCAAAAATATTCTCCATCCGTTTTATCCCGTTTGGACTCCGTTTGATATGGGGTTTCCATGAAACATAAAACATGCAACAAACATGAACTGGCACTGGGCACTGGATCAATATGTTAATCCCAAAAATAGTATAAAAAGTTGCCAAAAGTATATGAAAGTTGAATAATATTGGCATGGAACAATAAAAAATTATAGATACGACGGAGATGTATCAGACGGTAGCAATATTATTGATGTAGATCGCCATCTCGATCGTTGCCCCGGCGGCACTCCGGCGCCACCGGGAGATAGGGGGAGAGAGCCCCCCTTCTTCTTCTTCTTCCTTGGCCTCCACGTAGATGGGAGGAGAGTTCCCCCTCTGGTCCATGGTCTCCATGGCGGCGGAGGGGCGGGAGCCCCTTCGAGATTGGATCTCCCTCTGTGTTCTCTTCTGTTTCGCGTTCCCCAGATCTGGCCCTTCACCGTTTCTTATATTCCCAGAGCTTTGTAACTCCGATTGCGCTGAAATTTTAACACAATTCTCCCATAAAATATCTTTCTTGCGCTAGAAGAAGGGCCCCAACCGACCTTCGAGGAGGGCACAAGACACCTGGGCATGCCAGGGGTCCCTGGCGCGCCTTGGTGGGTTGTGGGCTCTGTGGTCCCCCATTTGCATTGATTCCACCTCCCAAAAATCAAATATATTCCAAAATAAATCTCCGTTAATTTTTATCGTGTTTGGACTTCATTTGTCGTGGAATAGTCACGGCAGATGTCCTAGCGTAAGGACTTAGTCGTGGAGGCATCGCAACTAAGTTAGCTTAAAGGGGTTAAACAGGACAAATGACACAAGAGTTTATACTGGTTCGGCCCCTTGCAGTGAAGGTAAAGGCCTAATTCAGTTTGAGGTGGTATTGCTTATGTCTCCATTACCAGGGAGCGAATCCGCTTGACCTAGATTTCGATCTGTTATTTTTTGTCCTGAACTGCCGCCGAGTCGTCCCTTTATATACACAGGTTGACGCCCAGCGGCTCACGGAGTCCCGGCCGACTCATAGACAATGTGTCCGGCTCGGTGACTATCTTTACATGCCTTACAATACAAGTCTTACATATATGGCGGTTTACCCCTACGGGCCTTAAGTTGCCTTTGGGCCTTGGGCCCTTGCTTGTGAACCGCCATCTTTAATATCCGCATGGGCTTCATATCAAGAATCCTCATAGGTATAACCTGGTCCCCTGGGCGGATCATACCTAATAGTTATATCCCCAACATTAGGCCCCATATTGGTTTGAACTAGTTCATGTCAATCTTCAATACTTAGAAAAAATCTTCCCTTCTTCATTTGTGCGAGAATTCATAACCCGCCATGATGTCATCTTCTGAATTTGTGATAACCCTCCATGACGTCACGTGCCATTATTTCACACAATATCAACATATCTCAATGGATCTTTATCTTAATAGCCGTCCCAAGAATCGAGGCACCCTAGCAGCTGGTGAGGGAATCCTGGATAAGGGGGTATCTGGACTGCCGGACTATGTACTTTGGCCGGACTGTTGGACTATGAAGATACAAGATAGAAGACTTCGTCCCGTGTCCGGATGGGACTCTCCTTGGCATGGAAGGCAAGCTTGGCGATTCAGATGTAGATCTCCTTCTCTGTAAACCGACTCTGTGTAACCCTCGTCCCCTATGGTGTCTATATAAACTGGAGGGTTTAGTCTGTAGGACTCATCATCATTATCATCAACAATCATACCATAGGCTAGCTTCTAGGGTTTAGCCTCTCCGATCTCGTGGTAGATCCACTCTTGTAATACTCATATCATCAAGATCAATCAAGCAGGAAGTAGGGTATTACCTCCATCGAGAGGGCCCAAACCTGGGTAAACATCGTGTCCCCAGCCTCATGTTACCATTAGCCTTAGACGCATAGTTCGGGACCCCCTACCCGAGATCCGTCGGTTTTGACACTGACATTGGTGCTTTCGTTGAGAGTTCCTCTGTGTCGTCACTGCAAGGTTAGATGGCTTCTCCAATCTTCAACCATGTTGTCCTAGGCGAGACTTTTCTCCCGGACGGATCTTCGTGTTCGGCGGCTTTGCACTGCGGGCCAATTCGCTTGGCCATCTGGAGCAGATCGATAGCTACGCCCCCGGCCATCAGGTCAGGTTTGGAAACCTAAACTACACCGCCGACATCCGTGGAGACTTGATCTTCAACGGATTCGGGCCCGTGTCAGGAGCGCCGAACAATCACGATGTGCATGACCTAGATCGGTAGTCGGACAGTATTCGGAACATCGCACCTGCTACCGCTCCAGGGCGGGTCGTGCCTTCCAAGGATGGGTGGATGGACCCCGCCCCGGAGGCCGCACACTCCTCAGTGTTGGAGCCGAACACAGACTCCTCTCCTAAAGGGATCTATGTCTTCGGACCCTCGGACTCATCTCCGGCGGTGTGTTCTGGACCGGGCGCACTCGTGCACATCGAATCTGACTGGGCTCCAGTCATGGAGTTCGCCGCCGCGGATATCTTTCAGCACCCACCCTTCGGAGACATGCTGGATTCATTAAAGTCTCTCTCTCTCTGTCAGAAGACTCCTAGCCGAACTATGTCCGGCCCGTATGGGATACGGAGGACAAAGAAAATCGCGACCCACCCACCACCCACTTTATAGCCACTGTCGATGACCTAATAGACATTCTTGACATCGACACCAATAACATCGACGGTATGGACATTGATGCAGGGGAAGATCCGGAACCACCGCCCACGCGGCACTGGACTGCCACTTCATCATACGACGTCTACATGCTGGACACCCCCAAAGAAGACAATGTTGACAAAAGGGACACAACGGAGGATAAACCCCCGGGCAAAAGCAAAAACGACGGCATGGGCGCCGCCTTAGGTCCAGTCACAGTAAAAATAGCGATAACAACCCAAAACAGGATGACACTCCGGTTGATTTCGAAGGCAACAACGACCATAGGGACCCAACAATGGAGCAGGATAAACCAGGTCTTGCCAAACACAGCCCGGAGCAGACACCCGATCACAATTCAGAGGGCCGAACTCATCATGCTACCTCCAAAGAAGATAACAGTCTGGTTGATGATGTGTTCATCATCCCGGTAGAACAGTCAAAAATAGGCAAACTCCAGAGAAAACTCCTGGCCACAGCAGGGAGCCTGAAGAAGCAGAAGCAAAGGCTTAAGGCCGCACATGATACGCTCAACCGACGATGGAATAAGGTGCTAGAAACCAAAGGAAAACATGGCGATAATCGCCACACAAAGAGCTACCCAAAGTGCAAACTGCTACCCGAATTCGACAATGAAGCCGCATCACCCATTCGGCCCAAAAACAATACGGCTACTCAGCCGGACCAACCAACTCATGGCCGCGATAGAGCAGCCACTGATACCGCACACGATTTACGAGAGCTCGTAGACAAAAAGGCCAGTGCGGCCAGGTCCATCTACGGGTCTAGAGGACAGGCTCCAACGCGGGACTATGGTCACCACAATGATCATGCTGATCGAATACCAGTCCAGAATCAACACCGGGAGCAACAACAGCCGGCAACAGGCCACGACACGGCCAGATACAGAGGGGCTGTGCATCCCCTGTGCTTCACGGATGAGGTGCTGGATCATGAATATCCACAGGGATTCAAACCCGTGAATATAGAGTCATACGACGGAACGACGGACCCCGGGGTCTGGATTGAAGATTTTATCCTTCACATACACATGGCTCGTGGGGCCGACCTCCACACCATCAAATACCTCCCCCTCAAGTTAAAAGGACCAGCCCGTCATTGGCTGAAAAGCCTCCCCGAAAACTCAATTGGAAGTTGGGAGGAACTTGAGGATGCTTTTAGGGCCAACTTTCAAGGGACCTATGTCCGGCCTCCACACGCCGACGATCTAAGTCACATAATACAGTAGCCCGGATAGTCAGCCCGCAAGCTTTGGAACAGATTCCTCACTAAGAAGAATCAAATTGTCGACTGTCCGAACGCCGAAGCCTTAGCGACCTTCAAACACAGTATCCGAGATGAGTGTCTTGCCAGACACCTCGGCCAAGAAAAGCCGAGAACGATGGTAGCCTTAACAAGCCTCATGACCCGATTTTGTGCGGGCGAGGACAGCTGGTTGGCCCGTAAAGGCACTAGCGACCCAGGCACATCCGAAATCCGAGACGGCAATGAGAAGCCACGGCACACTAAGAACAAATGTCGGAATAACGATAGTCCGGACAGCACAGCGATCAACGCCGAATTTAGGGGCTCTCGACCTGGTCAAGGAAAAAAAGCCATTTAACGACAGTAAAGAGGAACCATCCGGCCTGAACAAAGTCCTGGACAGATTGTGCCAAATCCATGGCACTTCCGACAAACCTGCAAATCATACCCATAGAGAATGTTGGGTTTTCAAGCAGGCCAACAAGTTAAACACTAAGGGAAGGGAAACACCAAGCGAAGACGAGGATGAGCCTCACCAGCCGAACACTAGGGGCCAGAAACAATTCCCACCGGAAGTCAAAACGGTAAACATGGTACACGCAACTCACGCAGAGTTCGTAGCCCCCCAATTTAATCCCTGGGCAACATGCCCAATCACTTTCGATCACAGGGACTACCCGCCAGTATCCGGCACGGAGAATCGGCTGCCTTGGTGCTCGACCCAATGATTGATGGATACCATCTTACTCGCGTCCTAATGGACGGCGACAATAGTCTTAATTTGATATGTTAAGACACCATCCGCAGGATGGGGATAGACCCATCCAGAATAAATCAAAACAACGCCACCTTCAATGGAGTAATTCCAGGCGTCGTGGCCCATTGCTGGGGCTCTCTCGTGTTGGAAGTAACATTCGGTTCTCCCAACAATTTCAGATGTGAGAACTTACTCTTCAACATTGCTCTCTTCAGCAGCGACTATCATGCATTGCTTGGAAGACCGACCTTCGCTTGCTTTAACGCAATACCAAACTACGCCTGCCTTAAACTCAAAATGCCCGGTCCACGCGACATCATCACGGTTAGCGGAAACACAGAACAGTATGCGGCAGTTCCCGCTGCTGGACTCTAGGCGGCCTCTCCCTCCGAAACGCATGACCGGTCGTCAAGACCACGGACACGGTTAGACGAGTCCAATACACCATTCTTCACAATGGCTCAGATAAACATGAGCCAGGGCTGCACATGTGTCCCCACAAATAATACGAGGGGCTGAAAACATGTAACACAATCCCATAGTTCGGCTTGCCTCGTTAACATGCCGGATCTCGAACATTTCTCGAGCATAACTAACTTTTCGCATGTTTTCTTTTTCTTTCATTGTCACAGACACTACCAGTGCGACACCCTTCCAGGATACGACACAACGGAGACACAGGCGCATACATGCAGCAGGGCCCCGCCCACAGGTTTCTCTTTAGATTAAGCCCCTGCGTAAACCTTCTTTACTGTCTCTTGTTGCTCAACGTCCCTTGGGTATTTCATACACCTGTAAGGGACACTGGCATTTTAGGCTTTTTGCCACAACAGATAAGTGCGCGTAACTGGAACCACATGGTCAAGGGCATTATTCAGCCCAATATATGTTATAAAGTCCGAATACCTTCGGGAGTGTTCGGCGTCACGAGTTTGGCCTTATATGCATCAGCTCCAAATCATGTCTTTGGTCAAATGTTGGGTTAGCCCGGCTCCTGGGTTTGCTGCCTTACGTTCCGTTCTATCGGCTAAGGCGGCCAAAGGAGAACTACTGCGATTGTGCCCTGGTTATTCCGGATGAGCACCTCAGTAGAGAAAGCCGAAAACTAACTGTCATGATATAGCGAGAGACTGATCAACCACTCGAGGACTCATTGGAATCTATAGGATTCCGCCGCATTAACGAAGGACCGGTCTACCGGTCAAGTACGCGCATCGTATCCGGATGCATGTGGAAGTACCAGGGGCTATATAGTAGCCCCACCTTTCAACTCCTATAGCTAAGCGAAAGTGTTACAGCTATATAGTCCGGTTGCCTGGTTCGACGTGCGATCACCTCCTTAATGGACCAAGACGTTGGATCAAGTGTGTTCATGCATATTTTCTCGAACACCCCCGCATTATGTGCGTGGGGGCTGAAGCCAACGACTACTAACTTTCATGATTATATGCATATATAAATAGCCGCATAGGAGACACTATAATACTTTCAGGCAAAAGTATATATATATATATATATATATATATATATATATATATATATATATAACAAGCAACCTCTATAATCAAACACATAGTTGTTTACAATTTCGTCACTCAAACATGACATTCTTGGAGCACTGGGCCTCTATTCTACGAGCACCGTCTATGACCTGCTCAACATATTGCTCGGCTGGGTCTTGGCTTCCTGCCGGACCCCAGGTTGCAATACGGGTGGCCTCCATATCCGCCCAATATGTTTTCACACGGGCAAAAGCCATCCGGGCACCCTCTATGCACGCCGATCTCTTCATGGCATCAATCTGCGCTCTGGCGCCAAATAATCGTTGCACCAAACCAAAGTAACTGTCCGACTTCGGCTCCTTCGGCCACAGATGGTCTATTACAGACCTCATTGCAAGGCCGGACAGCCTATGGAGCTCGGCTATAGCGGCCATTTTCTCACTCAAGGGCAAGGAGTGCGCTGGAGCATTAAATTGCGACCAGAAGAACCTCTCCATTTTGTTATCCTCATGATCCTTGAATAACTTGGTCGCATCAGCCGCACTCTTCGCCAAGTCCGCATACTCATCTGCGGTGCTCCATAGCTTATCCAACGGAGCATACTTTGGATCTAAAAACTTCATCCGCAACACATAAGGACTTCCGGCCGCGATTTCTCCGGCTTGTCGAAGTTCCTCCCGTGCGTCTCTAATCTGAGAGCGCATCTCTTTAGCCGAATCCATCGCCTTCTTCAGGTCGACCGCCTTTGTTTGATTCTCCTTTTCGAGAAGCTCATACCGGCCGGCGGCATCCCTCAGCTCCACAACCATCTCAGCTATCTTCTCCTCGCTTCGGAGACGAGCGGCCTGTTCGGCCTTTAATTCTTTCGCTGCCTTTAGAGCAGCCGCATTGCTAATCCGAGCTTGTTCCTTGGCTAGAGCAAGCTCCGCCCCCAGGGCCTCAATGGCAGTAGCTCTGCTTGCAACTACATAACATCACATTAACATTTCAACCTTCTTGCAAAAATAGTGTGGATATAGGAAAGCATACTCCGCGACTCCTCGAATCGCTTGTTCACAAGCGTGACGTCGGCCTCCACAACGTCAATCTGCCGCCTCAATTCGGTGCATTCAGCGGCTTGGTCTATTGCTGAACCCTTAGCAACCTGCACATCAATGCAAGTGCGATCATTAACTGGGAGTTTGATCCTCCGGTTGCCGCCATGAGCTGGCATCCACAGTCTCAGGGGCTACTATCTACACGGAGTGCATGTATTGCGCGTGGCTCAACTAAAAATTGCGTCTTACCTCAAAGCCTTTGAGCAGGCTCCTAAAAGCTTCATTTAAACCACTTGTGGCGGAGGAAATTTTCTCTGACACCGTACCCGTTAGGGTACGATGATCCTCCAAGAGATCAGCTGACTCCAGGAGGCCCGTCAGCGTGTTTGGCCAGACACCGGACTCTCCCGGACCCTTTCCATTGTCCACCACAGGAGCCGAACGCGCTGGGCTCGGGGCGGCCGAAGTGTTAGCTTCCGGACCCATTGGATCCGGACTCCTCTGTGACGATACCTCAGGGTTGCCCGCCTCACGGGGCGGAGAGGCAGGTGGGGTTTCACTCTCCATCATCTCCGGAAGAAGATCCCCCGAAGACGAACCCTGTTGAGATGAACTGCTGGCCGGGCTACAAAAAATAAGGTTCTGGTTATTACTCTCAGAGGAAAAAGCAATAAGATCTTTTCTTAATAAAACTTACAGCTCGGTGGAGGGCTGGCTCGTTGGCGGGCACTGTGCCGTGAGGACGCCCTTGGGGCAGGGCCCTTTGGCGAAGTTCTTTTCCCTTGTTTAGGCCCCCCGTCTCCAAATCTTTGGAGGCAGCCCTTTTCTTCCCGCGGGGGGAGGAAACCTTAGAATCGCCTCCCCGATTCTCCTCCTCCACGGAGGCACCGATTCCCCCGGTTCGGGTGCGCAATGTGTGAGGCCCACTCTTGGCCTCCCCGCTCTCCCCTTCAGCTCTCTTTGGTGGCACCCTACTTAGTGTCCGTTCAAGAATCCTGGCCATTGCCGGGCCAGGCGAACCTTCGGGAAGAGGGGCCGGACACCTCATCCTCTCCGCCTTACTAAGCCAATCCTGGTTGCGGACAGTGTTAAGATCAATGCCATGACAAATATAAGCAAGGTGTTCGGTTATAGGGTTACTTACTTGGGTATCGAGGCGATTGCAGCTCAGGCCCGCATCCTCAGTGGTGTCCGGACACTTTATTCGTGGTCCAAAGAAAAACTTATACATCCCTTCGAGCGTCATGCCAAAGAAGTGCTGAATGGTCCGCGGACCTTCTGGATTGAATTCCCACATCCGGAGAGGCCGGCGTTTGCACGGCAGGATCCGCCGGACTAGCATTACTTGGATTATTTTGACGAGACTAATGTCCCTCTCGAGGAGCTCCCGAATGCGGCTTTGTAGCATTGGTACATCGTTCGCAGGCCCCCAGTTTAGTCCCACGTTGGCCCACGATGCTAGTTGAGGTGGAGGGCCCGAGCGTAAGGCAGGCACGGCCGCCCACTTTGAGCCTCGGGGAGCTGTGACATAGAACCACCTCCGTTGCCATAAATCATATACCTCCGGGAAGGAGCCTTCTGGCCATGGGGCATCAGCGTTCCTGCTTATTATGGCACCTCCGCACTCTGCGTGTCGCTCCTCAATTATCTTCGGCTTCACATCGAAAGTCTTGAGCCATAAGCCGAAGTGGGGGGCAATGTGAAGGAAGGCTTCACACACAATGATAAATGATGAGATGTGGAGGATGGAATCCGGAGCTAGATCGTGGAAATCTAGCCTGTAGTAGTGCATGAGCCCTCTCACGAAGGGATCAAGAGTAAGACCTAAGCCCCGGAGGAAGTGGGAGACAAATACGACGCTCTCGTTGGTCTCGGGAGTGGGGATAACATGTTCGGGAGCAGGAAGCCTGTGCTTGACATCGGCGGTCAAATACCCAGCCTCCCTAAGCTTTGCAATATCCTCCTCTATGACAGAGGAAGCCATCCATCGGCCTTGATGGCCAAATCCGGACATGATTGAAGATCCGGGGTGCTTAAGCTCGGACTTTAGGTGTTGGGACTCAGGGTGCGAGATGTGCGAGCATGGAGACAGAGGGATAGGCCTCGGCTCCTTTATAAAGGGGGAAGAATATCAAGCGTCCCCGAACACGGTCATTCGGGACTTGCCTAAAAACACGGGGTCATGCCAACAGGCACGGTTGGATTACCCATACCCATATTGATGAGAATCCTGCAATAAGGGGAACACGATCTCTGCTCTGACAGGATGTGCCAAGGAAACCGCCTCGTGGTGTGTGCGGTAGCAAGTTGTAGGAACGGTTCGAATAAAAAACGGACCGTGGCGTGATGTCGCTCTTCAAAGAATTGTCAGCAGATTGGATTCGTGGATTATTATTATTCTCTCTACAGTGATATATGGAATGTTATCTTGCAGAGCCGGACATGGTCCTTGTGTTCGGAATTTATCTTGGAGTATTCAGAGATGGAACCCTCCTCGCAATGCCGAAGACAATCTACGCGCCGGACTCATCGTCATTGAAGCCTGGTTCAGGGGCTACTGAGGGAGTCCTGGATAAGGGGGTATCCGGACTGCCAGACTATGTACTTTGGCCGGACTGTTGGACTATGAAGATACAAGATAGAAGACTTTGTCCCGTGTCCGGATGGGACTCTCCTTGGCGTGGAAGGCAAGCTTGGCGATTCACATGTAGATCTCCTTCTCTGTAAACCGACTCTATGTAACCCTAGCCCCCTCCGGTGTCTATATAAACCGGAGGGTTTAGTCCGTAGGACTCATCATCATTATCATCAACAATCATACCATAGGCTAGCTTCTAGGGTTTAGCCTCTCTGATCTCGTGGTAGATCCACTCTTGTAATACTCATATCATCAAGATCAATCAAGCAGGAAGTAGGGTATTACCTCCATCGAGAGGGCCCGAACCTGGGTAAACATCGTGTCCCCAGCCTCCTGTTACCATTAGCCTTAGACGCACAGTTTGGGACCCCCTACCCGAGATCCACTGGTTTTGACACCGACAGCTGGATAACCATGTTTTTGGCCTCCTCATTTTTCGCGCCCATCTGTTACCCTTCCTTATAAATAGGGTCGAACGACCCCTTCTCATTCTCCCCCTTTCCTTCGTCTCCTTCCTCTTGGCGACTCTCCTGCCGCTCGAGCTCCGCCGCTGCCATGAAGCACACTGCCCTCCTTGTCCTTGGCTGCTGCATCCAACCTGATTCGGACCAGAGAAACTCTGGCGCTCCACCGCAGTCTGATCTGCATCTGTAAGTGCATGCTACCTCTTGAGCACTGCGTTGGTTTTCCCTTGAAGAGGAAAGGGTGATGCAGCAAAGTAGCGTAAGTATTTCCCTTAGTTTTGAGAACCAAGGTATCAATCCAGTAGGAGGCTACACGCAAGTCCCTCGTACCTACACAAACAAACAAGAACCTCGCAACCAACGCGATAAAGGGGTTGTCAATCCCTTCACGGCCACTTGCGAAAGTGAGATCTGATAGAGATAATAAGATAAGATAAATATTTTTGGTGTTTTTATGATATAGATTGAAAAGTAAAGATTGCAAAATAAAGTAGACCGGAAACTTATATGATGGGAAATAGACCCGGGGGTCATAGGTTTCACTAGTGGCTTCTCTCAAGATAGCATAAGTATTATGGTGGGTGAACAAATTACTATCGAGTAATTGATAGAAAAGTGCATAGTTATGAGAATATCTAGGCATGATCATGTATATAGACACCACGTCCGCGACAAGTAGACCGACTCCTGCCTGCATCTACTACTATTACTCCACACATCGACCGCTATCCAGCATGCATCTAGAGTATTAAGTTCATAAGACCAAAGTAACACATTAAGCTAGATGACATGATGTAGAGGGATAAACTCAATCAATATGATATAAACCCCATCTTTTTATCCTCGATGGCAACAATACAATACGTGCCTTGCTACCCCTGCTGTCACTGGGAAAGGACACCGCAAGATTGAACCCAAAGCTAAGCACTTCTCCCATTGCAAGAAAGATCAATCTAGTAGGCCAAACCAAACTAATAATTTGAAGAGACTTACAAAGATAACCAATCATACATAAAAGAATTCAGAGGAGATTCAAATATTTCTCATAGATAAACTTGATCATAAACCCACAATTCATCGGATCTCGACAAACACACCGCAAAAAGAGTTACATCGAATAGATCTCCAAGAAGATCGAGGAGAACATTGTATTGAGATTCAAAGAGAGAGAAGAAGCCATCTAGATAATAACTATGGACCCGAAGTTCTGTGGTAAACTACTCACAACTCATCGGAGAGGCTATGGTGTTGATGTATAAGCCCTCCATGATCGATTCCCCCTCTGGCGGAGCGCCGGAAAAGGATCCAAGATGGGATATCACGGGTACAGAAGGTTGCGGCAGTGGAAATAGGGTTTCGTGGTGCTCCTCATTGTTTTCGGGGTACGTAGATATATATAGGCGAAGGAAGTCGGTCAGGGGAGTGACAAGGGGCCCACGAGGGTGGGGGGCGCGCCCAACCCCCTAGGGCGCGCCCTGGACCCTCGTGGCCGCCTCATTTACTTCTTCACATCCACTCCAAGTCTCCTGGATTGCGTTTGTTCCAAAAATAACTCTCCCGAAGGCTTCATTCCGTTTGGACCCCGTTTGATATTCCTTTTCTGTGAAACACTGAAATAGGCAAAAAAACAGCAATTTGGGCTGGGCCTCCGGTTAATAGGTTAGTCCCAAAAATGATATAAAAGTGTATAGTAAAGCCCATAAACATCCAAAACGGGTAATATAATAGCATGGGACAATAAAAATTATAGATACGTTGGAGACGTATCAAGCATCCCCAAGCTTAATTCCTGCTCGTCCTCGAGTAGGTAAATGATAAAAACAGAATTTTTGATGTGGAATGCTACCTAGCATATTTCTCAATGTAATTTTCTTTATTGTGGCATGAATATTCAGATCCAAATGATTCAAAATAAAAGTTCATATTAACATAAAAATAGTAATACTTCAAGCATGCTAACGAGTAATCATGTCTTATCAAAATAACATAGCCAAAGAAAGCTTATCCCTACAAAATCATATAGTTAGGCTATGCTTCATTTTCATCACACGAAATACTCCTATCATGCACAACCCCAGTTTCAGCCAAGCAACTGGTTCATACTTTTTAACGCGCTTCAGCTTTTTTAACTCTCACGCAATACATGAGCATAAGCCATGGATATAGCACTATATGTGGAATAGAATGGTGGTTGTGGAGAAGACAAAAAGGGAGAAGATAGTCTCACATCAACTAGGCGTATCAATGGGCTATGGAGATGCCCATTAATAGATATCAATGTGAGTGAGTAGGGATTGCCATGCAATGGATGAACTAGAGCTATAAATGTATGAAAGCTCAACAAAAGAAACTAAGTGGGTGTGCATCCAACTTGCTTGCTCATGAAGACCTAGGGCATTTTGAGGAAGCCCATCATTGGAATATACAAGCCAAGTTCTATAATGAAAAATTCCCACTAGTATATGAAAGTGACAACATAGGAGACTCTCTATCATGAAGATCATGGTGCTACTTTCAAGCACAAGTGTGGAAAAAGGATAGTAACATTGTCCCTTCTCTCTTTTTCTCTCATTTTTTTTATTTTGGTGGGCATCTTTGGCCTCTTTTTTTATTTGGGCTTCTTTGGCCTCTTTTATTTTTTTAAAGTCCGGAGTCTCATCCCGACTTGTGGGGGAATCATAGTCTCCATCATCCTTTCCTCACTTGGGACAATGCTCTAATAATGAAGATCATCACACTTTTATTGATTTACAACTCAAGAATTACAACTCAATACTTAGAACAAAATATGACTATGTGAATGCCTCCGGCGGTGTACTGGGATATGCAATGAATCAAGAGTGACATGTATGAAAGAATTATGAAGGTGGCTTTGCCACAAATACGATGTCAACTACATGATCATGCAAAAGCAATATGACAATGACGGAGCGTGTCATAATAAACAGAACGGTGGAAAGTTGCATGGAAATATATCTCGCAATGGCTATGGAAATTCCATAATAGATAGGTATGGTGGCTATTTTGAGGAAGGTAAATGGTGGGTGTGTGATACCGGTGAAAGTTGCGCGGCACAAGAGAGGCTAGCAATGGTGGAAGGGTGAGAGTGCGTATAATCCATGGACTCACATTAGTCATAAAGAGCTCATATACGTATTGCAAAAGTTTATTAGCCCTAGAAGCAAAGTACTACTACGCATTCTCCTAGGGGAAGGGTTGGTAGGAGTTAACCATCGCGCGATCCCGACCTCCACACATAAGGAAGGCAATCAAAAGAACACCCCATGCAACAAATTTGTTACACAACTTTTACCATACGTGCATGCTATGGGACCTGCCAACTTTAACACAAGTATTTCTCAATTTCATAATTACTCGACTAGCATGACTCTAACATTAACACCTTTATATCTCAAAACAATTATCAAGTATCAAATTGATCATAGTATTTCATGCACTTTCTATGATAGTTTTTATTATACCCAACTTGGATGCCCATCATATTAGGACTAATTTTATAACCAAAGCAAATACCATGTTCTTATAAAATACTCTCAAAATAATATAAGTGAAGCATGAGAGATCAATAATTTCTACAAAATAAAACCACCGCCGTGCTCTAAAAAGATATAAGTGAAGCACTAGAGCAAAATTGTCTAGCTCAAAAGATATAAGTGAAGCACATAGAGTATTCTAATAAATTCCGAATCATGTGTGTCTCTCCCAAAAGGTGTGTACAGCAAGGATGATTGTGGTAAACTAAAAACCAAATACTCATATCATACAAGACGCTCCAAGCAAAACACATATCATGTGGTGAATAAAAATATAGCTCCAAGTAAAGTTACCGATAGACGAAGACGAAAGAGGGGATGCCTTCTGGGGCATCCCCAAGCTTAGGCTTTTGGTTGTCCTTGAATTACCTTGGGGTGCCATGGGCATGCTCAATCTTAGGCTCTTGCCACTCCTTATTCCATAATCCATCAAATCTTTACCCAAAACTTGAAAACTTCACAACACAAAACTCAACAGAAAATCTCATGAGCTCCGTTAGTGCAAGAAAGCAAACCACCCCTTTAAGGTACTGTAATGAACTCATTCTTTATTTATATTGGTGTTAAACCTACTGTATTACAACTTATATATAATTCATACCCCCCCTGATACTAGCCATAGATTCATCAGAATAAGCAAACAACACACGAAAAACAGAATCTGTCAAAAACAGAACAGCCTGTAGCAATCTGTAACTTTCGAATACTTCTGGAACTCTAAAATTCCTACAAAAATAGGAAGTCCTAGGAAATTTGTTTATTAATCTTATGCAAAAATAATAAATAAAAATCAGGTTTCTGTGATTTATTAAAATTATTCTTGTGCATGCAAAAGTTTCTGTTTTTCAGCAAGATCAAATTAACTATCACCCAAGATGATCCCATAGGTTCTACTTGGCACAAACACTAATTAAAACATAAAACCACATCTAAGCAGAGGCTATATGAATTATTTAATACTAAACAGGAGCAAAAAGTGAAGAACAAAAATAAAATTGGGTTGCCTCCCAACAAGCGCTATCATTTAACGCCCCTAGCTAGGCATAAAAGCGAGAATAGATCTAAGCATTGCCATCTTTGGCATTCAATTCATAAGTGGCTCTCATAATAGATTCATAAGGTAATTTGATTTTCTTCCTAGGAAAGTGTTCCATGCCTTTCCTTAATGGAAATTGGAATCTAATATTTTCTTCCTTCATATCAATAATTGCACCAATCGTTCTAAGGAAAGGTCTACCAAGAATAATAGGACATGAAAGATTGCAATCTATATCAAGAACAATAAAATCTACGGGCACATAATTCCTATTTGCAACAATAAGAACATCATTAATTCTTCCCATAGGTTTCTTAATGGTGGAATCCGTAAGGTGCAAGTTTAAAGAACAATCATCAAATTCACGGAAACCTAACACATCACACAAAGTTTTTGGAATCGTGGAAACACTAGCACCCAAATCACACAAAGCATAGCATTCATGATCTTTAATTTTAATTTTAACAGTAGGTTCCCACTCATCATAAAGTTTTATAGGGATAGAAACTTCCAATTCAAGTTTTTCTTCATAAGATTGCATTAAAGCATCAACGATATGTTTGGTAAAAGCTTTATTTTGACTATAAGCATGAGGAGAATTTAACACAGATTGCAACAAGGAAATACAATCTATTATAGAACAATTATCATAATTAAATTCCTTGAAATCCAAAATAGTGGGTTCATTGCTATGTAAAGTTTTGACCTCTCCAATCCCATTTTTACCAATTTTTGCATCAAGATCTAAAAACTCCGAATTATTGGACGCCTTTTAACTAAAGTTCTCATCTCCAGTGCCATCATAATCAAGATTCATATTGCAAAACAAAGATTTAATAGGAGACACATCAATCACTTTTAGATCTTCATCACTATTCCCTTCTAACCCTTCTGGTTTGGCGGCCATCTTATTAACTAAGGTGGCCTGCTTATCAGAAATTTGGGCTATAGATTTTTCAAGAAGAGCAAACTGAGAATTCAAACCATAAAATTCCTTAGACATATCATCAAGCTCTTTATTCATGTATTTCGTAAATCTTTTTTGCTCTTTAAGATCGTTTCTAAAGAAATTATTATGATCAAATTGTAAAGTCATAAATCTTCTAACGTTGTTTTCGATCTCTTCCAACCTTCTAAGGTAAGGATCAACATTTTTAGGCAAAGCCATCAGGGCAAGTAGGTACACAAGAAGCAAGCGAAAAAGAGGAGAACGGGAAAGAGAGGGCAAATAAAACGGCAAGGGTGAAGTGGAGGAGAGGAAAACAAGAGGCAAATGGCAAATAATGTAATGCGAGGGAGAAGAGTTTGTGATGGGTACTTGGTATGTCTTGACTTGTGCAAAGTCCTCCCAGGAAACGGTGCTAGAAATTCCTTCTTGCTACCTCTTGAGCACTGCCTTGAAGAGGAAAGGGTGATGCAGCAAAGTAGCGTAAGTATTTCCCTCGGTTTTGATAATGAAGGTATCAATCCAGTAGGAGGGTACATGCAAGTCCCTTGTACCTACACAAACAAACAAGAACCTCGCAACCAACGCGATAAAGGGGTTGTCAATCCCTTCACGGCCACTTGCGAAAGTGAGATCTGATAGAGATAATAAGATAAGATAAATATTTTTGGTATTTTTATGATATAGATTGAAAAGTAAAGATTGCAAAATTAAGTAGATCGGAAACTTATATGATGGAAAATAGACCCGAGGGCCATAGGTTTCACTAGTGGCTTCTCTCAAGATAGCATAAGTATTACGGTGAGTGAACAAATTACCGTCGAGCAATTGATAGAAAAGTGCATAGTTATGAGAATATCTAGGCATGATCATGTATATAGGCATCACGTCCGCGACAAGTAGACCGACTCCTGCCTGCATCTACTACTATTACTCTACACATTGACCGCTATCTAGCATGCATCTAGAGTATTAAGTTCATAAGAACAAAGTAACGCATTAAGCAAGATGACATGATGTAGAGGGATAAACTCAAGCAATATGATATAAACCCCATCTTTTTATGCTCGATGGAAACAATACAATACGTGCCTTGCTGCCCCTGCTGTCACTGGGAAAGGACACCGCAAGATTGAACCCAAAGCTAAGCACTTCTCCCATTACAAGAAAGATCAATCTAGTAGGCCAAACCAAACTGATAATTCGAAGAGACTTGCAAAGATAACCAATCATACATAAAAGAATTTAGAGGAGATTAAAATATTTCTCATGGATAAACTTGATCATAAACCCACAATTCCTCGGATCTCGACAAACACACCGCAAAAAGAGTTACATCGAATAGATCTCCAAGAAGATCGAGGAGAACATTGTATTGAGATTCAAAGAGAGAGAAGAAGCCATCTAGCTAATAACTATGGACCCGAAGGTCGATGGTAAACTACTCACAACTCATCGGAGAGGCTATGGTCTTGATGTAGAAGCCCTCTGTGATCAATTCCCCTCCGGTGGAGCGCCGGAAAAGGCTCCAAGATGGGATCTCATGGGTACAGAAGGTTTCGACGGTGGAAATAGGGTTTCGTGGTGCTCCTGGTTGTTTTCGGAGTACGTAGATATATATAGGTGAAGGAAGTCGGTCAAGGGAGCCACGAGGGGCCCACGAGGGTGGGGGGCACGCCCACCCCCCTAGGGCGTGCCGTGAACCCTCGTGGCCGCGTCGCTTACTTCTTGACATCCACTCCAAGTCTCCTGGATTGCGTTTGTTCCAAAAATAAGTCTCCCGAAGGTTTCATTCCGTTTGATATTCCTTTTTTGCGAAACACTGAAATAGGCAAAAAAAATAGCAATTTGGGTTGGGCCTCCGGTTAATAGGTTATTCCCAAAAATGATATAAAAGTGTATAGTAAAGCCCATAAACATCCAAAACAGGTAATATAATAGCATGGAACAATAAAAAATTATAGAAACATTGGAGACGTATCATGCTCCTCCTCCAACACTCCAGATCGCATTAGGGTTTCGGCTGTTCTTCGTGTTCTTCGTAGTTCTTCAACTGTAGCACCTTTTGATGTGAAGACGGCATAAAACTTGTGTGGTAGTAGTTTTACCTTTGTCTCCAATGCTAGCAGACCCTTTTTCCTTGGAAAGAGATCTCCTTAGAGCTTATGAACTCCCCTGCACAGTTTTTAGGTTTGATTTATTTTCTTTTTCTGAACTGCCACTGGTCCGAAATAATAATTGTAATCTGTGAAACTTGTTTGCCTGGTACTTAGCAAAAATTTGCCCCTTGATAGATCCACCTAGTCATGGCGGCTTATATTACCAGTTGTCATTAGCTTCAACATTTTAGCAAGCTTCACTCTTTTATGGATACGAATCAATCTATTCATGGCGGCTTACATAACCAACTGTAGCTAGTCATATACCATTAGGCCCCTTTAAGCCGCCATTCTGAATATGTGTTGTAGTACTTTCCGCCCGGCTTAATTTGAACCGGCAAAATTTGTTATTTTTATTTTTAGGCTTCCTTCTTCATAATGCCGCCCAAAACAACCACTTCTTGTAACTGGGTTCCCTCCATCGTCACGGAAAACACACCTCAAGACTTTGTGAAAACTGGTTATCTGCCAAAGAAGTCTGTCATGTCTTACCGCGTCCCCAAGACGAAAGAAGAGAAACCTCAACCAAAGGAAGGCGAAGTCATTGTCTTCACTGATCATATGAATCGGGGCTTCTCACCGCCCGACTCTAACATCTTCCGGGATGTTCTGCACTTTTTCATCCTTCATCCTCAAGACATCGGACCCAATTCCCTGTCAAATATATGCAATTTCCAAGTGTTCTGTGAGGTGTACCTTCAAGAGGAGCCCAGTGTGGAGTTATTTAGAGAGTACTTTTATTTGAACCGCCAAGACGAGTATTCTTATGGACCCAGTCTGGAACTTGGTGGAATTTCAATTCAGCGAAGGAGAGATGCTATCTTTCTTTATGCTCATCTGCCGAGTCATCGCAAAGGATTGGAATCAAACATGGTTCTATTGTAAAGATACTTCTCCGGCTGACGAGAACCCACTCCCCAGCTTTCGCACCCTGCGCCTGGACTCAAAACATATCCTCCCTGACAAGCTAACAGCAGCTGAACGCAAAACTCGCCCCCACCATTGCCAAGGTCAAGGCTCTGTTGGGGAACGGCTTAACCGGTATTGACTTGGTCTGGTGCTGGGTTGCATGGTGGGTCATTCCCTTGAGCCACCGCTCCGGCTTAATGTGTACCTACACGGGTGAGAAAAAGGATCCACTACACCACAACTCCATGGACTTAACTAACGAAGCCATCAACGAGGTGACGAAGTCACTTCTGCATGAAAGCCCAACAGATTGCAGCAAGGTGGGCTTGAGCCCTTTCTGCAAATCTAACCCGGCACCAGAGGTAAGCCGCCAAATCATTTATTTTGCCTTCATCCTTAAATAGTTTGTTTTAACTTGGCCTTGATGACTTTCACAGGCTGATGATGACTTTTGGAAGAAAGAATATGATCATGAAGCTACCAAGAGGGCCAGGAAAGCCAAGAAAGCAGCCAAGAAAATCGCCAAGAAGAAGGGAAAGAAGACCCCAAGTGCTTTTGAGATGCTTGAACTCGAGGACAACTCTGAGTCGGAGGTATCCCTTGACTCTCTTGGCTCCTTTTTCAACCATCTTATCGACATTGATTATCATCACGATGACACGGGGACCAGTCAAGCAATTGAAGAAGAGGTAACTATCATTTCCTCCGACTCCGAGCCCTTGCCAAGACAGAAAATTTGAAGAGTAACCCGGAAAGTAAGCTTTTCACACCCCTTAGCTCATCTGGATCCTCTCTTTCTTTTGAAGAAACAGCAGCACGAGAGCCAGCGACAGACTCGGACTAGCAGGGATGAAGAACTATCTTATGGCTTACCGAACACTCCGAGGAAGCGTCAAAATGAGGTCACCCCTAATTTAAATTCTTTATATCCTCTGGCGGGTCTCACCCGTCAACCACTTAATTGCTCCGACTCGAATTATCAGGAAACATCTCGATCCTCTTCCGGCAACTCATCTCAGTCTCATCTGCCGGCTTTCAAGACTGCTCTCGGGTAATAATAATTATTTATTTGCTCATTTATACTCTTTAATACTTATACTTACCTTTCATGACTCATACAGTGGAAAAGCTAAAACCATCAAGAAAGCAAGGGTGAATAAGCCGGTCAAAGACCCGAAAGTTAGTGAACCGGAACAACAAACGACAACACCTGAAGACTCTGTTCCTCCACCATCAGAGCCGGTTCTTGATGACCCACCAGTGACTTCTGACCCTCCTATGGAGCAAGCCAGTGATGACCCTTTGAATCCTGAAGCATCTAGTCTAGTGAAAACGGCTGATACTCATGATGATGACGTGGTGATCACCAACACCGGCTTTAGAGAGCCGGGGAAGGTCTACAGTTTTGGTCAAGCACTCTGCCAAGGAGGAGCACCTTGAACATCACAAAGTAAGATTTGATGTTGCGGACTACTCCCAATTAAGCATTGGTGAAGTATATTCTGGCTATCTCAGTCAAGTACACAAGAGTCGTGACCTTGAAGTTGACATGGTGAAGCAAATGCACCGAAAATTTGAGGTATGAGGTCTTCCTTTATTGAATTATGCACATCCTACCAGCCCCCAAGTCCTGTTTATGATGAATATGCTGTAGACTTAGATTGACTATAAGCATAAAGGATACTCTTTGCCAGACTGCTTAAAAATCTGTCTTAAAGGATTTGTATAGTTCACATGAGCCGGCTGTGGCTGTTTGAAACACAACCGGGTCACCGTAAAGTAGTAAGAAGACAAGCAATATGCATTAGCCCCCACGTGCCGAGTATTCTTGCTTGCAAAGTGCTTGGGACTTATTCACATAAGCCGTTGCAGGAGTAACTTTTTTTGTTAGACATTAGCCCCCAAGTGCCAAGTGTTGTTGCTTGAAAAAGGCTTGGGACTTCATGTGTCTCAGATGGTTTCGGCTATCTATGGTAAGTCGCCTTATGATTGTCAAATTTGAATATTCTCCTTGATGATATGGACTGCCTTTAACCCATCCATGATTATTATGCAGGCCCCAGGAGCACCAATCTCAACCAAGACATGCTTGTGAAGCTGAAGGCGGTTTATACGCTAGTGGAGCAACTTTATACTGGGGCTCAGCGTGTGTTGGCCACAATTTCTCCATCTAACCAAGGCCCCACGCTCTTGGTTGACGTGTTGAGGAAGCATTCTATTCTGCCTGAAAGGTTGAGTGAGATGAAGCGATCATCCGCAAGAGCCGGAGCTGTGACAACTTTAAGCTGGGCCAAGGCATGGCTACCGGAGCTAGACCTGGCTGATATATCTATCGGATATCCAAGCTTTAAAGAGGACGGCACCCCTTTTGACCAGAAAGATTTTGCCACCTGCATGAAGAACATACGTCCCCTGGCCAGTCTGATTGCCAATGAGACATATCTCACCAAATATTAGCCGGCTTATGACTTAAAAAATCAAAAGATGCCGACGCCGTCTTACAAAGTGAAAGACCTAATTCCCCCAATTCGTAAGCACACTTTTGCTCCTGAAGTTGACCCGTCCGAACTTATTGATGATGTGAATTCCAAGCCTTAAATGGCATTGAATGGTCATCACCAACCTTCCAGGAAGTAGAACAGGACAAAGAAGCGGAGAGGGATGATCCGGAAGTGTCAGGCCATCAAAGTCAAGAATATTGATCCGCTGGGCGGTTCATATTTGCGATCTTCTGAAAAACAGTTAATCATTTTGACTATTTGGGGTCATGTAATAGGGTAGCAATGACTTTGCTCTGCCGTGACGTCGTGCACGTTTATGTTGTGCTCAACGCTGTTAAGCCGCCACTTGATAATATACTTTTATACTTGTCATGATATTGATTGGTATAGATGAAAAATTTGATGTATCCTGCACACAAGTAGATCATAAGAGCTGTTAGTGGTTCACCGCAGGGCGGGTCATAATATCTCATATATAACCACTAATGCTTAAAATAGTCATAGAGAGGGCTGGTTTTAACCAGAATTTAGACATAACAATATCATACATGTGAAATTGAATTATACTGCCGGCTTATGATACCTGTGCAGTAAGGGTGATAACCCAAACTTTTAGAAGCCAATACTTCCAAGTATTTAACATTGTCATATACTGGCAACTTATCGTCCAAAGCCAGACCGGGTTAATAGAAACCATATGTATGCTTCAGATATGATCAAGAGAGTATCAAGAAGAAACCCGACAAAACTGTTCAAAAACGCAAACCAAAAAGAGAGAAAAACGAGGCTATGCTTCGAATACGAGCAGGAAGCCGGGTCAAAAGTGGCTATGATTCGAATACGATCAGGAAGCCGGACCAAAAGGGTTAATGGCTATGATTCGAATACGATCAGGAATCCCCCAAGTGGTTTGTGGCATTGCATGGATCAAAGGTACCGACAGCTATGATTCGAATATGATCAGGAAGCCCCCCAGTGACCAAAGTATTTAACGGCTCTGATTCGAATACGATCAGTAAGCCGGACCAAAAGGGGTTAAGCTATGATTCGAATACGATCAAGCCCCCAAGTGATCAATTTTTTTAACAGCTATGATTCAAATACGACCAGGAAGCTATACCAAAGGGGTTAACTACTGTGATTCGAATATGATCAAGCCCCCAATGATCTAAATGTTTAACGGCTCTGATTCGAATATGATCAGTAAGCCAGACCAAAAAGGGTTAATAGCTATGATTCAAATACGATCAAGCCCCTAAGTGATCAAAATGTTTTACGGCTATGATTCGAATACGATCAGGAAGCCGGACCAAAGGGGTTAATAGCTATGACTCGAATACGATCAAGCCTCCAATGATCTAAATGTTTAACGGCTCTGATTCGAATACAATCAGTAAGCCGCACCAAAAAGGGTTAATAGCTATGATTTGAATACGACCAAGCCCCTAAGTGATCAAAATGTTTTATGGCTATGATTCAAATATGATCAGGAAGCTGGACCAAAGGGGTTAATAGCTATGATTCAAATATGATCAAGCCCCCAATGATCATGGAATTATGATGACGAAGACGCATGATTGTTGAAGATGAAACAATAGAGGCTCTGCTTTATTATAATCATCATAATATATACATCGCCAAAAAATATGTACATCATAAGAGCCGGTGGCTCAAGTGTAGTAAGGCCGAAGATGAGCAATATTCCACGACCGGCGGGTCTCCTCTTCTGACGTGCGTTAGTCCTTGTGCTCTTGAATATCAATAAGGTAGTATGACCCATTGTTCAAGTTATTGCTGACCACAAAGGGTCCTTCCCAAGGTGGGGATAACTTGTGCACATCAGTTTGATCCTGGATGAGCCGGAGCACCAAATCACTTTCTTGAAAGGTTCTGGACTTTACTCGGCGGCTGTAGTAACATCGCAGATCTTGTTGATAAATCACCGAGCGGGCTGCCGCAAGATCGCGTTTCTCATCTAACAGGTCAAGTGCATCCTGACGTGCTTGTTCATTATCAGCTTCAACGTAAGCCGCCATGCGGGGAGAGTCATGACGGATGTCACTAGGGAGAACCGCCTCTGCCATGTAAACCATGAAGAAAGGCATGTAACCCGTAGATCTGTTGGGGGTAGTATTGATACTCCATTTCACAGAAGGTAACTCCTCCACCCAACAACCCGGCATCCGTTGCAAAGGAACCATAAGCCGGGGCTTGATACCTCTCAAAATTTCTTGATTGTCTCTTTCAGCTTGGCCATTGGACTGGGGGTGAGCTACTGATGGCACGTCAAGCCGAATATGCTCACGTTGACAAAACTCTTTCATAGCACCTTTGGACAGATTAGTGCCATTATCCGTTATAATGCTGTGGGGAAAACCAAAGCGAAAAATCACCTTTTTGATGAATTGAACTGCCATTGTCGCATCACACTTACTGACCGGCTCTGCCTCGACCCACTTTGTGAGTTTGTCAACAGCCACCAAAAGGTGGGTCTTTTTATCCTTGGACCTTTTAAAAGGCCCAACCATATCGAGCCCCCAGACTGCAAACGACCAAGTAATTGGAATCATCCTCAATTCTTGAGCCGGCACATGAGCTCGCCGTGAGAATTTTTGACAACCGTCACATTTACTGACCAAATCCTCCACATCAGCATGAGCCGCCAGCCAATTAAATCCATGACAAAAAGCTTTGGTCACAAGAGACTTTGAACCGGCATGATGACCACAGTCTCCTTCATGAATCTCTCGAAGAATCTCACGGCGCTCCTTAGGAGAGATGCAACGCTGAAACGCCCTAGTGACACTGCGATGGTGTAACTCGCCATTGGTGATTGTCATTGACTTAGACCGCCGGATTATCTGCCTGGCCAAAGTTTCATCCTCAGGTAACTCGCCCCGGGTCATGTAAACCAAATATGGTACTGTCCAATCTAGGATAGTGTGAAGAGACGCCACCAATTGTGCCTTTGGGTCAGGGACAGCCAGATCTTCCTCTGTAGGCAACTTGATAGAAGGGTTATGCAGAATATCCAAGAAAGTGTTAGGTGGCACCGGCTTACGCTGAGATCCCAATCGGCTTAAATCATCAGTCGCCTCATTTTTCCGGCGATCAATGTGCTCCACTTGATAACCCTTGAAGTGCCCATCAATAGCATCAACTTCGCGGCGATAAGCCGCCATGAGTGGGTCCTTAGAATCCCATGTGCCTGAGACTTGTTGAGCCACCAAGTCTGAGTCGCCGAAACATCTCACCCGGCTTAAGTTCATCTCCTTAGCCATCCAAAGACCATGGAGCAAGGCTTCATATTCAGCTGCATTGTTAATACAGGGGAACATCAACCTTAGAACATAACAAAACTTGTCACCTCGAGGGGAAGCTAAGACAACTCCAGCCCCCGAGCCCTCCAATTGCCTGGACCCATCAAAGAAAATAGTCCAATATGTGTTATCTGGCTTCTCTTCAGGCATCTGCAGCTCTGTCCAGTCGTTGATGAAATCCACCAGTGCTTGAGACTTGATGGTAGTGCGAGGCATATATTTCAAACCATGAGGCTCAAGGTCAATGGCCCACTTGGCGACTCATCCTGTGGCTTCTCTATTTTGAATAATATCTCCTAAAAGAGCAGAACTGACCACAGTGATGGGATGACCCAGAAAATATTGCTTAAGCTTCCGGCTGGCCATGAATACCCCATGAACGAGCTTCTGCCAATGTGGATATCTCTGCTTGGACTCAATAAGCACTTCACTGATATAATAAACTGGCCGTTGAACTGAATACTCCTTGCCTGCCTCCTTCCGTTCTACCACAATGGCTACACTGATAGCCCAGGCGTTAACAACCACATATAGTAACAACGGCTCCTTGTCAATGGGAGCAGCAAGGACTGGCGGCTCAACAAGCTGTTTTTTCAAAGCTTCAAATGCATCGTTAGTCGCATCACTCTAGACAAAGTCATCTGTTTTCTTCATCATCTGATACAGTGGTATAGCCTTCTCACCCAACCGGCGTATGAACCGGCTTAAGGCAGCAATATGACCCGCCACACACTGAACATCATTGATACACGCCGGCTTTGCCAAGGAGGTAATGGCCTTGATCTTCTCCGGGTTAGCCTCAATGCCTCTGTTAGAAACCAAAAACCCCAAAAGCTTGCCTGCTGACACACCAAAGACGCACTTGGCTGGGTTAAGCATCATATTGTAGACCCGGAGATTGTCAAAGGTCTCCCTCAAATCATCTATCAAAGTTTCCTTTTCTCTGGATTTCACCACAATATCATCCACATAAGCATGAACATTATGCCAGTCTGACTGTGAAGACAATTCTGCACACATCGCTGGTAAGTCACCTGGGCACTCTTGATCCCAAAAGGCATAGACACATAGCAGAAGGCTCCAAAGGGAGTAATAAAAGCTGTCTTCTCCTGGTCCTTAATTGCCATCTTGATCTGATGATAACCAGAGTAAGCATCCAAAAAAATCAAACGCTCACAACCCGCCGTAGCATCAATGATTTGATCAATATGAGGGAGAGCAAAAGGATCAGTCGAACAAGCCTTGTTTAAGTCCGTGTAATCCACACACATGCGCCAAGTGCCATTTTTCTTAAGCACCAGCACCGGATTAGCCAACCACTCGGAATGAAAGACTTCAACAATGAACCCGGCTGCCAAGAGCCGGGCCACCTCTTCACCAATGGCCTTACGCCTCTCCTCATTGAAGCAACGAAGGAATTGCTTGACCGGCTTAAATTTCAGATCAATATTGAGAGTGTGCTTAGCGAGTTACCTTGGTACACCCGGCATGTCAGAAGGTTTCAATGCAAAGATGTCCCGGTTCTCACAGATGAACTCGATGAGCGTGCTTTCCTATTTAGGATCTAGATTAGCACTGATACTGAACTGCTTGGATGAATCGCCAGGTACAAAGTCAACAAGCTTAGTATCATCCGCCGATTTAAACTTCAAAACCGGATCATGCTCTGTAATTGGCTTTTCAAAGATGTCATATTCGCCGGGTCAACATTATCCTTGTAAAACTTCAATTCCTCTGTTGCACAGACAGACTGAGCATAAGTAGCATCACCTTCTTCACACACCAGGGCTATCTTCCGACTCCCATGTACTGTGATGGTCCCTTTGTAACCCGGCATCTTGAGGTGTAGATAAACATAACACGGTCGTGCCATGAACTTGGCATAAGCCATCCGTCCAAACAGAGCGTGGTACGGGCTCCTGATTTTGACCACTTCAAAGGTTAATTTCTCAGCCCTGGAATCGTGCCCATCTTCAAAGGCCACTTCCAGCTCAATCTTGCCTACAGGGTATGCCGACTTACCAGGCACCACTCCATGGAAAACAGTATTGGATGTCTTAAACTTTTTATCAGTTAACCCCATGCGACGAAAAGTCTCATAATAAAGGATATTAATGCTACTACCTCCATCCATGAGTACCTTAGTGAATTTGTATCCACCAACTTGAGGCGCCACCACCAAAGCTAAGTGACCCGGGTTATCGACCCCGGGGCGGGTGATCCTCTCGACTCCACATAATGGGTTGCTCAGACCATCGCAAGTAATGAGGAACTGCCATCTCAACGGCGTTCACAACCCGCCTGTGGAGCTTCTGGTCCCGCTTGCATAAACTCGTGGTGAAAACGTGATACTGCCCACTATTCAACTGCTTCGGATTACTTTGATATCCGGACTGCTGCTGCTACTGACCCCCCTGGCCGGATTGCTGATTGTAACCACCCTGATTACCTTGATTATAACCACCCTGATTACCTTGGTGGCCTTGGAAGCCGAAATTAGGACCGACACCTCCATAACCCGGGCCATGAGAACCGCTGCCGCCTGAGCCGCCGCCCGACCCATGATTGCTGTGAAACGAGTCAGAATTTTTGAAAGCCCTCATAATGGAACGGTCTTTCCAAAGGTGAGTAGCTAGTTTCTCCTGCGTGTCATGATCCACCAGTCCGAGGAGGCGGCCTCCCCTTACGATGATGATTATTGCTCTATGCATTGGTGTTAGCCACAAACTCCGGGTTACCATCAGCATTGCGTTTACCATTGCCCCCCCTGATTCTCCGCTTATGCTGCGGACCCTTGGCGTTGCCACTCTTCTTTCCCCTTCCCGTCTTTTCATCATCAGACTCGGGGTCCTTAGTACTATCAGAGTCGGCATATTGATTAGAGCCGCCATCAGCTGCCCCATATCATTACAATCACGCTTGAGCCGCCCCAACTTCTGCTTAAGAGGCAAAAAATGGCAATTTTTCTAAAACATTAAGACTGCAGAGCCATCATTCATGTTATCGGATGAATGTATGATAGCTTTGACCCGGCGCACCCAATGGGTTGTTGATTAGCCCTCCTCTTGGGCGCAAGTAGCCAAGTCCACAATGGCCATGGGCTGTTTGCACGAGTCTTTCAAGTTCTGAATAAACCGGGCCTTTAGCTTAGCCCACGAACTGATGGAATTAGCCGACAGCCCTTTTAACCAAGTACGAGACGTTCCATCTAGCATCATGGTGAAATACTAAGGGCACGCGGCGTCACTGACCTCCAACAGTTCCATGGCCATCTCATAACTCTCAATCCATGCCTCATGGGGTAAGTCGGCTGTGTAATTAGGCACCTTACGAGGTCCTTTGAAATCCTTGGGCAAACGCTCATTATGCAAAGCCGACACCAAACATGGTACACCTGTAGATCTAGAGGTCACGCCTGCCACGACCAAAGTCGTTGGATAATCTGGAAGGGGCTGTTGAGTCGCCCGCTGAGCCGCCTGCTCAGCCTCTTGACGCACTCTGTCCTGATCGACCAAGTTATGAGCTCCATACTGATACGTCTCCAACGTATCTATAATTTTTGATTGTTTCATGCTATATTATTACCTGTTTTGAATGATTATGGGCTTTATTATACACTTTTATATTACTTTTGGGACTAACCTATTAACCGGAGGCCCAGCCCATATTGCTGTTTAATTGCCTGTTTCAGAATTTCGAAGAAAAGGAATATCAAATAGAGTCCAAACGGAATGAAACCTTCGGCATCGTGATTTTTTGGAAGAATATCATCCTGGAGGCTTGGAGATCAAGTCAGAAGATCCTCGAGGAGCCCAGGACATAGGGGCGCCCCCCCTATAAGGCGCGGCCCCCTGTCTCGTGGACCCCACGAGCACCCCCCGACCGACTTCTTTCGCCTATATGGTCCCACGTACCCTAAAAACATCCACGGAGAAGATAGATCGAGAGTTCCGCCGCTGCAAGCCTCTGTAGCCACCAAAAACCTCTCAGGAGCCCTTCCCAGCACCCTGCCAGAGGGGGGATCCTTCATCGGTGGCCATCTTCATCATCCCAGCGCTCTCCATGACGAGGAGGGAGTAGTTCACCCTCGAGGCTGAGGGTATGTACCAGTAGGTATGTGTTTTATCTCTCTCTCTCTCTCTCTCGTGTTCTCTCTCGTGTTCCCTCTAAGGCACGATCTTGATGTATCCCGAGCTTTGCTATTATAGTTGGATCTTATGATGTTTCTCCCCCTCTACTCTCTTGTGATGAATTGAGTTTCCCCTTTGAAGTTATCTTATCAGATTGAGTCTTTTATGAGGACACTTGATGTATATCTTGCCGTGCTTATCTATGGTGACAATGGGATATCATGTGCCTCTTGATGTATGTTTTGGTGACCAACTTGCGGGTTCCGCCCATGAACCTATGCATAGGGGTTGGCACACATTCTTGACTCTCCGGTAGAGACTTTGGGGCACTCTTTGAAGTACTTTGTGTTGGTTGAATAGATGAATCTGAGATTGTGTGATGCATATCGTATAATCATGCCCACGGATACTTGAGGTGACAATGGAGTATCTAGGTGACATTAGGGTTTTGGTTGATTTGTGTCTTAAGGTGTTATTCTAGTACGAACTCTTGAATAGATTGATCCGAAAGAATAACTTTGAGGTGGTTTCGTACCCTACCATAATCTCTTCATTCGTTCTCCACTATTAGTGTCTTTGGAGTGACTCTTTGTTGCATGTTGAGGGATTGTTATATGATCTATCTATGTTATTATTGTTGAGAGAACTTGCACTAGTGAAAGTATGAACCCTAGGCCTTGTTTCCTATCATTGCAATACCGTTTACACTCACTTTTATCGCTCGCTACCTTGCTGTTTTTATAATTTCAGATTACAAATACCTTTATCTACCATCCATATTGCACTTGTATCATCATCTCTTCGCCGAACTAGTGCACCTATACAATTTTCCATTGTATTGGGTGTGTTGGGGACACAAGAGACTCTTTGTTATTTGGTTGCAGGGTTGTTTGAGAGAGACCATCTTCATCCTACACCTCCTATGGATTGATAAACCTTAGGTCATCCACTTGAGGGAAATTTGCTACTGTCCTACAAACCTGTGCACTTGCAGGCCCAACAACGTCTACAAGAAGAAGGTTGTGTAGTAGACATCAAGCTCTTTTCTGGTGCCGTTGCCGGGGAGGTGAGTGCTTGAAGGTATATCTTTAGATCTTGCAATCGAATCTTTTTGTTTCTTGTTTTATCACTAGTTTAGTTTATAAAAGAAAACTACAAAAAATGGAGTTGAGTTTGTCTCATACACTTCGTCTCTTTAATATCTTTCGTGAGTTTGATGGAAAGAAAAATTGTGCTCAAGTGCTAGAAGAAGAATGCATTAGAATGTTTGGTACTATATCTTTGAATGATGAGCATGATTGCAGTGTTGTTAGTATGAATTCCTTGAATATCCATGATGCTAATGATATGCAAAGCCACAAGCTTGGGGAAGCTATGTTTGATGAATATGATATTTTTTGTCCCCCAAGTTTTGATGAGAATATTTATTATGATGAAAGCATGCCTCCTATTTATGATGATTATATTGATGAAAGTGGGTTTGGAAGAGTGTCAACTTTAGGAAGTAGTGATCCCACTATTTTGGAGGATGTTGAATCTTATTGTGATGAACATGAAAGTGGATTTGGAAGAGTGTCAACTTTATTTAGTGATGATTCCACTATTTCGGAAGAGGTTCCAATTGATTATGAGAAAAAAGTTGCTATCTATGATGAATATTGTGATGACTTGTATGCTATTAAGAATAATGATAAACATGAAACTTGTCATCATGATTTTAGTTTTCAATTGGATTATGCCTCACATGATAATTATTTTGTTGAGTTTGCTCCCACTACTATTCATGAGAAGAAATTTGCTTATGTGGAGAGTAGTAAATTTTCTATGCTTGTAGATCATGAAAAGAATGTTTTAGGTGCTGGTTATATTGTTGAATTCATTCATGTTGCTACTGAAAACTATTATGAGAGAGGAACATATGCTTATAGGAATTGCAATAATGTCAAGTTTCCTCTCTATGTGCTCAAAATTTTGAAGTTGTGCTTGTTTTACCTTCCTATGCTAGTTGATTATCGTTCCCATAAGTTGTTTGCTCACAAAATCCCTATGCATAGGAAGTGGGTTAGGCTTAAACATGCTAGTCATATGCTTCATGATGCTCTCGTTATGTTTCAATTCTTATCTTCTATGTGAGCATCATTGCCATCATCATGCCTAGCTAGAAAGGCATTAAAGAAAAACGCTTGTTGGGGGACAACCAAATATTTACCCTTACTGTTTTTGTGTGTTCACATGATTATGCTACTGTAGTAATCATGTTTTATAGCTTTTGTTTCAATAAAGTGCCAAGTAGAACCTTTGGGAAGACTTGGGTGAAGTTTATGTGATCTTGCTGTAAAAAACAGAAACTTTTGCGCTCACGAGATTAGCTGCCATTTTTTACTTAAGAGTGATTAGGTTGATTCGTTTTGAAGATGATTAATATACAAATTCCTCATGTCCAGCAATTTATTTCGGAATTTTTTGAGTTCCATAAGTATACGTTTGATACAGATTACTACAGACTGTTATGTTTTTGACAGATTCTGTTTTCATTGTGTTGTTTGCTTATTTTGATGCATCTATGGCTAGTATTAAGTGGTATAAACCATAGAGAAGGTATAATACAGTATATATTACACCAATATGAATTTAGAATGAGTTTATTACAGTACCTAAGTGGTGGTTTTATTTTCTTATACTAACGGAGCTTACGAGTTTTGTGTTGAGTTTTGTGTGGTTGAAGTTTTCAAGTTTTGGGTAAAGATTCGATGGACTATGGAATAAGGAGTGGAAAGAGCCTAAGCTTGGGTATGCCCAAGGCAACCCAAGGTACTATTCAAGGACAACCAAGCAACTAAGCTTGGGGATGCCCCGGATGGCATCCCCTCTTTCGTCTTCGTTCATCGGTAACTTTACTTGGAGCTATATTTTTATTCGCAACATGATATGTGTTTTGCTTGGAGCGTCATTTTATTTTGCTATTTTTTGCTTGCTATTAGTTAGAATAATGTTTTGCATCTTTAGTTTCAATAAAAAAGTCAAGGATAGCCTTTGCCATGCTTATTTTTCTAGTATACATGTTGCTGTTTGAAAACAGAAAGTTTACCGCTGTTGCAAAAATTCCCTAGAAAAGTCAGAGAATGGTATAAAGTTGAATCATTTTGCATATTAAGCTCTGATAAATTTATTACAGTGGGAATTTTAGTTAATAATTTTTGGAGTTAGGTAAGTATTGATACTCTTGCATTCTTTACAGGCTGTACTGTTTTGGTAGATTGCTGTTATGTTTGCATTGTTTGCGTATGTTTGCTTATTTAATGATTCTATTTGAGGATAGGAGTATTAAATATGCAGAGGCATTTAGTATGCAATGTTGAATAATAATTTTAGTGATTTGTTACAGTAGAAAGTGATAAGGTTCTGCATTGGTTTATACTAACCGATCTCACGAGTTCTTGTTGAGTTTGTTGTGAATGAAGCTTTTGATAAAAAGAAGAGATACCATGATATGAGAGGAATTAAGGAGACATAAAAGCTCAAGCTTGGGGATGCCCAAGGCACCCCAAGATAATATTTCAAGAAGTTTCAAGCATCTAATCTTGGAGAGGCCCCGGTAGGCATCCCACCTTTCTTCTTCGACAACTATCGGTTAGTATCGGTTGAGCCTAAGTTTTTGCTTCTTCACATGAGTTATGCTATCCTTGCATTGTCATTTTATTTTGCTTTTCTTGCTGCTTGAATACAATACCAAGGTCTGAAATTCTTTAATGAGAGAGAGTCTTCACATAGTTACATAATTATTTAGCTACTCATTGATCTTCACTTATATCTTTCGGAGTAGTTTGTCGTTTGCTCTAGTACTTCACTTATATCTTTTTAGAGCACGACGGTGGTTTTATTTTGTAGAAATTAATGAAATCTCATTCTTCACTTATATTATTTTGAGATTCTTAAACAGCATGGTAATTTGAATGGAAACTATCATAGGAAGTGAATTCGATGCTATGATCAATATGTTGCTTGATAATTGTTTTGAGATATAAAGGTAGTAATGTTAGAGTCATGCTAGTGGGTAATTATGAAATTGAGAAATACATTTGTTGAAGTTGGCAAGTCCCGTAGCATGCACGTATGGTAAAAGTTGTGTGAAAAATTTGTTGCATGAGGTGATCTTTTGATTGTCTTCCTTATGAGTGGCAGTCGGGGACGAGAGATGGTCTTTTCCTACCAATCTATCCCTCTTGGGGCATGCATAGTAGTACTTTGCTTCGAGGGCTAAGTAGAATTTTGCAATAAGTATATGAGTTCTTTATGACTAATGTGAGTCCATGGATATACACACACTCATTCTTCCACTTTGCTAGCCTCTCTTATTATCGCGCAACTTTCGCCGGTATCATGAACCCATTATTTACCTTCCTCAAAACAGCCACCATACCTACCTATTATGGCATCTCCATAGCCATTCCGAGATATATTGCCATGCAACTTTCCACTGTTCCGTTTATTATGACATGTCCCATCATTGTCATATTGCTTTTTGCATGATCATGTAGTTGACATCGTATTTGTGGCAAGGCTACCTTCATAATTTTCATACATGTCGCTCTTGATTCATTGCATATCCCGGTACACCGCCGGAGGCATTCATATAGAGTCATATCTTGTTCTAGCTTTGAGTTGTAATTTTTGAGTTGTAAATCAATAAAAGTGTGATGATCTTCATTAGTGAGCTTTGTCCCAGTGAGGAAAGAATGATGAAGACTATGATTCCCCCACAAGTCGGGATGAGACTTCGGACTTTATAAAAATAAAAGAGGCCAAAGAAGCCCACCAAAAAGAAAAAAAGAAGAGAAAGAAAAGAAAAGAAAAAAAGAGAAAAAGGAGAAAGAGAAAAAAAATTAAAAAGAGAGAAAAAGAGAGAAGGGACAATTGCTACTATATCTTTTTCCGCACTTGTGCTTCAAAGTAGCACCATGATCTTCATGATAGAGAGTCTCATATGTTGTCACTTTCATATACTAGTGGGAATTTTTCATTATAGAACTTGGCTTGTATATTCCAATGATGGGCTTCCTCAAAGTTCCCTAGGTCTTCGTGAGCAAGCAAGTTAGATGCACACCCACTTAGTCTCTTTTGTCGAGCTTTCATATATTTATAGCTCTAGTGCATCCGTTGCATGGCAATCTCTACTCACTCACATTGATATCTATTGATGGGCATCTCCATAGCCCATTGATACGCCTAGTTGATGCGAGACTATCTTCTCCCACTTTTTGTCCTCACAACCACCACCATTCACCACCATAGTGCTATGTCCATGGCTTGCGCTCATGTATTGCGTAAGAGTTGAAAAAGCTGAAGCGCGTTAAAGGGTATGAAACAATTGCTCGGCTCGTCATCAGGGTTGTGCATGATGGGAGTATTTTGTGAAATGAAAATGAAGCATGGCCTAACAATATGATTTTGTAGGGATAAACTTTCTTTGGCTATGCTATTTTGATAGGACATGATTATTTGTTAGTATGCTTTGAAGATCTATTATTTTTATGTTTTATAAGCTTTTATCTTGTATCATTTGGATCTGAACATTCATGCCACAATAAAGAAAATTACATTGAGAATCATGCTAGGAAACATTCCACATCAAAAATTCTGTTTTTATCATTTACCTACTCGAGGACGAGCAGGAATTAAGCTTGGGGATGCTTGATACGTCTCCAACATATCTATAATTTTTGATTGTTTCATGCTATATTATTACCTGTTTTGAATGATTATGGGCTTTACTATACACTTTTATATTACTTTTGGGATTAACCTATTAACCGGAGGCCCAAGCCATATTGCTGTTTTATTGCATGTTTCAGTATTTCAAAGAAAAGGAATATCAAACGGAGTCCAAACGGAATGAAACCTTCGGCATCGTGATTTTTTGGAAGAATATCATCCTGGAGGCTTGGAGATCAAGTCAGAAGATCCTCGAGGAGCCCAGGAGATAGGGGGGCGCCCCCCCACATGGCGCAGCCCCCTGTCTCGTGGACCCCTCGAGCACCCCCCGACCGACTTCTTTCGCGTATATAGTCCCACGTACCCTAAAAACATCCACGGAGAAGATAGATCGGGAGTTGCGCCGTCGCAAGCCTCTGTAGCCACCAAAAACCTCTCGGGAGCCCTTCCCGGCACCCTGCCGGAGGGGGGATCCTTCACCGGTGGCCATCTTCATCATGCTGGCACTCTCCATGATGAGGAGGGAGTAGTTCACCCTCGAGGCTGTGGGTATGTACCAGTAGCTATGTGTTTGATCTCTCTCTCTCATGTTCTCTCTCGTGTTCCCTCTAAGGCACGATCTTGATGTATCCCGAGCTTTGCTATTATAGTTGGATCTTATGATGTTTCTCCCCCTCTACTCTCTTGTGATGAATTGAGTTTCCCCTTTGAAGTTATCTTATCGGATTGAGTCTTTTATGAGAACACTTGATGTATATCTTGCCGTGCTTATCTGTGGTGACAATGGAATATCATGTGCCTCTTGATGTATGTTTTGGTGGCCAACTTGCGGGTTCCACCCATGAACCTATGCATAGGGGTTGGCACACGTTCTTGACTCTCTGGTAGAGACTTTGGGGCACTCCTTGAAGTACTTTGTGTTGGTTGAATAGATGAATCTGAGATTGTGTGATGCATATCGTATAATCATGCCCACGGATACTTGAGGTGACAATGGAGTATCTAGGTGACATTAGGGTTTTGGTTGATTTGTGTCTTACGGTGTTATTCTAGTACAAACTCTTGAATAGATTGATCCGAAAGAATAACTTTGAGGTGGTTTCGTACCCTACCATAATCTCTTCGTTCGTTCTCCGCTATTAGTGTCTTTGGAGTGACTCTTTGTTGCATGTTGAGGGATTGTTATATGATCTATCTATGTTATTATTGTTGAGAGAACTTGCACTAGTGAAAGTATGAACCCTAGGCCTTGTTTCCTACCATTGCAATACCGTTTACGCTCACTTTTGCCATTAGTTACCTTGTTGTTTTTATAATTTCAGATTACAAATACCTTTATCTGCCATCCATATTGCACTTGTATCACCATCTCTTCGCCGAACTAGTGCACCTATACAATTTGCCATTGTATTGGGTGTGTTGGGGACACAAGAGACTCTTTGTTATTTGGTTGCAGGGTTGTTTGAGAGAGACCATATTCATCCTACGCCTCCTACGGATTGATAAACCCTAGGTCATCCACTTGAGGGAAATTTGCTACTGTCCTACAAACCTGTGCACTTGCAGGCCCAACAACGTCTACAAGAAGAAGGTTGTGTAGTAGACATCACATACCGCGCCGGGTCATGCCCACGTGGCTGGTCACGGCGTTGGGCATTGTTTGAAACGGCTGGTGAGTCCATGTGCCTATTATAACTCCGTCTTGGGCGAGGGGTCGAGTGAATCCTATATCGACTGTAAGAATATGCCTCCTGCTGCATGATGTCTACTACACAACCTTCTTCTTGTAGACGTTGTTGGGCCTCCAAGTGTAGAGGTTTGTAGGACAGTAGCAAATTTCCCTCAAGTGGATGACCTAAGGTTTATCAATCCGTAGGAGGCATAGGATGAAGATGGTCTCTTTCAAGCAACCCTGCAACCAAATAACAAAGAGTCTCTTGTGTCCCCAACACACCCAATACAATGGTAAATTGTATAGGTGCACTAGTTCGGCGAAGAGATGGTGATACAAGTGCAATATGGATGGTAGATATAGGTTTTTGTAATCTGAAATTATAAAAACAGCAAGGTAACTAATGATAAAAGTGAGCACAAACGGTATTGCAATGGTAGGAAACAAGGCATAGGGTTCATACTTTCACTAGTGCAAGTTCTCTCAACAATAATAACATAATTGGATCATATAAATATCCCTCAACATGCAACAAAGAGTCACTCCAAAGCCACTAATAGCAGAGAACAAATGAAGAGATTATGGTACGGTACGAAACCACCTCAAAGTTACTGTTCTATCCATTCAAGAGTCCGTAGTAAAATAACACGAAGCTATTCTTTCTGTTCAATATATCTTAGAGTTCATACTTGAATAACACCTTAAGATAAAAATCAACCAAAACCCTAATGTCACCTAGATACTCCATTGTCACCTCAATTATCTGTGGGCATGATTATACGATATGCATCACACAATCTCAGGTTCATCTATTCAACCAACACAAAGTACTTCAAAGAGTGCCCCAAAGTTTCTACCGGAGATTCAAGATGAAAACGTGTGCCAACCCCTATGCATAGGTTCATGGGCGGAACCCGCAAGTTGATCACCAAAACATACATCAAGTGGATCACGTGATATGCCATTGTCACCACATATAAGCATGGCAAGACATACATCAAGTGTTCTCAAATCCTTAAAGACTCAATCCGATAAGATAACTTCAAGAGGAAAACTCAATTCATCACAAGAGAGTAGAGGGGGAGAAACATCATAAGATCCAACTATAATAGCAAAGCTCGCGATACATCAAGACCGTGCCATAGAGAGAACACGAGAGAGAGATCAAACACATAGCTACTTGTACATACCCTCAGCCCCAAGGGTGAACTACTCCCTCCTCATCATGGAGAGCGCCAGGATGACGAAGATGGCCACCGGTGAGGGATCCCCCCTCCGGCAGGGTGCCGGAACGGGCTCCCGAGAGGTTTTTGGTGGCTACAGAGGCTTGCAGCGGCGGAACTCCCGATCTATTGTGCACTTTGATGTTTTTAGGGTATATGGGAATATATAGGCGAAAGAAGTCGGTTGGGGGAGCCTCGAGGGGCCCAC
>NC_041381.1:368287413-368328772 GCF_002162155.2 Triticum dicoccoides | reverse complement strand
GGGGGGGGGGCGCCCCCACCCTCGTGGCCACCTCGAAGCTTCCTTGACTTCAACTCCAAGTCTCCTGGATCGCTTCCATTCCAAAAATAACACCGCCAAAGGTTTCATTCCGTTTGGACTCCGTTTGATATTACTTTTCTCCGAAACACTGAAATAGGCAAGAAAACAACAATATGGGCTAGGTCTCCGGTTAATAGGTTAGTCCCAAAAGTAATATAAAAGTGTATAATAAAGCCCATAAACATCCAAAACAGATAATAAAATAGCATGAATGCTTCATAAATTATAGATACATTGGAGACGTATCAGCATCCCCAAGCTTAATTCCTGCTCGTTCTCGAGTAGGTAAATGATAAAAGAAAGAATTTATGAAGTGTGAATGCTAGCAGGTGCACAAGTTTGATCAATGATAATTTCAATCACCTCTTCTAGCATGATTTTATGTCATAATTGTAGTTCATCTCATAAAACTTCTCAAGATCAAGTAACAAGCTATTCACATGTTAAAGCATAGACCATAAACTTTCTTGAAAACTAGCAAACTATGTTCTCAGTCATCAAACAATTACAATTCATCTTATTTTCAGGAAGGGTCTATGTCAGAGCTTTGATTTAGCAAACTCCACATACTCAACTATCATATAGTCTTCTACAATTGCTAACACTCACACAATACTTATGGTTATGGAGTTTTAATCGGACACTGAGAAAGATAGGGGCTTATAGTGTTGCCTCCCAATGTATTCACCTTTGGGTGATGTCAACAATAATAGTTCATGCTAACTTACATCCAATTGGATATATATATCAGGATCTTTCCAACACGAGGTGCTTGCCAAAGGATAAAATGAAAAAAGGGAAAGGTGAAGATCACCTTGACTCTTGCATAAAGTAAAGGACATAAAGTAAAAGATAGGCCCTTCGCAGAGGGAAGCAGGGATTTGCAGAGGTGCCAGAGCTCGATTTTGAAATAGAGATAAATAATTTTGAGAGGTATGATCTCATTGTCAACATAACAACCAAGAGTTCCCAATATCTTCCATACTACATACATTATAGGCGGTTCCCAAACAGAATGGTAAAGTTTTACTCCCCTCCACCAACAACCACACTCACGGCCATCCGAAACAACGGGGTATCGTCCATACCAACAACAGTCCTGGGGGAGTTTTGTTTTAATTATTTTTGATTTGATTTGATCTTTTTGATCATGGGACTGGGCATCCCGGTTACCAGCCATTTTTCTCGTGAATGATGAGCGGAGTCCACTCATCTTGAGAATAACCCACCTAGCATGGAAGATACTGACAGCCCCTAGTCACTACATGAGCAATTCGGGCATACAAAACAGATTATTATTTGAAGGTTTAGAGTTTGGCACATGCAAATTTACTTGGAACGGCAGGTAAATACCGCATATATGTAGGTATGGTGGACACTCATGGCAAAAACTGGGTTTAAGGATATTTGGAAGCACAAGTAGTATCTCTACTTAGTGCAAGGAATTTTGGCTAGCATGAGGGGGAAAGGCAAGCTCAACATGTTTGAATGATCCATGACAATATACTTTAACTGAGATGTGAGAAAACATAACCCATTACGTCGTCTTCCTTGTCCAACATCAACTCTTTAGCATGTCATACTTAATGAGTGCTCACAATTATAAAAGATGTCTAAGATAGTATATTTATATGTGAAATCTCTCTTCCTTCAATATTCTTTCATGAATTGTTCAAGTGACCAATACAATGCTTGCTAACCTTCAATAAATTTACAACCTCTTTTTCTTAGATGTGAAGTCATTACTCCCCATGAGATAAGCAAATGAAACATATATAATTTCAGATTTATGACATTCAACTCATTCAACCATTTACTCACAAGATATAAGTGAAGCACACGAGTAAATGACAAACTACTGCAAAAAGATATAAGTGAAGATCAATGAGTAGCTAAATAATTGTGTAACTATGTGAAGACTCTCTCTCATTGAAGAATTTCAGATCTTGGTATTTTATTCAAACATCAAGCAAAGCAAAATAAAATGACATTGCAAGGATAACACAACTCATGTGAAGAAGCAAAAACTTAGGTTTAACCGATACTAACCGATAGTTGTTGAAGAAGAAAGGTGGGATGCCTACCGGGGCATCCCCAAGCTTAGATGCTTGAGAATTCTTGAAATATTATCTTGGGGTGCCTTGGGCATCCCCAAGCTTGAACTTTTGTGTCTCCTTAATTCCTCTCATATCATGGTTTCTCTATTTATTAAAAACTTCATCCACATAAAACTCAACAAGAACTTGTGAGATAAGTTAGTATAAACCAATGCAAAACCTTATCATTTTCTACTATAACAAATCACAAAAATATTATTCAACATTGCATACTAAATGTCTCTGCATGTTTAATACTCCTATCCTCGAATAGAATCATTAAACAAGCAAACATATGCAAACATAACAGCAATCTGCCAAAACAGTATAGTCTGTAAAGAATGCAAGATTCATCATACTTCCCTAACTCCAAAAATTATGAGAAAAATACTACTCTGTATAAGATTTATCATAGCTTGATATGCAAAAAATTTCAACATTATACCATTCTCTTACTTTTCTAGGGAATTTTTGCAACAGCGTAAAGTTTCTATTTTCAAACAGCAACATGTATACTAGCAAAATAAGCATGTAAAGGCTATCCTTGACATTTTTATTGAAAATATAGATGCAAAACATTATTCTAAATAACATAAAGCAAATACTAACAAAATAAAAACGCTCCAAGCAAAACACATATCATGTGGTGAATAAAAATATAGCTCCAAGTAAAGTTACCGATGGACGAAGACGAAAGAGGGGATGCCTTCCGGGGCATCCCCAAGCTTAGGCTATTGTTTGTACTTGAATATTACCTTGGGGTGCCTTGGGCATCCCCAAGCTTAGGCTCTTGCCACTCCTTATTCCATAGTCCATCGAATCTTTACCCAAAACTTGAAAACTTCACAACACAAAACTCAACAGAAAACTCGTAAGCTCCATTAATATAAGAAAATAAAACCACCACTTAGGTACTGTAATGAACTCATTATAAATTCATATTGGTGTAATATGTACTGTATTCCAACTTCTCTATGGTTCATACCCTCCGATACTACTCATAGATTCATCAAAATAAGCAAACAACACATAGGAAACAGAATCTGTCTAAAACAGAATAGTCTGTAGTAATCTGTATCAAAATATACTTCTGGAACTCCAAAAATCCTACCAAATTAGGAAGTCTTAAAAACTTTGTGTAACAATCCATAGCAAAATGAACCAGAACAAAATCAGGTTTCTGTGAATTATCAAAACTAATTTACTGGGTGCAAAAGTTTCTGATTTTCAGCAGGATCAACACAACTATCACCGTAAGCTACCCTAAAGGTCTTACTTGGCACTTTATTGAAACAAAAGCTATAAAACATTATTACTACAGTAGCATAATCATGTGGACACAAAAAAACAGTAAGGTAAATATTGGGTTGTCTCCCAACAAGCGCTTTTCTTTAATGCCTTTCTAGCTAGGCATGATGATGACAATGATGCTCACATAAAACATAAGAATTGAAACATAACGGGAGCATCATGAAGAATATGACTAGCACATTTAAGTCTAACCCACTTCCTATGCATAGCGATTTTGTGAGCAAACAACTTATTGGAACAATAATCAACTAGCATAGGAAGGTAAAACAAACATAACTTCAAGACTTTAAGCACATAGAGAGGAAACTTGACATTATTGCAATTACTACAAGCATATGTTCCTCCCTCATAATAATTTTCAGTAGCATTATGAATGAATTCAACAATATAACCAGCACCTAAAGCATCCTTTTCATGATCTACAAGCATATAAAATTTACTACTCTCCACATAAGCAAATTTATTCTCATCAATAGTAGTGGAAGAAACTCAACAAAATAATTATCATGTGAGGCATAATCCAATTGAAAACTAAAATCATGATGACAAGTTTCATGGTTATCATTATTCTTAATAGCATACAAGCCATCAAAATAATCATCATAGATAGGAACTTTGTTCTCATAATCAATTGGAACCTCTTCCGAAATAGTGGATTCATCACTAAATAAAGTCACGACCTCTCCAAATCCACTTTCATAATTATCACAATAATATTCAACATTCTCCAAAATAGTGGGATCATTATTTCCTAAAGTTTACACTCTTCCAAATCCACTTTCATCAATATAATCATCATAAATAGGAGGCATGTTTTCATCATAATAAATATTCTCATCAAAACCGGGGGGACAAAAATATCATCTTCATCAAACTTAGCTTCCCCAAGCTTGTGGCTTTGCATATCATTAGCATCTTGGATATTCAAGGAATTCATAGTAACAACATTGCAATCATGCTCATCATACAAAGATCTAGTACCAAACATTTTAATGCATTCTTCTTCTAGCAATTGAGCAACATTTTCCTTTCCATCATTCTCATGAAATATATTAAAAAGATGAAGCATATGAGAGACACTCAATTCCATTTTTTGTAGTCTTATTTTATAGACTAAACTAGTGATAAAACAAGAAACAAAAAGATTCGATGCAAGATCTAAAGATATACCTTCAAGCACTCACCTCCCCGGCAACTGCGCCAGAAAAGAGCTTGATGTCTACTACACAACCTTCTTCTTGTAGACGTTGTTGGGCCTCCAAGTGCAGAGGTTTGTAGGACAGTAGCAAATTTCCCTCAAGTGGATGACCTAAGGTTTATCAATCCGTATGAGGCGTAGGATGAAGATGGTCTCTCTCAAGCAACCCTGCAACGAAATAACAATGAGTCTCTTGTGTCCCCAACACACCCGATACAATGGTAAATTGTATAGGTGCACTAGTTCGGCGAAGAGATGGTGATACAAGTGCAATATGGATGGTAGATATAGGTTTTTGTAATCTGAAATTATAAAAACAGCAAGGTAACTAATGATAAAAGTGAGCACAAATGGTATTGCAATGGTAGGAAACAAGGCATAGGGTTCATTCTTTCACTAGTGCAAGTTCTCTCAACAATAATAACATAATTGGATCATATAACTATCCCTGAACATGCAACAAAGAGTCACTCCAAAGCCACTAATAGCGGAGAACAAACGGAGAGATTATGGTAGGGTACAAAAACACCTCAAAGTTATCCTTCCTGTTCTATCTATTTAAGAGTCCATAGTAAAGTAAGACGAAGCTATTCTTTCCGTTCAATCTATCATAGAGTTCATACTAGAATAACACCTTAAGACACAAATCAACCAAAACCCTAATGTCACCTATATACTCCATTGTCACCTCAAGTATCCGTGGGCATGATTATACGATATGCATCACACAATCTCAGATTCATCTATTCAACCAACACAAAGTACTTCAAAGAGTGCCCCAAAGTTTCTACCGGAGAGTCAAGATGAAAACGTGTGCCAACCCCTGTGCATAGGTTCATGGGCGGAACCCGCAAGTTGATCACCAAAACATACATCAAGTGGATCACGTGATATCCCATTGTCACCACAGATAAGCACGGCAATACATACATCAAGTGTTCTCAAATCCTTAAAGACTCAATCCGATAAGATAACTTCAAGAGGAAAACTCAATTCATCACAAGAGAGTAGAGGGGGAGAAACATCATAAGATCCAACTATAATAGCAAAGCTCGCGATACATCAAGATCATGCCATAGAGAGAACACGAGAGAGAGAGATCAAACACATAGCTACTGGTACATATCCTCAGCCCCGAGGGTGAACTACTCCCTCCTCGTCATGGAGAGCACTGGGATGATAAAGACGGCCACCGGTGAGGGATCCCCCCTCCGGCAGGGTGCCGAAATGGGCTCCCGAGAGGTTTTTGGTGGCTACAGAGGCTTGCGGCGGCAGAACTCCTGATCTATTGTTCGCTTTGATGTTTTTAGGGTATATGGGAATATATAGGTGAAAGAAGTCGGTCGGGGGAGCCTCGAGGGGCCCACGAGACAGGGGGCATGCCCAGTAGGGGGGCGCCCCCCACCCTCGTGGGCACATCGAAGCTTCCTTGACTTCAACTCCAAGTCTCCTGGATCGCTTCCGTTCCAAAAATAATGCTCCCGAAGGTTTCATTCTGTTCGGACTCCGTTTGATATTCCTTTTCTTCGAAACACTAAAATAGGCAAGAAAACATTAATATGGACTGGGCCTCCGGTTAATAGGTTAGTCCCAAAAATAATATAAAAGTGTATAATAAAGCCCATAAACATCCAAAACAGATAATAAAATAGCATGAATGCTTCATAAATTATAGATATGTTGGAGACGTATCACTACACCAATGCCGTCTGAAGAAGCTCTCTAGACTTTCGTGTTTCAACCGCTGCTGGAGAGTCGCCATCCACCGGGAGTGCCGCCAATCGTGCCGCCGCAGCAATCATGTTTTCCAAGGGTTTGGAATAATGACCCGGTGGTGTTTGGATATTTTGAGGCGGAGCGCTGTTCAAACGAGGGGGTTCTGTCATGCGTGGCTGAACCGGCGCTCCGACTCCGGTGCCGCAACCCAGTTTATCTCCGGCGGGTTACTGGTCCCCGTTCCAGGCATGCAGAAGAGGTTTCTAGCCTCGTAAACCGGAGGTAGACGGGACTGGTGCCTCCTCCTCATGATTTCATTTGAAGCGTTTTGATCCATCGTAAGCTGGAAAACCTCTGACTGAATTTGTTGAGCCTGAGCATCCAGAGCAGCCCGTTCCGTGTCTATCCTGATGTCCTCTACCGCCAGGTCTTCCTTGGCTAGTGCTACCTCATCACGTAACTTTGCAACCTCCGCGTCATGCTGAGCTTGATTCTCCGGGTTGACCACGGCCGTCAATAGATCTGTCAATTTATCCATTAAATCCATCAAAACCTGAGACGACGGGCGCACAGGGCCTCCTGCTCCGTCTGCCGTCACCGCCGCTGACCCGGAAGTCATCGCTGCTGCGGTTGAAGAATTTTGCCCAGGCTGCATACCAGCCATGAAGATCCTGACTCTGTTTGGCGGCTCATAAGGGTTCGGAATACTATCGCCTTCGGAATAGCCCCAAGCCTTCCATCTTACAGTTGATACAACAAAGTAGTCTCGCCTGTGGACGACTCACCATCAGAGTAGATGGCCGTCTCACCGCCAGACATGGATCCTTCATCAAATTCCGCTCCATGGATGCATCCCATGAAGGCATGTTTCACGGCGGGCTGAGCTCGGGCGGGTCTCGCACGCTGAGCCATCTCGATGATGTCGGTGCAGATGTCCGGCTCAGGGCCCGGCTCGCCGATGTTGCCGATGAAGACGTGGATTCCGCCAGGGGACCCGGTACCCGTACTCAATTGAGCTGGCCTCGGGGCCCCAGCCTGCATCGTCGATGTAGAGCTTGCCACGATGACTCTTGGTCATCCGGCCCACACCGTATCCCTTGAGCCCTTCAAAGCTGCCATTTAAGAACTCGAAACCACCATGCGCTGGCCCCATGGTGGGCGCCAACTGTCTTGGAATAGTCACGACAAATGTCCTAGCGTAAGGACTTAGTCGTGGAGTCATCACAACTAGGTTAGCTTAAAGGGGTTAAACGGGACAAAGGACACAAGAGTTTATACCGGTTTGGCCCCTTGCGGTGAAGGTAAAGGCCTAATCCAATTTGAGGTGGTATTGCTTATGTCTCGATTACCAGGGAGCGAATCCGCTTGACCTAGCTTTCGATCTATTATTTCTTTTCCTGAACCGCCACCGGGTCGTCCTTTTATATACACAGGTTGACGCCCAGCGGCTCATGGAGTCCCGATCGGCTCATAGACAACGTGTCCGGCTCGGTGACTATCTTTACATGCCTTACAATATAAATCTTACATATATGGCGGTTTACCCCTACGGGCCTTAAGTCGCCTTTGGGCCTTGGGCCCTTGCTTGTGAACCGCCATCTTTAATGTCCATGTGGGCTTCATATCAAGAATCCTCATAGGTATAACCTGGTCTTCTGGGCGGGTCATACCTAATAGTTATATCCCCAACATCATTTGATATGGATATTCTGCGAAACAAAAAACATGCAGCAAACAGGAACTGGCACTGGGCACTGGATCAATAGGTTAGTCCAATAAATCATATAAACTATTGCCAAAAATATGTGAAAGTTGTATAATATTGGCATGAAACAATAAAAAATTATAGATACGACGGAGATGTATTAGTCATGATAGTTGATTCCGTCGCCACCAGCACCCAGCCCAGCCCCCCGCGCGAAGAGGTGGTGCAAGTTCCGCCCCTGGTAGTGGCACCAAGGCCTCTCGCCCTAATCTTGACAAGGAGATGGCAGCGGCCCGCCAAGAGGTGGATCCTATTATGGCCTCCCCATCAACCATTGCTCCAGAGCATGCTTCTCCGACAAGGGCCTTCACCGATGAGCCTGTCCACACGGAGGTCATTCCAACAAACAAAATTGCAGTTGACCGTGTGCAAGCAACTCAAGTTACCGGGGAACAGGCGCCAACGGGTAATCCTCTTGCCTCTATACACTTCTCAAAGAACTTTGCTTCCTTGAGCTTTGCTTTCTATTTGAATCTCATCTCGCCCCTGCTCTTGCCTCGATCCACACTCCCAGCTTCTCCTGAAGAGGGTGAGAACCTTGTGGAAGTAGAGGATATCGCAAAGGCTGCTGCTGAAGAAACCACCAAGATTACTGCCGGGGAGAGCCTTGTTGTAGGTGCATCAAGTGCCCTCTTGGTGGTTTTTGAATATTGAAGACAAATAGGTTGAGGAACTAATGTGTTTGTGTGTATACACAAGTAATATAGTCCCTATAGATTTGGTTTAACACATGGAAGATGACCCCTAAAAATGGATTTCTTTAAGTGAAGAATTTGATGATGAAATTGGTACAGCCTTTGAAGAAATTGATGTGAAGACTTTGAAGCTTGAAGACTTTGTTTTCATAGTTTCTTTTTCTTCTTATTTGAGTCATAGGACAAACCATACTGTTAAAGGGGGTCTAGGTGAAACGTATTTCACATTTACAAAGTGATGCTCAAACCTATTCAAACCCATACACAAAAGCCGCTCGAGTGAAGCCTTTGGAAATCTCTAGTATAGCTGACACATTTGCCAGCGATAGTTACAAAGTTCATCTGGTCGCTGACGAATTTGGTCAGGTGGAGGAGTTAAGAGTTCATCAGTGTGATATACCTAAAAGTGAGGAAATTGAGTGCCCTGACGAATTAGAGAGTTCAAATTCGGATTGTTGTTGCGCCGCGGGCCAGCTGTCGAGTGGATCATTATCCTGACAATGGTCGAATCAGTGAAGGTCATTTATGACATTTGATGTCGGGTTGCCCTAGCTATAAATAGCTACCCCCACAACTAGTAGTTGATTGGCTGCTCTGAGAGAACTTGACACTTGTCATAAGAGAGCAACCCATCCTCTGACGACTTTGAGAGAATCCTAAGTGAGGAAAAACCCAAAGCCAAAGTGATTGAGCATCACTGATGAGATTGATTTGTGTGATCCAATGCCTATTACCTTTGAAGACTGGCATTCTTCCAGACGGTTAGGCGTGAACTTCTGAGTACACACAAAGACAAATGAATTTTTCAAAATAAGAGTGTCGAACCCAAAAAAGACGGATGGCTCTCCAACCCCACCCCGGCGATCTCCACTTCCCTCCGGCGATCTCCTCTGCTAGCCACCAAATTCTAGTTTCTCTCCACTAGATCTCTCCAGCATCTCGGGATCTACAAGATCATACCATCTTCCATGGGTTCCAATGATGGATCTACCCTTGGCTTGGATTTCTCCAAGGATTTGGCTTTTGTAGATAGGGTTTTCCAATCTACTGGTTTTTTGGTGCATCCTTTGGAAGACACTGGCTATTTCACTATGGTCGTGTCCTTTGGCCATCATGATTTTTGCCTCAATAAGTATTCTGTAGCGGCGGCAATTGAGGCTGCAATTGGAGGTTCGACAATTGAGTATATGGTGTTTCCTATCAAGGATAAGGTATTTGGCTTTCATGTCTCTTGCAAGGAAGTTGGGATGATTATCCTAAGTCTACATTCCTTCTCTTGTGTTCATTTTAAATGTTATTTTCATCTGGGGGGTAATGGTGGCCTGAATTGGGTTCGTGAGCTTAAGATCTGGAAAATGGAATGTGATGCGGAATGGATCATGTTAGTCCTTCCAAACACCGAGCTGCTCTCCGTCTGCTTTCCATGCATTCTAAGTCGGCAAAGTCCTCAGTTCGATCTGATCATTCTGTAAGCAAGAAATTATCATTTGCAACTTTTCAAAACTATCCAGCTTGTCGAGGTTATCATTATCTGGCTACTCAACATTGCATTGAAACAACAGAAATGGCTGGTTATTCTATTCCTCATCATGAGAGGGTCATTATTTACCCCACGCCGCCGGTCAATCTCTGGTGGACGCCGGTGTTGCCATCTATTTCCGTTGGCATAGTGCAAGATTTGGTTGCACCAGCTGATATGGCGCCGTCATCCTCGGGTGGGAATTCCGCTGCTTCAAATGTGGACATCACAGGCCCTGTTGGGACATCAAATGTGCGTGCGATGGGCCATGTTGAACCTACATAGGATTATCCGCCATCAAGTGGGCCTTCTGATGTGGCTATACCTTCTTCTCAGCAGGCTAATGAGGATTTTGACCAGATGATTTTGACAATGGTTGATGAAATCAATACATGTTAGACCTGTTTACGGAAACAACATTTTGCTACATCATGCACGTCAAGATTGATTTGTATTGGTTGTTCTCGGGCTGGACACGTCTGGAAAGAATGCAACTGATTTGCCAAGATCTTGGGTTTGGTTTGGCAACCAAAACCCGGCAACGTTGCGACTTCTGAGGTTTCCTCTGCTGGCTGCGCGAATATCTTCCTGACTGATTTTTTACCCAGCTTGGACCTCTCTTGCGCTTTTGCATTAACCACCCCATCCAGTTCCATCATCCCCGTTCCCAAGACACCATCCGCCGCTCCACCAGAAACGCCTCCTCCTCCGTCGTGCTCGCCTCCTTCACGACCGGCCTCCATGGCCAACTTCCACCTCGACCCGTTGCAGTATGTGCCGGTGATGTCTACTATGCAACTTGTTCTTGTACACTTGTGTTGGGCCTCCAAGCGCAGAGTTTTGTAGGACAGTAGAAATTTTCCCTCAAGTGGATGACCTAAGGTTTATCAATCCGTGGGAGGTGTAGGATGAAGATGGTCTCTCTCAAACAACCCTGCAACCAAATAATAAAAAGTCTCTTGTGTCCCCAACACACCAAATACAATGGAAATTTGTATAGGTGCACGAGTTCGGCGAAGATATGGTGATACACCTGTAGTATTGATAGTAGAGATTGACTTTTGTGATAGGAACAATAAAAAACAGCAAGGTAGAAATTGATAAAATGGAGCACAAACAGTATTGCAATGCTTGAAAATGAGGCATAGGGTCCGTACTTTCACTAGTGCAACCTCCCAACAATGCTAATATAATTGGATCACATAACCATCCCCCAAAGTGCAATGAAGAATCACTCCGGAGTTCCTATCTAGCGGAGAACATAAGAAGAAATCGTTTGTAAGGTACAAAACCACCTCGAATCTATTCTTTCCGATCGATCTATCCAAGAGTTCGTACTAAAATAACACCAAATAATTTCAGATTCATAATACTCAATCCAACACAAAGAACCCCAAAGAGTGCCCCAAGATTTCTACCAGAGAAACAAAGACAAGAACGTGCATCAACCCCTATGCGTAGATAACCCCAATGTCACCGGGAATCTGCGAGTTGAGTGCCAAAACACATATCAAGTGAATCAATATGATACCCAATTGTCACCACGAGTATTCATATGCAAGACATATATCAAGTGCTCTCAAATCCATAAAAGTATTCAATCCGATAGAACGAAATCTCAAAGGGAAAACTCAATTCATCACAAAAAGATAGAGAGGGAGAAACACCATGTGATCCGACTATATTAACAAAGCCCGCGATACATAAAGATCGTGACATCTCAAGAACATGAGAGAGAGAGAGAGAGTAAACACATAGCTACTGGTACAAACCCTCGGCCCCGAGGGTGGAATACTCCCTCCTCATCGTGGTGGCCGTCGGGATGATGAAGATGGCCACCAGTGATGATTTCCCCCTCCGATGGAGTGCCAGAACAGGGTCTAGATTGGTTTTTGGTGTCTATAGAGCCTTGCGGCGGAGAACTTCTGATCTAGGTTAACCCCGAGGGTTTTTGGAATATTTGGGAATTTATAGTGAAAAGAGGGGGTGCGGAAGGTCACCGAGGTGAGCACAACTCACCAGGGCACACCTGGGGGCCCAGGCATGCCTTGGTGGGTTGTGCCCCCCTCGGGGCACCCCCAGGTGCAACTCTAGCCCATTGGTGGTTTTCTGGTCCATACAAATTCCTCAAAAAGTTTCGCGGTGTTTGGACTCCGTTTGATATTGATTTCCTGCGATGTAAAAAACAAGCAAAAAACAACAAATGGCACTAGGCAGTGGGTCAAAAGGTTAGTCCCAAAAAATGATATAAAGTTGCTACAAAATGATTTCAAAACATCCAAGAATGATAATATAACAGCATGAATACTTCATAATTTATAGATACGTTGGAGACGTATCAACATCCCCAAGCTTAATTCCTACTCGTCCTCGAGTAGGTAAATGACAAAAGAAATAATTTATGAAGTGTGAATGCTAGCAAAGTGTATAAGTTTGATCAATGATAATTTCAATCACTTTCCCTAGCATCATAACAACAATTCTTTCTCATAAAACTTCTCATGTTAAAGTAGCAACCAATTCACATGTTAAGGTTCAAACAATGAATTCTCTTGAAACTCAACAACCTATGTTCTCAGTCACCAAGCAATTGTAATTCAACTTATTCAACAGAGTTTAAGTAAGAGCTCCACATACTCAACCATCATATAGTCTTGTATGATTGCTAACACTCACCGCATGCACATGAGCAAAACATTTCACCGGAGACATAGAAATATAGGGGCTTATTGTTTTGCCTCCCAAAGTATTCACCTCAAGGGTGATGTCAACAATAATAATTCATGCTACCCATATCCAACTGGATATATGTGCCTAGATCTTTCCTCACCACATGATGCTTGCCAAAAGAGAAAAAATAAAAAGGAATAGAGAGGAAACTTTGACTCTTTGCATAAAAGTAAATACCGAAAAGTAAAAGATAGGCCCTTTGCAGAGGGAAGCAGAGGTTGCCCTGTACTTATTTGTTTGTATGCTCAACCCCTTAGTGCAAAAGAACGTCACGTTATATTGCCCCTAATGATAGCAACCTTTATTATACAGTCTGTCGCTTTTATTCTTTTTTTACTATGTACATTAGGGTAAAACACCACTGCAATTTTTATAAAATTAAAAGAGTATCAGGGTACAAATACTAAGAAACTAAAAACAAGTTTCTTTGCCATCACAAGTTCGTACAACGCTGAATTTTCTCTTACACTAAATGATCTAACACTTTTAGAAGAAATTTTTATTGCCTTATTGCAGCGATGACAACTTACTTGAAGGATGTTATGCAATCCTTAGGTAGGTATGGTGGACTCTTGAAAATAAGATTTAGGTTTAAGGTGTTTTGGATGCACAAGTAGTATCTCTACTTGGTGCGGAATTTTTGGCTAGCAAAGATGGGGGGAAGCACCACATGTTGAAGGATCTATGACAATATAACTTCTATGTGAATATGAACAAACATAAACCATTACGTTTTCTTCCTTGTCCAACGTCAAAATTTTTGGCATATAACATTTTGATGGGGGCTCACAATCACAAAAGATTTCCAAGATAGTATATTTGCATGTAAAAGTTCTCTTCCTTCTACTAATCATTCATGAATTGCTTCTGTGACCAATATTGTGATTGTCAAGCTTTAGAAGATTTCACTCTCTAATCCCAATGTGAAGCTACTACTAGGCATGATATGAACATATAATTTCAACCTCATGATATTCAATTCATTCAACAGTTTACTCATCGGATATAAGTGAAGCACAAGAGTAAATGATAAACTACCCCAAAGAGATATAAGTGAAGATCAAGCGAGTAGTTGACTAAATAGGTAGCTATTTGAGGAATCTCTCTTATTTTAAAACTTTCAGATCTAAGTATCTTATTAAAACAGCAAGCAAAACAAAACAAAATGACATTCCAAGAATAGCACACATCATGTGAAGAAGCAAAAACTTAGGATCAACCGATACTAATCGATAATTGTTGATGAAGAAAGGTGGGATGCCTACCGGGGCATCCCCAAGCTTAGATGCTTGAGACTTATTGAAATATTAACTTGGGATGCCTTGGGCATCCCCAAGATTGAGCTTTTGTGTCTCCTTAATTCCTTTTATATCACGGTTTCCCTAAATCTTAAAAACTTCATACACACAAAACTCAACAAGAACTCGTGAGATAAGTTAGTATAAACCAATGCAAAAACCTTACCATTCTCTACTGTAGCAAATCACTAAATTATTATTCAACATTGCATACTAAATGCCTCTACATATTTAATACTCCTATCCTCAAATAGAATCACTAAACAAGCAAACATATGCAAACAATGCAAACATAACAGCAATATGCCAAAACAATATGATCTATAAAGAATGCAAGAGTATCAATACTTATTCAACTCCAAAAATTATTAAAATTTAACACACTATAGGAAATTTATTAGAGCTTATTGTGCGAAAAGTTTCAATATTTTATCACATTCTGACTTTTCTAAATAATTTTTGCAACAACGACAACTTTCTGTTTTGAAACAGCAACTCATATAGTTGCAAAATAAGCATGGCAAGGCGACCCTTGCCACTTTTATTGAAATAAAAGATGCAAAACAATATTCTAAGTAACATCAAGCAAATCCTAACAAAATAAAATGATGCTCCAAGCAAAACTCATATCATGTGACAAATGAAAACATAGCTCCAAGTGAGGTTATCGATAATGTTGGAGACGAAAAAGGGGATGCCTTCCGGGACATCCCCAAGCTTAGTTGCTTGGATCTTCCTTGAATATTTCCTTGGGGTGCCTTGGGAATCCCCAAGCTTAGGGTCTTGTCACTCCTTATTCTCCTCATATCGACATCTCACCCAAAACTTGAAAACTTCAATCACACAAAACTTAATGGAACTTCGTGAGATAGGTTAGTATGATAAAGAGCAAACCATTTCACTTTGGTGCTGTAAAATACAAGATTGGAGCATATCATTTCCACAATTTATATTGAGCAATATAAGCTATAGAAACTAGAAAACAAGCAACCATGCATTGAAAACAGAATCTGTCAAAAAGAGAACACTGTGTAGTAATCTGTACTCCAACCATACATCTGCTACTCCAAAAATTCTTAAAAATTAGGAAAAAGTTGGGAATTTATATATATATATATATCACCTATAAAAAAATTCAGATCAAAGGCAGGTTCCAGTGAATTTTAAAAATTCCTGGAATTAGCGCAAAATTTTCTGTTTTTGCATAGATTCAAGTCAATTATCATCCACACTATCCCAAAGGCTTTACTTGACACTTTATTGAAACAAAAGCAATAAAACATGATTACTACAGTAGAATAATTATGTGAACACAAAGTACAGTAGGTAAAAGTGTTGGGTTGTCTCCCAACAAGCACTTTTCTTTAATGTCTTTTAGCTAGGCATAATGAGTTCAATGATGCTCACATAAAAGATAAGAATTGAAACATAAAAAGAGCACAATCAAGCATATGACTAGCACATTTAAGTCTAACCCACTTCCTATGCATAGGGATTTTGTGAGCAAATAATTTATGGGAGCAAGAATCAACTTGCATAGGAAAGAAAAATGAGTGCAACTTCAAAATCTTCAACACAAAGAGAGGGAACTTTATATTATTGCAATATGTAAAAGCATATGTTCCTCTCTCGTAGTAATTTTCAGTAGCATCATGAATGAATTCAACAATATAACTATCACATAAAGCATTCTTTTGATGATACATAAGCATAGAAATTTTGTTACTCTCCACATAGCAAATTTATTCTCACGAATAGTAGTGGGAGCAAACTCAACAAAATAACTATCATGGGATTGAAAATTAAAATCATGGTGACAAGTTTCATGGTTATCATTATTCTTTATAGCATACAAGTCATCACCATAATCATCATAGATAGCAACTTTGTTGTCGTAATCAATTGAAACCTCTTCCAAAATGGTGGATTCATCACTAAATAAAGTCATGACCTCTCCAAATCCACTTTCATCATTGTGATAAGATTCAACACCCTCCAAAATAGTGGGGTCAATACCTAGAGTTGACACTCTTCCAAACCCACATTCATCATTGTAATCATTATAAATAGGAGGCATGCTACCATTATAACAAATTTGCACATCAAAATTTGAGGGACTAAAAATATAATCTTCATCAAACAACCCTACAACCAAATAACAAAGAGTCTCTTGCGTCCCCAACACACCCAATACAATGGCAAATTGTATAGGTGCACTAGTTCGGCGAAGAGATGGTGATACAAGTGTAGTATTAATAGCAGATATTGACTTTTGTGATAGAAACAAAAAAACAAGGTAGAAATTGATAAAATGGAGCACAAACGCTATTGCAATGCTTGAAAATGAGGCCCAGGGTCCATACTTTTGCTAGTGCAACCTCCCAACAATGCTAATATAATTGGATCACATAACCATCCCTCAAAGTGCGATGAAGAATCACTCCGGAGTTCTTATCTAGCGGAGAACATAAGAAGAAATCATTTGTAGGGTATGAAACCACCTCGAAGCTATTCTTTCCGATCGATCTATCCAAGAGTTCGTACTACACCAAATAATTTCATATTCATAATACTCAATCCAACACAAAGAACCCCAAAGAGTGCCCCAAGATTTCTACCGGAGAAACAAAGACAAGAACGTGCATCAACCCCTATGCGTAGATTACCCCAATGTCACCGGGAATCTGCGAGTTGAGTGCCAAAACACATATCAAGTGAATCAATATGACACCCCATTGTCACCACGAGTATTCATATGCAAGACATATATCAAGTGCTCTCAAATCCATAAAACTATTCAATCCGATAGAGCGAAATTTCAAAGGGAAAACTCAATTCATCACAACAAGATAGAGAGGGAGAAACACCATGTGATTCGACTCTATTGACAAAGCCCGTGATACATCAAGATTGTGACATCTCAAGAACACGAGAGAGAGAGAGAGAGAGAGAGAGAGATTAAACACATAGCTACTCGTACAAACTCTCAGCCCCGAGGGTGGACTACTCCCTCCTCATCGTGGTGGCCGCCGGGATGATGAAGATGGCCACCAGTGATGATTTCCCCCTCCGATGGAGTGCCGGAACGTGGTCTAGATTGGTTTTCGGTGGCTACAGAGCCTTGCGGCGGAGAACTTCTGATCTTGGTTAACCCTGAGGGTTTTAGAAATATTTGGGAATTTATAGTGCAAAGAGGGGGTGCGGGAGGCCATCAAGGTGAGCACAACCCACCAGGGCGCACCTGGGGGCCCAGGCGCGCCTTGGTGGGTTGTACCCCCCTCGGGGCACCCCCAGGTGCAGCTCTGGCCCATTGGTGGTCTTCTGGTTGATAAAAATTCCTCAAAAAGTTTCACGGTGTTGGGACTCCGTTTGATATTGATATCCCACGATGTAAAAAACAAGCAAAAAACAGCAACTGGCACTGGGAACTGGGTCAATAGGTTAGTCCCAAATTATGATATAAAGTTGCTATAAAATGATTGTAAAACATCCAAGAATGATAATATAACAACATGAATACTTCATAAATTATAGATACGTTGGAGACGTATCAGCCGACGGGCCATCATATTATGGATGGTGGTGAAGCTCATATGCTGACGACTTTCGAGACGCCACATACCCTAATTGTGCGTCGCCATGAGGAGTTCATGCTCGCTGAGGTAATGCCTATTCCTTCGCCCAATCAAATTGGAGCCGCTAGGGAGGAGATGGTTGAGTGGCTTGAAGCTCATGGTGCTTTAGTGCGGTCATCTCAGCCCTGGATTAGAACAGTAGGTATTTTTGAGCATAGAGACGCGGAAGTTCATTTTGCTCTGCTTAAACTCCTTCCTCAAGCATTAGGGAATGATCGCTTTGTTCGGTTTATGAAACATGATGAGGGAGAAAATTTCCATGGGGCTCAAGGTTTTCGTCAGGGCTTGCTTATGTTTCTTGGAGTCCCTCTGGATTTCCGTAACATTAAGAATATCAGGGTGGCAATCAATACCTTTGGGAAGTTTCATCATTCGAATAGTGAGGATCCTTATCTTGTTAGGAGTTTGGTGTTTGCATCTTTTCCTGAGGACATTCTTGTGCCGCCTGATGTAGTTTTTATGGATTATGCGGCTTGGGGAGGAGATCGGGTATCTTGGACAATTCCTCTTTATATTCTCGGAGCCAATTTTGCAGAACAAATGCCGCAAGGTGAATACTGGATGCCCATCAATGGCAATCCTCATCCGCTGCCTGGTGTGCCCTTTCCTGAGATGCCACTGTTTATTCTGTCCCCCCGATCCGGCCATGGGGTGAAACGATGTTCCTCCACACCCCCCCGGAGCAGCCAACACATGCTGAAGATGCTGATGAAAACTGGGGCAATTGGAATGACGTTGAAGAGCAGCCGGTACTAGAATATCAAGAGTCAATGGTACTGGATCTCTCTGATCACCTGATCTCATAGGCGTAGCAAGCTTAGCCAATTCCTCTCATATCTGTTGCAGCTGAGCAACCGGATGAACCAGATGTGGATATGGTGGATCTTCATGCTATAGAGGATGTTAACAATTGGGCCATTGTTTTTTATCAGCCGCTAGTGGTGTATCAGCCACCAGTTTTGGATATTTAGTCTGTTCATGTGCCGTGGGGGCCTCCTCTGCCTCCGGAGATGGTTTGGAGGCGCTTCTGCAAGCACCAACAGTTTTTGAAGTCCCAGAGCCTTTGTTTATGCGACCGACATCACCTGTTGTTCTTCCAAAGAGAAATTGGGATATGGCCTTTCAGTAGGATGGTCTTCCTTTGCTTCCTTGGAAAGAGCAAGAAATAGTGAGGCATCTCACTAGAGCACTTTTCTCTAAGGATTTACAACAACAATCAGCATCCGGAGAGCCTGCTCCTTCCTCTGCTCAAGCCAAGAAAGTTAGGAGGCCTCGCAAGACCTTGGTGCCAACTCTAATTGTTGATACTTCTGTCAGAAGGTGTACAAGGGGCTCAGCCCAGAGGGATGGGTTTAAGCCCATCTTCTATGAACTGTCTCCACAACCCAAGAGGAAGAAGCCCAAGGCCAAGCCTTTCACTGCTGAGATGCGTGATGGCCCAACACATTTTTATATCCCTCCTACAACTCTAGTCAGTCGTCTTCAGGAAATTGAGCATGAGTTGGGCATTGAAGATAAGCTCCTAATCATGGAAGCACTAATGGTAGATCCACTTCATGCTGGCAACACTAATTTTGATGATTAGTGTGTTTCTTTTCTTATGGGTCTGGCAAACCCCTAAATTCGCTACTTATCTGCTCTGGTTATTTCTGCTACTTTGTGAGAAGCTTTTGTGACAAACTCAGGTGGTGTTTATTTGCATGTGGCATTGCATGTCATGTGGATTATTGCTCTTATTATGAACTTTACTTATGAGTAATTCATGTAGAATCTGGAATTTTTTTGTTGGAATGTCAGAGGTTTAAATGTTGAGGCTAAGTAAAGGGTAGTTAGACAGAAAATGGAGGAGAGCCAGTGTGTTATTGCTTGTTTTCAAGAAACCAAATGCACCTCTTTTGATATTAGGACAATTAGAAATTTCTTTCCTAAAAGGTTTGGTTGCTTTGCTTTTTCTCCCTCTTTGGGTGCTTCTAGGGAGATCCTTGTTGTATGTAATTCCTCCGTTTTTGTGGGGACACTGTTAGAAGTTCAGCAGTATGATGTGGTGATTGAATTTGTCTCTAGGAAAAATAATGAGCAATGGACTTTGGTCTATGTTTATGGACCTTTTCAGGGGGAAGAAAGAGACATGTTTGTGGGTTGGCTTTACAACTTGCACATCCCCTTGGGGCAACATTGGCTCCAGGTAGGATATTTTAATTTTATCAGGTCCATTGAAAATAGAAACTTGCCTGGGGGTGATTTAAATGACATTTTTATCTTTAATGAGATCATTGGACACCCGTGTCTTTTGGAATTGCCTCTCAAAGGAAGATCCTTTACTTGGTGAAACATGCAGGACGATCCCCTCTAGGAACAACTAGACTAGTTTTTTACTTATGCGATTGGATATCTCACTACCCTATGGCTGAAGTGATTCCTCTGGCAAGAACTACATCTGATCATGTTCCATGTGTGGTCAAAATCAAAACAACTATTCCAAAAACAAATCATTTTATATTTGAAAATTATTGGTTAGAACTGGAGGGGTTTATGGAGTGTGTGCAGAATTCATGGCCGAAATCTTCAAGGAAAGGCCATATCATTGCTAGAATTGCAGATAAGCTCAAGGTTATGAGGATGAGCCTCAAGAGGTGGTAGATGAATGTTTCCAAGCTCAAAGATCCGATTGCAAAATGCAAGCAAGTGGTACTGCTTTTGGATGAGTTGGAAGAACTTAGGCCTTTATTCAAAAAGATTGTTAAACTTCATGTGGAAAAATTGCTTCATCTTTAATTTCTATATTGTAATAAGAAATGTACTATTAGGTACATAAAATTAGGTGGGAAAACACAAAGTTCTTTCATGCAATGGCCACTGAGAGACACAGGAGAAATTCAATTGCTAGCTTGAGGTTACCTATTGTTTTAAGAACGGAATGGGAGTTTCAAGAGGGATTATGATGGGTTTTGATTTATCTGCTTTATTCACTCCTATTGAGGGGCTTGAAGTGCCAACCAAACCTTTTGAGAAGGAAGAAATGGATAACACTGTGAAACACATGCCAATAGATAAAAGCTCTTGGGCTAGATGGCTTCAATGGCCTCCTCTTTAAGAAATATTAGCACATCATTTCTAAAGATTTCTATGAGTTAGCTCAGGCTTTCTATGATGGTACTGCTGCTGAGAATATTAATGGGTCTTACATCACACTAATCCCTAAAAAGTTACTAGAGGAAGTTGGAGATTACAAACCTATTTCCTTGACTGGGATGGGCTTGAAGTTTCTCTCCAAAATGGCAGCTAATAGACTTCAATGTGTGATCATGCAGTGCATCCATAAGAACCAATATGGTTTTATTAAGAGCAGAACAATTTAGGATTGCCTTGGTTGGACCTTTCAGTGCTTACATAAATGCCATCAGTCTAAAAGACCTATTGTCATACTTAAGCTTGATTTTGAGAAATATTTTGACTCTCTGGAGCATGAGGCCATTGTTCAAATTTTGAGATATAAAGGTTTTAATGAAAAATGTATTCTTTGCAAGCAATGGCTGCTCTCTACTGGCACATCCTCTGTCTTACTCAATGGTGTGCCTGGGAGGAAATTCCTTTGTAAAAAGGGAGTCAGACAGGGTGACCCCTATCTCTCCACTTCTTTTTGTCCTTGCTGTTGATTTACTGTAGACAGTTGTTAATGACATCCACAGAAGGGGCATCCTGCAGTTACCTATACCTTGCCATGATCAGGATTGCCCAATTGTTTAGTATGCAGATGATACATTAATTATTTTGCCTGCAGACAAAGCTCAGCTCATTGCTCTGAAGGACATGCTCAAGGTCTTTTCTCAATCAACTGGGTTTGATGTGAATTATCATAAATCTATCATCATCCCAATAAATGTTGACCCTTTATCTATGATTGAGCTTGCCACAGCTTTTGGGTGTCAAATTAAGAAAATGCCTTTTACATATCTAGGTCTGCCAGTAGGAACCACTATACCAAAGATGATTGATTTCATGCCTATGGTAGACTGTATGGAGAGAAGAATGTATGCTAGTTCATCTTTTCTTAATCAAGGGGAAAGATTGTAGTTTCTGAATTCTGCCTTGTCATCCATGCCAATCTTTTTCCTTTGTAGCCTGGCTATTCCTGCTGGTATTCTGAAGCAGCTAGAAAGGATTCAAAGGCAGTGCCTTTGGAGGAAACATAGGGATGAGCCTGCTCCATCTTTGGCTGCTTGGGATCTTATTGTAGGCCCAAGAGTAAAGGGGGCCTTGCAATTCTAAACCTAGGAGTGCAGAACATTGCTCTACTACTTAAGCATGCAAACCATTTTCTGAATAAGAAAGATATGCCATGAGTATCTTTATTATGGGATTCTTACTATCATGGCAGTGTGCCACATGCAACAAGTGATTATGGATCCTTATGGTGGAGGGACATATGCAAAGTTATGCATCAATTTAGAGACTTTTCATGGGTCCAAATCAATGAGGGAGATTCTGCACTTTTTTGGTCTGATCACTGGAAAATTGGTGAGCAGGTTATTACTTTGCAGACCAGGTACCCTAGGTTATTTTCCTATGCTAAGGTTCCTTGGATAACAGTCAAAGAGGCTTTTGATACTCAAGACCTTTTTGAAAGGTTTCACCTTCCACTGTCTGAGTAGGCTTATGAGGATCTAATCACCTTGCAATATCTGATGGGGACTCATAGTAGAATTGCAAGATTGAAGGACACTTGGTTCTGGCAGGGGACTACAAAGGACTACAAACCAAAAATGTTTTACTCACACATACATTCATCTCAATCCTTTAATCCTTTGCTTACCTGGATATGGAAGTCTGCCCGTAGTATGAAAATAAAAGTGTTTGCTTGGATGCTCATTATGGATAGATTAAACACAAAGGATATGGTGGAAAGGAGGCATTGGCATATTGACAATGGGGTGCATTGTGTGCTTTGCCTTCTGCAGACGAGAGACAAGGGATCACTTGTTTTTTAACTGCAATTTCAGTATGAGGGTGTGGAATTATCTTCAGATTGATTGGTCAAATGGTGGTTCAATGCATGAGGTGGTCCTTCAGGCTAGAAGGGAATTTGACAAACCATTCTTCACTGAAGTGGTTTTCATTGCTTGCCGGAATATTTGGATAATTAGGAATGGAAAAGTGTTAAGGAATGAAAGGGCCCAGTTTAACAAATGGAGATGTGCTCTCATTCATGACATTTCCCTTATGTAGTACATAATTAAGTCCGCTGTTAAGGATGATCTCTTAAGATGGATTTCCTTTCTGCCTCCTTAAGGTTTTCTGTTGTTTTATTTTATTTTTTAGGTTAGCCTCCTTGGTTACATCTTGTAATCCTTCTACTGTACCCTCCTTTTTTAATAAAGTTTTGATCTGCTGTGGGGGTGTTGCCCCACAGTTCCCAGTCAAAAAACACTTCTGAGTACACCAAGAGTCATTGTGGTGTGCCGGTGAACAAGTCTGCGAAGGTTTTGGAAGTCTACCTTAAAGACTTACCACGAGTGATTGGGCAAGGTGTGTGGGCCTTAGCTTAAGAGGAATACGGTGAGGATTGTGTGTCCTCTGAGTTGCGACTCAGCCGCCTCAACCAGAAGTACAGTTGATGCAGGAACTGGAATTGGTCTATCAAATTCCATTGTCTTCACCGAGCCAACCTAGTTTCAAATTCCTCACCCTCTCTTACATTATTCCGCTGCTGAAGAATTTGTGATCTATCGTATGACAAATTTGAACCGAAGTATTTCATCACTATCTTTCATCTCTTCAGTTCGTATTCTTCATGTGTGTATGATTGTATGATTGCATGTTCTTCAGTCTTACGTATCCTGATTACATGTACTTTGGTTCTATGATGACTTAGTTTACCTTGTGTTTCTATTTCTTCACTCTGATCTTCATCAAATTCTTCAGAGTTTGACGAATTTATAAAAATCTCCCATTCACCCCCTTCTGGGAGATAACTATGCTTTCAATTGGTAACAGAGCAAGGTACTCCCTTGTTTTGTGTGATTTTGGTTTAACCACCTGGAATTTTAGTTATGTCGACAGTAGGTATGAAGAAAATATATGTTTCATGCACCATCTATGATGGGTATGACTATCCCAAGTGGAAAGCCATGATGAGGAAGCGCCTCTTAGCGATGAACAACGAGCTGTGGACCGTAACTGAGATTGGTCTTACCGATCTATGCAAGATGGCGCATGCTGATGACATTCGCAAGCATACTCGCCTGGATACTATGGCAAGAGATATCATCTGTTCCTGCCTATCCAGAGATGATTTCAGGTGCATTATGCATCTTTGCAATGCAAAGCTTATATGGGACCGGATCTCTGACATCTATGAAGGTCATCAAACCCACCAGGATCCCTGGTTCCTCGAGTTCAAGGAATCACTCAAAACAATGACTTTCGAACTTGATTCATCTTCATCAGCATCATGCATCATAAACAATGGCACCAAGGTACTCAAACATTCATCATATTCTTCAAGTGAAGGTGAATCTGATGAAAATGTGACTCCTAGCTACTCCAAACTTGCTAAAATTGTTGCAAAGCAACAAACTGCCTTGGAAAGGTGATAAGCACATTTCTTATATACTATTTGGGCACACAAATTCACCTTTTATTGAGATATATCCACCCATTCTTGCTATGACTTGTTGAATATTCGAATGATAATCATAAAAGAGAATGTTGACTAGTGAATTGTTTATTTTGCAGAAAAGTGCGCAAAGGCACTATAATCGTCAAGACTTCTACTATGTGGCTAACGAGAAGAGAGAAGGACATGAAAGAAATACGTCAAGGCTTGAGCGTGAAGGAAAGAAGTAATGTAGGGGAGCAAACTAAAAGAAGAGGAGGATCTTCTTGGGAAGAAAGAAGAAAGGAGGAGGGCCAAAGTAAAAAAAGACAGAACAGAGGAGGGGATCAAAAATCCCTAGTGCAGCCAATCCCCATCAGGCCTGGCATCTCATCTCTCTCCCTCACCCCTCCTTCTCCACCACCGGCTGCCGCCGCGGCCAGGCCGGCGTGGCGGTGCGCCTGCTGCTCCTCCACTCAGCCACGAGCACCATCCGTCGCACCATCCATCCATGCCAGCCGCGCCGCGCCATCCATCCACCACTCCACCAGCGCCACCAGGTCCACTTCGCCACCGCGCCACCACCAGCACCACCATCCATCATCCACACGCCTCCACCAGCGCCCACCTCGCGCGCCCCTCCCCCCGCTTCCTCTCTGAACCTGCTGTTGCTGCTGCATCTTCCTTCTTCCTCTCGACCTCCTGTTGCTCTTCTCCAAGCACCACTGCTGCTCCTTCCTTGCAACCCACCTGCTGTTGTTCATCCTCTCCACCTCCTTGCGCCTCCCTGCCGGTACCCTTCTCTGCTCAAAACTGCTGCTGCTTGTGCGCTCCAGCTGCTCCTTCTTCTCCTGCCTACTGCTAGTTCTTCTTCCCCACATCACTTTTGCTGCTCCTCTTCTCTGCCTCGCTACTAATCTTCTTACCTGAACCTCAAAACTGCTGCTGTTCTCTTCTAAACAACAAAACTGTTGCCGCTCTCTTTCTTTCTCTTTCTCTCACTCTTTCTATGTGTGTGTGTGTGTGTATTTGCTGATAGTTATTACTGGATGCTAGACCAATTACATTCAAATCAGTATTAGCTCTCTATGTGTCTGTAAGTCAGTTAGTGTACTGTTCTGTTCTGAAAAGGTGAAACTTGTGTATTGTTCTGAACACCCAATTTGTGTTTCGTTATGTATTAGTTTCTGCAATATATGTGAAGTTGTGAGTTGTTGAGCTGATCATTTTCGATTAGACTTGTATTGTCATGCATTTTGAGTCATATATATATATAAATTCGGTCAATCCTAGTAACTGTGGTGTTCCATATTTGTGAATCTCCTGTACAAATGAGTTCCATTGCTATAGAACTCAATGCTGCTCTACATCATCTTAAATGTCTGCTTGTGAACCATGTACCATAATCTTTCTGTCCCTTATCCTTTATGCTTGCCTGTGTTAGTATTTTAATTTCTCAAGCATAACAAAACTACTATAAAGACAGAGAGTATAATCTGAACCTTCCTTTGCTTCTTTTCATTTTCTTTTGTCGATGATTTTTCCCGAATGATCTTAGTTAGTCTAGATTTAATATTCTGCTTTCATCACCCAATATTGTGTTACCTAGATTTAGCTGAGCGTTGTTGCCGTCGCCTAGTCCCTGTGGAGAACACGACATCCGTAGTTTGGGCATAAAAACCCTGCTATATTACAATTGATCATTTTTTGGCGCCGTTGCCGGGGACTAGCGTCGAGCGATTGTGCTAGGCTTTAGACTAGGTTTAGCATGTTTCCTTTTTGTGCTTTATATATTTGTGATATATCTCTAGCCACTAACCCCTGTTCTAGTTAGTATCTTTTTGTCTTCTTTTCCTTTTTGCAGGTTGGATTATCCTCTCGGTTATGGCTTACTATTCAGATCATCAGGCTTATGCGAGCAACACTACAAACAGCACAGAAAGTGTTCAAGAACTGATAGGTAAGATTTCCCATCGATTAGATGATTTAGCTCGGCAGCGAGAAGGAGTTTTTGAGGATAGGCCTAGTTCTTACGATCCTTATTCCAGAGGCCATCCTTATGTTGCTCCTACTTGCCATATTTGTGGATTTCAGGGCCATTCGCCCGCTGAATGTCAGCGTGGTTACTCCCATCCTCCGAATTGTTTTGGCATGAGCTTCGCTCAACAGCATAGCTCATACCAAAACAATTACTCACATGGGTGGCCTGAAAGCCTGAATATGTCATATAGGAGCAACAACCCTGAGATCTCACAGTTTGGTTCTAGTAATCATATGCAGGGATTTAGGTACAATGAGGAGAGCCACAACTATGCACCACAACAATTCCATTCAGCTCCTACTCATATACCACAACACCAGGAGATGTGTCCAATGGAGTTAAATGGTCCTCCATTTGGTCAACCAACAACTCAAGCACCTGTTGTGCAATCTCATGTGCAAGTGCCCACACAAGATGAGTTCAATGACATAGACAAGCTCACACTTTTGAGTCTCAAGTTCACTTGGAGTGCCGAGGATGATCCTATTAGGAAGGTTATACTAGATGAAATGAAGAAGATCAAGAGTGGAAAAGAGCTAGTGGAAGAAGTAAGGAAGATTGAGAAGAACATCAACGCTGGCAGCACTATTTCTTCACAACTTGAGTTAAGTGTGGCTGAGATATCCATGGATACATGTGAGGTTCCAACACCTTCACATTTCGTTGAGCAAGTTAGCAAGTGCCTTGAGCAAGAGATACCTCAGATTGAAGAAGATGAACTAGAAGACAAGGAACAAGATGGTCAAGAGCTGCAATTCCCAAGTGATCAAGTTGAAGACTCATCATCTATTACTCCTGAAGAAGTACAAGAAGCTGCTGTAGATGAAGGTGAAGAACATGAGATTCATTTGCCTATTGTCATACCAGAGCGTGATGTGTCAGGTTTACTCAATCCTCTTGATGACATGATGCCTTGTGATTTCTTGGCTACCACCTTGCATTACATGATCCATCACTTAAGATTGATTTGAAAACTCATTTGCTTGGATATGATGATATATACCCTGTTAGTGGCATTGCTCTCATTTGTGATGATCACAATTACTTTCCTCATGCTAGTCTTGAGCTTAATGATAAATGTCATCCTCGTGTGAGTATTGACCATGCTGATTTCTGCCATCCTAAACATGTGCTTTATAGTTATGCTTATATAATTGGATATTCCATTGATGACTTGGAGGGCATCGACCGTATCACTTATAGTTGTTTGTGTGAGTCCTATTTCAGGCTTTTGCTACTGCACTGTTTACTACATGCTGACCAGGTTCGAGGTGACATTCCTTGGGATCCTGGTGGAGTCAGAGCATGGCGATGAGGGGAGCACAAACAGGGAACACAAACAGAGAAGAGTGGAGAGAAGAAAGTAGGAGAGAAGAGTATACAAATACCAGGTGATTCTGTTCCACTTGAAGCAACCTTTAGAAAATTTAGTACAAGAACTGGCATTTTATTGCATTGAAACTCTTTTTGCATTGTGACACCTTACTCTTCACTGCAAAGTAGGATTCACTCCAAGAAGATTGTTGATTCTCTTAATACTAAAACTATGCAGCTGTATTCTTCTTATGGTAATTTGTGATAATGAATACTTTATACCTCCATGTAAATGTTCAATGGGAATGCCTTGAGTCTAAGTGAAACCTACTAATGAATTGATGTGCTGTGTCTGACTGTCCCAAGTTAAGCTAAGTAACTGGTGGCACTTAAGTAGTAGCTATGATCTCTGGATCTGTAGTATGTGAAAAACAGTGCCATTAGCTATGGATTCCTCTTTTAATTATTCCTGTTTTACTTAAGCTAAGTAATTTTCAAATAACTAAATAAAATAATTATAATAATTTAAGTCCGATCGACCTATAGTAGCATGTCATGTTCCCTGGATCGGTGGCTTGTGAAATCTGGTAGATTGGACTGTAAAAAAAATTTATATAAAAAATGCTATTATTTGTCGAACCAGGTGTATAACATGTTCTCGGGATCGGTGGTATGTTCCTTTGGGGAGATAATAACAAAAAATATATACTAATAATTTGTCGAACCAGGTGTATACCATGTTCTCAGGATCAGTGGTATGTTCCTTTGGGGAGATAACAAAAAAATATACTAATAATTTGGTCGAGCCAGGTGTATACCATGTTCTCGGGATCGGTGGTATGTTCCTTTGGTGAGACTGATATAATATCATCACTTGTTCTTTAAATTCAATAAGTTACTTGTTTTTCTAATTGATTTTGGGGTCCCAGCTTATCTCAGGGCTGAAGACAGAGCCAACTCTTGATTATTAGTATTCACTTTGACTCAAGGCCATTGACTTGGAACATTTACAGTGTGTTATAAATATTTCTTATCACAATTTAGCTTCAGTAGAGTACATTTGCTTAGTTCCAGTATTGTCGGAATTACTATCTATCGGAAAGAGCATATTTACTAGGCAGTGTGAGTTGTGTCACCATCAATTTTTTTTCCTTTGCTTGAGGACAAGCAAAGATTTAAGTGTGGGGGAACTTGATAAGCACATTTCTTATATACTATTTGGGCACACAAATTCACCTTTTATTGAGATATATCCATCCATTCTTGCTATGACTTGTTGAATATTCGAATGATAATCATAAAAGAGAATGTTGACTAGTGAATTGTTTATTTTGCAGAAAAGTGCGCAAAGGCACTATAATCGTCAAGACTTCTACTATGTGGCTAACGAGAGGAGAGAAGGACATGAAAGAAATACGTCAAGGCTTGAGCGTGAAGGAAAGAAGTAATGTAGGGGAGCAAACTAAAAGAAGAGGAGGATCTTCTTGGGAAGAAAGAAGAAAGGAGGAGGGCCAAAGTAAAAAAAGATAGAACAGAGGAGGGGATCAAAAATCCCTAGCACAGCCGATCCCCTTCAGGCCTGGCATCTCATCTCTCTCCCTCACCCCTCCTTCTCCACCACCGGCCACCGCCGCGGCCAGGCCGGCGTGGCGGTGCGCCTGCTGCTCCTCCACTCAGCCACGAGCACCATCCGCCGCACCATCCATCCATCCCAGCCGCGCCGCGCCATCCATCCACCACTCCACCAGCGCCACCAGCTCCACTTCGCCACCGCGCCACCACCAGCACCACCATCCATCATCCACACGCCTCCACCAGCGCCCACCTCGCGCGCCCCTCCTGCCGCTTCCTCTCTGAACCTGCTGTTGCTGCTGCATCTTCCTTCTTCCTCTCGACCTCCTGTTGCTCTTCTCCAAGCACCGCTGCTGCTCCTTCCTTGCAACCCCCCTGCTATTGTTCATCCTCTCCACCTCCTTGCGCCTCCCTGTCGGTACCCTTCTCTGCTCAAAACTGCTGCTGCTTGTGCGCTCCAGCTGCTCCTTCTTCTCCTGCCTACTGCTGGTTCTTCTTCCCCACATCACTTTTGCTGCTCCTCTTCTCTGCCTCGCTACTGATCTTCTTACCTGAACCTCAAAATTGTTGCTGTTCTCTTCTAAACAACAAAACTGCTGCCGCTCTCTTTCTTTCTCTGGTTCACTTGACCCTACTCTTTTCACTAAGTCTTATGATGGTGAACTATTCATATGCCAAATATATGTTGATGATATTATCTTTGGTTGTAGTAACAAGCGTTTTAGCAACGAATTTGCATACATGATGCATGGAGCATATCAACTGTCTATGATGGGAGAACTAAAATTCTTCCTTGGTCTTCAAATTCGTTAACAACCCAATGTCATCTTCGTTTTTCAAGATAAATACCTCAAATATTGCATGGAGAAATTCGGCATGCAAGACTGGAAAGGCCTCAAAATTCCAATGCCTACTAATGGTCAACTCGACACTGAAAAAATGGTAAATATTTTTATCAGAAGGTATATCGCTCCATCAATGGTTTGCTTCTTTAACTATGTGCATCTAGGCCAGATATTATGCTGAGCATTTGCATGTGCGCCCGATTTCAAGCGACACCGAAGGAATCACACCACTAGGCTATGACATGAATTCTTCGATATTTAGCTCACACACCAATGCTTGGATTATGGTGTCCCAAGGGTTCATCTTTTGATCTAGCTGGATTTTCTGAATCTGATTACCCTCGAGATCGTGTGGATCGCAAGTCTACATCAGGCACATGTCATTTCCTCGGACAATCTCTTGTTTGTTGGTCCTCAAAGAAGCAGACTAGTGTGGCTCTATCCATAGCTGAGGCTGAATACATTCTTGCCTGTGCCTGCTTCTCACAATTGCTATGGATGAAGAAAACCCTCAAGGACTATGGCATCAACATGAAGAAAGTCCCTCTCTTCTACAACAACAAGAGTGCTATCAAGATCGCCCACAACCCAATGCGACATTCCATGACGAAGCATATTCATATTCGTCACCATTTTCTTCATGATCATGTGCTGAAGGGAGACATCGTCATCGACCACGTGAAGACTGAAGATCAGCTTGCCAACATCTTCACTAAGCCCTTGGATGGAAAGAGGTTCTGCAAGTTGCAGTGTGAGCTAAACATCCTAGAATCTTCAAATGTCCTCTGAAATGGACACACATCCTAACACTTATGCATTTTTGATGAATTTTATGCACAACACACAATGTAACGTCTTTCTTTAATCAATGAAGACTAACCCTCTAAGTGTGAAGAAATTAATGAAGAACTCGACTCTCAGAACCCTATGATAATTGTACGCGGTGTCTGAAGTCATCACAGTTCTTATACAGTGGGTAACGCCACCACCTCTTTATGACATGCTTCAAATTTAAGTTTTTCGTCATTTGCTATTTCGTCAAACTTTTCAAATTCGTCATTTGAGGTTATTCTTCACTGATTAGTATATATATGCTTATTCGAGATTTTCATGTCCTCAACGGCATCCACATATTGCTAATTCTCCAATTCGATTTCTTCATCTATGTGGATGTGATCGGACCCGCTCCCCTCTATGCTAAGCTCAACCTACTAAGTTCACAAATTGTTCATATGTGTTCTACTTGACACCGTTCAAAGTCTTTAGTGTGTCCTTGACAGCTAAAGAAATTGCGAACACATTTTAAAATTCCCAAAGTTTTTTTTGGCGGTTGCCGCTGTAACTTCATCCCGCACTTTTACTTAGATAGATAAGGATGAAAATTCATGCATGACGCGTGTCATCGAGATGCGAATGGTCAGGGGCTTATATGTCTAAATTTTTTGGACTGTTCAATATTCACTATGGCTATATATAGCGTTGACCCTGTCAATGATAGTTCACTTTGTCCCCTTGCTACCTTCGCTCTCAGTCCACAACCCTAGCGCCACCGCTAGATCTCATTGCCGCCGGAGAAGAAGAGCTTCACTGCCCAGACCTCTTCGTCGACGTACTCACGCTGGATGCGGATTTCTTCACCTCTGCCGCCTCCATAGACGTCTTTCATCACCAAGTTAGGGCACGAAAGATCTGAGTTGATGATTTCCTTCGCCTTGTCGTCCAGTTCATCACTGGGGTAATTAAATGCTTATTTACTACCCCTCTTTGATCTTCACTAAACTCAAAAATCTTCAAGTGTTGTTTTTACCACTCTTTCAATTCTTCATCACTTCCATTTGGCCAGTCTTGCCTATTTCATTATTGATATACTTAAAAAATCCTCAATTGTGCAAACTGCTTCAATCTATACAACTCTAGAACCTTAGTTAAGAACACTTGATGAAATTCTTCAAGACGATAAGTGTCAATTTCCTCAACTAGTTTACTTTGAAAATATCTAAGAACGCATGTGACTCTTCCCTATTTCCTCGCAACTATACTCCGTTCGCAGGTACAATGTTAGCTGACGAATCTCTAGGTTCTCATCAACTTAATTCATTTGTAGCACACATGAGGAAAACCTTCAAACCTCATCAGAGTCCTCACAAGTTCAAAAACCTCAGTTGAAGAAAATTGCTGAAGGAAAGAGGCCACAGAAATGTGGCAAGAGAAAGGAAGAACATACATCATTTGAGATCCCTGATGACTTAGGGTACAACACGTCTAACAAAAATTTTTATGGCAAGGAAACAAAAGAACAACGCAAAACTCATATGCAAAAAATCAAGAGATATTGGACGTATCAATGGAGGGCTTACAAATATGTCACTCCAAAATATATGAAGGATTTTGTTGTGAAGCCTCAGTGCAATGGGCCACCACTTGCTAAAGGACAACATGTTGATCCCTCAAGTGTCGGAAGGGGTGAAGAATTCCCCAAGGAATGGAAGGCATCAGGACAAATAGGCAAAACAAGCCAAGAAAGCTGTTGAAGAATTCAACAAGGTTGCAAAGGCTTCAGCTGAAGCCAGTGCTAGCGCTCCAAGGAAGGCTATGCATAAGAAGCATGCACACAAGCCAAGGCCATCTAATCCAATGCCCTAAGTGGCCCAACCCAAAACTTCAAAGGCTTCAACACCAAAGATTTCAAAATCTTCAGTGCCTCCTCCTGCTTCAAGTTCCTCAATGGCTACAGCAAAACCTTCAACACCGGTTGTTGATACGTCTCTAACGTATCTATAATTTTTTTGGTTCCATGCTATTAAAGTATCTATCTTGGATGTTATATATATATACTAGCAACTTTATATCATTTTTTGGGACTAACCTATTAACCTAGTGCCCAGTGCCAGTTGCTTTTTTTGCTTGTTTTTTACTTCACAGAATATCAATATCAAACAAAGTCCAATTGCCGTGAAACTTTTTGGAGATTTTTTTCTAGTGATAAGAGACCCTGGAAGCTTCTGGAGCACACGAGAGGAGGGCCATGGGTAGTGGAGCCCACGGGAACCCCCTTGACCTACTTCTGCCTCTATAAATACTATAAAATCCCAGAAACCCTAGAGGAGTCGACTAGATACTTTTTCCACCATTGCAAGTTCCAGAACCAAGAGATCCAATCTAGAGGCTTTTCCGGCACTCTGCCGGAGAGGGCAACAATCACGGAGGGGTTCTTCATCATCCTTGTTGCCCCTCCGATGATGCGTGAGTAGTTTACAACAGACCTACGAGTCCATAGTTAGTATCTAGATGGCTTCTTCTCTCTTTTTTATCTTCAATACAATGTTCCCCTCGACGTTCTTGGAGATCTATTTGATGTAACTATTTTGCGGTGTGTTTGTTGGGATCCGATGAATTGTGAGTTTACGATTAGATCTATCCATGAATATTATTTGGGTCTTCTTTGAACTCTTTTATGCATGATTGTTATAGATTCATATTTATTATCCGATTTATTAGTTTGGTTTGGCCAACTAGATTGATTTATCTTGCCATGGGAAGAGGTGCTTCGTGATGGGTTCGATCTTGCGGTGCTCAATCTCTGTGATAGAAAGACACATGACACACATGTATCGTTGCTATTAAGGGTAACAAGATGGGGTTTATTCATACATGAGTTTATATTGTCTACATCATGTCATCGTTCTTAATGCATTGCTTCGTTTTTCCATGAACTTAATACACTGCATGCATGCTGGATAGCGATCGATGTGTGGAGTAATAGTAGTAGATGCAAAATTGTTTCGGTTTACTAATCTTGGACATGATGCCTATATACATGATCATTGCCTTAGATATCGTCATAATTATTTGCTTTTCTATCAATTACCCAACAGTAATTTGTTTACCCACCGTATGCTATTTTCTCAAGAGAAGCCTCTAGTTAAAACTATGGCCCCCGGGTCTATTTCCTATCTTACTAAAACCAAAAATACCTTGCTGAAATTTTCCTTTATTTATTTTATTTTGTGTTTTAGTTAGATCACTGGTACACATCGGTGCTATACAAACGGTTTTAACCCCTTTCCGCGACGGCATTCGGAACCGTCACCTAGTAAGTGTGGGTGATAGGTGGGACCTTCCCACACGACCCAGAAACCGTCGGGGATATGCCCTCCTAGCACACACGCTCGGCAAAATGAGGTCATGTGCGACCGACGAGTGAGAAAATACGGATATACGTACAGTAGTGCTCAAAAAATACAATTATATAGGCGAAATCATTTCCGGTCGTAAGTACATCCCACACAGTCATTCCCCGCTAAACGTTACCGTTCGTATATACATCCCACACAGTCGCTGCAAGGAAAACATTTCCGTTCATAGGTGCATCACACACAATTTTCCCCGCTAAGTCGTTTGTGATGGCCCTCCCATCGCACACAATAGTAATAATTTTATCATTTGCGTTATTGAATGCATCACACACGGTGCGTAGAAGAAAATGTGTGGCAAAGGCTATCCATCACACAGAGCTTCTATGCGATAAATATTTGCGCAATAAATATTTGCGCAAGGTGGCCTAACGCAAACAGTTTTGAAGAGAATGTCATGTGTTTGCTCATTGATCCAATACGGTTTATTCCTAGAAACTGTGTGCGTTGCCTTAGGTCATCGCCCACGGTATTTTCTCAATAACCGTTTGCAATAGCAAAAACCAATTAGCATCCTAATTGCCCTATTATTAATAATCCATTTATTAATCTAATTGACATTCATATTAAACACATAATATATTTCATTCCCATATTAAGGAAGAAAGATTTCATAATTGAAATACATCAGAGTACTATAGCTTCAGCACTCAGCTACCCCATTACACAACTGCACCAGCACCAAGTTTCACATGACCTTTCGAAATTAGCATCATAGACGGTACATAGACAGATGCATCTCATCGGGAAAACTGCTGAAGTGGAAGGCGAATATTGAGCCTTCATTCAGGCTGAAGGTCTTTGCAACTTTAGGCCAATGCCTGTGGATGATTGGCCATTCATCCTTCATCCTCTTCAAGAACACTTCAATATTGAACCGTGGGTGTTGTATTAAAACCTTCCTCGCCTCCTGACCATAGAGGTGGTTTGAGAGGTAATCATCAGTGAACTGCTTTGGAAAGGCCTGAAAACAAGGATGTGTATAAACATTAGTGGTTTGAGAGGTAATCATAAGTGAACTATATGGTGGTATAGAAAAAATGTTGACGAAAAATAAGCACATTGCAGATTCATCCACATGGAAAACGCATTTATCCAAACCAAGCATGATTAAGGACTAGGAAATGTAGCACTTGTATACGTTTCTCATGTATTAAGTGCAGCCAAATTTGATTTGTTCCTCACATGGTATACAATAACAGAATGCAGCCACAACAATTGAACATCGCATTGCAGAATTGAACCAAGCAGCTAACTAAACACCACAACAAATGAACCAAACCTTAATTGAGCAACACATTGCACAATATAACATACTCCTAATAGAAGATCATACAGTTAACCAAAGCAAGCATGCTTAACAACTTGGAAATATAGCAATTGTATTTGTTTCTCATGTATTTAGTACAGCCAAATTTGATTTATTTCTCACATGGTATACAATAATAGAATGCACACACAACAATTGAACATCGCATTGCAGAATTGAACCAAACTGTTAACTAAACACCGCAACAAATGAACCAAACGTCAACTGAGCACCACATTGCACAATATAACATAGTCCTAATAGAAGATCAGACAGTTAACCAAGCATGCTTGACAACTTGGAAAATTGCACCCTAAAGAATTGAACATCACATTTGCCGAATTGAACCAAACAGTTAACTGAACACCGCATTGCACGACATATAGAACATATACACTAGAGCAGAAGATTGCATGGTAAAAGTAGATAGCACAATTCACTAGAATTTGTTAAGGAAAGGCAGTAGCTAGCAAACTGAACATGGGTCCTTATAGTGAGCTAATAAGACAAGCTACTCATTTTCGGAGATATCGATGATGATTGGCTCCTTGGACATGGAAGAGGGCGAGGCCTCTACATCGTGGGTGCCCTCGTCGTAGCGGTGAGTTGCCTGAGCCGCTCCGAGCACTAACCTGCTGGCTCTCGAGATGAGGTAAGCACGTGCATGCTGAGAAAACACCTTGTAGTCTTCATCGAAGGCACCGACGGTGGCCTCAAGAAAACACCACGAGCTATCATTTAAAGCAGCCAACCGTGCCGCGGCATCGGCGCGCGAGGCGTCGATGGCGAGGTACTCCTCTAGGATCTGGGGGTTAGCACGAATGGTAGCCATCGCGACCTCATCCGCGCGTGGGGCCGTGATTTGCTTCTCCGCTGCCAAATGCTCCTTGAGGTCCTGGCTATACTGTGTGCAGCATGGATTAGGATGGTGCTTATTCGGTGGAGGGGTCGATGATTTGGGTGGAAGGTGTCACGCTCGCGCTGGCGGTCGGGGCATGTGGGATGTGGAAGGAGGAGGAGGATGGGGTTCGGGTGTGGATTACCTGCGTGGATAGGTGAGGCCGAGTAGCGTGAAGGAGGGTCACCGGTGAGGAGGCAGCCCTGCAAGCAAGGAGTGAAGGTTTCAACTTGGAAAGGAAGGCGAAAACAGAGGAAATTTGGCTTTTGGTATGGGGGAGGGGCGCGGAGGTAGATATTTCCGCAGAAGCCAAAAATTTGGAATCGCTTTAGCAAAAAAACTGGCGCGCAAAGTGTCATCAGACACGGTCCATTATTCAGAGTGGGATGTGCACTGTAGTCGATGAACCTTCTCGAGTAAGCCTTAGGTGTACTATACACCGACGATGCTCCAGGATTTTTGTACTGCATCTCAGACGGTTGGTGATAATAAATTGTGTGGGATCTACTTGATTTGAATTACATAATGGGGTCACAGCTGCAAAGGATGGTGTTTGAATTGCTAGAACTTCTATCTGTAGTGAACATGCAACTATAGGTGTGTCGTAAAAAAATTTGGAATTATTCAGGGTTCGTTTGGACATTTTTATATGGTAACTTGGTTTTCTAGGCATTTCAGGGGCACAATTCAAAATTAAACCACATGCACATGCTCCGGTGCACCAAAATGGGTTGTAAAATCTAAAATGATATATGTGTCCATGGGTTGATGCTTACATCCCATTCAAGAAATGGGGATGAATTTCAAACACCACGGCACAGTGGCTCTCCGGCAAACGTTGAGGTGCTTGTTTTTGTAATTCTAGTAAATCCAAAAGTCGTCCGATATTCATGGACCTTGACATGCTATCATGGAACGACATTAAGGTAAAAAAAATTGTCCCATTTGGGCCAGGTTATGATATAAGCTTCTCGCAAACCAAAGCTTCTCTAAAAACAAGCATGATGGTTTCGGTAGGGAACACTTCACCTTTCTGGACGAAACGATATCCGTTGCATCTTCTCAGTTTCAATTTTTTTTCCTAGTGTCAACATAGAACACCGGGAGTGTTGTGTCAATTTTTGGGATTTTTTGGGGTTCGCTTGAACATTTTTATACATCAACTGAGTTTTCTATGCATTCATGTGCATAATTCAAATTTGAAATACATGCACATGCTCTAATGCATATAAATTAGTTGAAAAATAAAAATCTGTGTCCTTGGTTGCATGCTTAATTAGGTCCCATGCAAGAAATGAGAATGAATGTCAAACACCCTCCCACCGTCACTCGGCCGCAAACATTGAGATATATACCTGGTTTTTAAATTCTAGTAAATCCAAAGCTCATCTGAAATTCATGAAACTTGGCATGCTGTCATGGAGCGGCATGAACATGCCGTGGTAAATTTTTTGTCCCATTTGGGGCAGGTTTGGGGATATGCTTCTCACAAACCAGAGCTTTTCACAACAAGCCCGATGGTTTCGGTAGGGAATGTTTCACCTTTCTGGATGAAACGATATGCATTGTGCCTCTTCTCGATTTCAATTTTTTCCTAGTGTCAACATAGAACAACAGGGGTGTTGTGTCAATTTTTGGGATTTTTGGCGGTTCCGATTGGACATTTTTATACATCAACTGAGTTTTCTATGCATTCACGTGCATAATTCAAATGTGAACTACAGGCACATGCTCTAATGCATATAAATTGGTTGAAAATTCAAATATGTGTCCTTGGTTGCATGCTTAGGTCCCATGCAACAAATGGGAATGAATGTCAAACACCCTGCCACCGTCTCTCGGCCGCCAACATTGAGATACCTGGTTTTTAAATTCCAGTAAATGCAAAACTCATCTGAAATTCATGAAAATTGGCATGCCATCATGGAGCGGCATCAACATGTCATGGTAAATTTTTTGTCCCATTTGGGGCAGGTTTGGGAATATGTTTCTCACAAACCAAAGCTTCTCACAACAAGCCTCATGGTTTCGGTAGGGAACATCCCACCTTTGGGGACAAAACAATATCCATTGCCTCTTATTGCTTTGAATTTTTTTCTCGTGTCAACACAGAACAATAGGAGTGTTGTGTCCATTTTTGGGATTTTTTGGGGTTCGTTTGGACATTTTTATGCATTAATTGAGTTTTTAAATGCATTTATGTGCATAATTCAAATTTGAACTACATGCACATGCTCTAATGCATATAAATTGGTTGAGAAATTCAAATTTGTGTCCTTGGTTGCATGCTTAGGTCCCACGCAAGAAATAGGAATGAATGTCAAACACCCCGCCGCCGTTGTCACTCAGCCGCAAACATTGAGATAACTGGTTTTTAAATTCTAGTAAATGCAAAACTTGTCTGAAATTCATGAAACTTGGCATGCTATCACGGAGCGGCATCAACATGTCGTGGTAATTTTTTTGTCCCAGTTGGGGCAGGTTTAAGGATATGCTTCTCACAAACCAGAGCTTCTCACAACAAGCCTGATGGTTTCTGTAGGGAACTACCACCTTTGGGGACGAAACGACATCCGCTACCTCTTATTGCTTTCAAAAGAAATTTAGTGTCAACATAGAACAACACGAGTGTTGTGTCAATTTTTGGGATTTTTGGGGTTCATTTGGATATTTTTATGCAATAACTAAGTTTTCTATGCATTCATGTGCATAATTCCAATTTGAACTACAGGCACATGCTCTAATGCATATAAATTGGTTGAAAATTCAAATCTGTGTCCTTGGTTGCATGCTTAGGTCCCATGCAGGAAATGGGAACGAATGTTAAACACCGTGCCACCGTCACTCGGCCGCAGACATTGAGATTCCTTGTTTTTAAATTATAGTAAATCCAAAAACTCATTTGAAATTAATGAAACTTGGCATGCTATCATGGAGCGGAATCAACATGCCGTGGTAATTTTTTTGTTGGGCAGGTTTGGGTATAAGCTTCTCACAAACCAGAACTTCTCACAACAACCCTTATGGTTTTGGTAGGGAACGCCCCACCTTTGGGGACGAAACGATATCCACTGCCTCTTATTGCTTTCAAAAAATTTCTAGTCTCAACAGAGAACAATAGGAGTGTTGTGTCAATTATTGGGATTTTTTGGGGTTCGTCTGGACATATTTATGTATTAATTGAGTTTTCGATGCAGTTATGTGCATAACTCAAATTTGAACTACATGCACATGCTATAGTGCATATAAATTGGTTGAAAAATCAAATATGTGTCCTTGGGTGCATGCTTAGGTCCCATGCAAGAAATGGGAATGAATTTCAAACAATAGGGCATCGTTGATTGCCGACAAAACATTGAGATAGTTTGTTTTTAAATTCTAGTAAATCCAAAACTCGTCTGAAATTCATGAAACTTGGCATGCTATCATGGAATGGCACCCGACATGCTATGGTGTTTTTGGTGTACATCTTGAGAGAAGGCACACCCGAATAACAACCAACAAAGGCATTTGCAAACAAATACCTGCCACTTTAATATCTCAAACGTTTGTATAATTCAAATGGTGTGCGTTGTGTTAACCATTTACATGACGCCACATGTCTTGGGTTTAATGGCTATAGGAGGAGCCGTGCGGATAACTGCTTGACTCAACAGGAGGTGTGCGAGCACAGTACGGTGCGCAGGCTGACCGAGAGGCCCACCGGGAAGCGTGCGAGCTGTTCAACGTAGGATTTGTGCATCTCTTCAACGCAAACGGATAAAATTGAATACGGTATGCAAATTAAAGCCATACTTCGGCGCTAAGCCAAGAGACACTGCGGTTTGTCAAAATATGCAGCTAAAAATCACTAGCACTATCTAATTTTTACAACTAAAATCAATACCACTATGTAATTCATGCGCGTGTTCTCTATGCACTCACCGCACGGGGCGTGCTAGTAGCTGTGTGAAATGATAGTAGGCGTGCCAGCAGTCCGCCATCCAGGCTCACCGGGAGGCGAGCCAGCCCTTTGACCGCCGCCCACCTACACTATAAAAAAGAAGACACATCCATGACATTTTGGGTCGAACAAATTTTTTTCCTGTCATACTTATGACACTTCTATGATGATAATTGTGACAAAACCCGGTATCATCATATAGATGTGGTGGGCTCCTAATTCTATGACAAAAAATCATGACAGAAAATGGGATTTTCGTCCTGGGCGGGCCGGAGACGCAGCTGCATGACATTCTTTGGGCCGTCCATGACGGAAAAAACCGTGGTAGAATCGACAGCGAGGAAAATTTTGGGGAGTTCCCGGTTACGGTGGGTGGTTGGGGGCCGAGCGATGCGTGTTTCTCTCGTACATGTACGTGCGTGTGTGTGAGGCATTGGGCTCTAACTAAACCCAAACGAGGCGTCACCTAACTGAACCCGAGCGATTGCACTACAGGCTACGCGTTACTAAACTCGAGCGATCGATCGATGGCTGTTAACTGAACCCGATCGAGCAATTCCTTTGCTACTGCTGCTAACTGAAGCCGATTGATGCTGCCTCTGGATGAACAGTGAGCGTTGCGGGGG
>NC_041381.1:368281002-368286867 GCF_002162155.2 Triticum dicoccoides | reverse complement strand
AGGACCCTGATCGGTCGACCCGGTTGGGGCTGAATGAACAGGACCCCGTGGAGGGCTGGATGAACAGGACGACCCCGTGGAGGGCTGGATGAACAGTAGATGGTGGAGGGGTGGATGAACAGTAGCACGTGGAGGGGTGGTTGAACAGGAGCCCGTGGAGAGGGGTGGTTGAATAGTAGCCGATGGAGTAGCGCGCGGTGGAGGCTGGATGAACAGGAGCCCGTGGAGGCTGGAGGAGGTCGACGGTGGATGAACAGTAGCACGTGGAGGCTGGAGGAGGTCGACAGTGGAGATGAAAAGTATATAGTGGAGTCCCGTTTTGCGGTATGCCACACCCCTCCGGATGAACGGGACTCCCGTTTTGACTGTAGCGCTCCGACACAAGTCCGTTTCGTCCGTTTTGCGGTATGCCACATCCCTCCCGATCAACAGGACCCCATTTCGACCGTAGGAGGTCCAACCCAAGTCCGTTTCCTCCGTTTTGCGGTACGCGAGACCCCTCCCGATGAACAGGATCCCGTTTCGAACGTGGCCGATCGAACACAAGGTCGTTTCCTCCGTTCTACGCTACGTTAGGCCTCGTTTCCATCGCCTGTTCCGTCCAAGCCCTCCCGATGAACACGATGGCGCATTCCGTTCCGACCCAGCCCGTTGGCTCCCCATGAACACGATGACGACGATGTTTCTCCGTTCCAACTCAGCCATGTACACGAGCCTTGGCCGTACGTATGCGCGAGTAGGCGTTCGAGACCCTGCCCGTATGTACGTACGTGGCCGTATTTTCTTTCTTGCACCCTGGCCATTGTATGTACGTGTACATGCTACGTGCGCGCCTCTACTACAACACGTGCGCGCCTCTACTACGACACGTGCGCGCCTCTACATCGACCAGTATGTACATAAATGTTCGTGACCAGAATGACAATGCTACGTATGCTTTGACTAGGTGGGTCCCGACTGTCAGACACTTCCTTGCGTGCGAAGATGTAGCTGGTGGGTCCCAGCAGTCAGGGGGGCGAATCGTTTTTTTTGCCCGGACGCACTTCCTTGTGTGCGAAGGTGTAGCTGGTGAGTCCAGCAGTCAGGGGGGAAACGTTTTTTCGCGAAATAAGGTGGCCCGTCCGGTGGGTCCCTGCTGTCAGGTGGAGGAATAATTATTTTGCACGTAATAAGGAGGCACTTCCTTGCTGCCGCCGTGGACCTAGCTGTCAGCCTCTCCATGTACAGTACTCTTCCGATAGAAGTCGGTGTTAACCACATTGACCACACCGCGCAGAGAGCACAACAGCGGTGGACGACAGTGAGGCCTAGGAAGGGGACGACGCGGAGCCGGGGAAGACGCAGCAGTGAATGCCCACGCGAAGAGGAGTACGAGGGTTCACTGGTTCGGCTGTGGTGTGAGGCTGCCGTCGCCGCAGAATAACAGGGGGTGTGGGTGAGTAGAGGGATGGCCTGGCCAACGGTGGGAGTAGTAGGGGGCGGTGAGGCCTCCACGACATCACAGCCGGCCACGGGAGGCAGGAGAATGCGGCACGACCGGCGCTGCTTTGGGCGGCTGGAGCACGAAGAACAGAGGTTGAAGAAGCACTACAGTCGTTGGATGGACATCGTACGGTCACTGGAGCTAGAATTGTTCATATTGACTAAGTTGACAAAGCCCTCTGTCCCCGTCAACTTAGTTGGCCCACAAGTCAGCCTCCCACGAAGGTGAGTCCCAACTAGCAGGGGGAGTATTCATTTTTTTGTGCATAATAAGGAGGCACTTCCGATGGGTCCAAGCTGACAGCGGGGGGAACATTTTTTTTGCGAAATACAGAGGCCAATCCGGTTGGTCCCAGCTATCACGTGGAGGAATCATTATTTTGTGCATAATAAGGAGGCATTTCCCTGTGTGGGCCCCTACTGTCAGCCTCTTCCGATGGCTGTTGTTTGTTGACCATGTTGACCTCGCCGTGCCGAGAGCACAAACGCGGTGGACGAGGGCGAGGCCCAGGAAGAGAACCACCTGGAGCCGGCGAAGCCACCGCAGCAGATGCCCACGCTGAGGGGAGTACCAGCGCCGACTAGTCGGCTGCAGGGTCAGGCTGACGTTGCCGGAAAATAATAGGATGTGTGGGTGGTTAGAGGGATGGCCTGGCGGCAGCATAGCCAGCCACGGGAGGAGGGAGCAGGCAGTCCTGCTGGCGCTGGTTTGGGCGGCTGGAGCAGGAAGATCAGAGATTGAAGAAGCACGGCGGCTGTTGGTTGGACATCCAACAGTCACTGCTGTGTGTTGACTAAGTTGACAAAGCCTTGCATACGCGTCAATTTTTTTTGGAACAACGTCATCGTCAACCTAGTAGGCCCAGAACTCAGCCTCCAAATCTGTGGTAAACAGCATACAGCCCATTAGCCATTATTTTCAATAATTTACAACCCATTTTCTAATTCTTAAGGATATTTGAAGCCCATATTCTATTTATTAGCATTACAGACCATATATTCTGGGCACTACTAAAAAATTCAACGAAATTTTGCATATTTCGGTGGGGTCCGAACTCTTTTAATCATGAAATTTCGAGTCACATTAAAAATAATTTTCAAAAAATTATATCAAAATAAAATTCAAAAAACAATTTTCCGCAAAAAAATGAATGAAATTTAGAATCTTAACTAGCAAGATGCCCATTGTTGCACGGAACATGAAGATGCATTTGTATGAGTAGTTTATCTTGTGGGAGAAAAGATGATATTTCAATTTAATAGCGAGTTGGCTTTGGATTTTATAAGAGTAGAGAGTAGAGAAATCCTAAAAAATGATATTTTAATGCAATTGCCGGTTGGCTTTGGTTTAAAAATTTATAGCCCATTTCTTACAACTTATAGCCCATTTTCTGGGGAAGCCCATTTCTTACTACTTACATCCCTCCTCGTCTTGAAAGATTTGCAGCCCAGCAGGGCTGAGAAAAGCTAGTAGGCCTCGGTTTTGGTATTCTCCAAAAAAAAGAACTGGACTATCCAATTTCAGAAAGAAAAACTATATCAACTGGGCTCGTCATGTGCTTAATAAAAGCGCAAGCGTGGGCTAGACGGGCCAAGCCCCCGCACAGCGCGCAGTTGAGCTCCGTCTTTGAAACTAAAAAACAACTGGGCGAGCTGCTGGGTCCCTGGTGTTATCCGCTCATTGTGTAAATTTTCTCGTTTATTGACTACATTGACAATGGCGTGGGACCTAGTTGTCAAACAATTAGGAGGAAGTATTTTTTTGGCTTGTAATAACGAGGCACCTGCTTGCGAAATGCAATGACCCTGGTGGGTCCCTACTGTCAGCCTCTCCACGTACAGTCATCTCCTGATTCCTCTTGGTTGTTGACCATGTTGACAATGCCAGACAACGGCGGGCACAGCGAGCGAACCAAGGCGGAGAACGACGGCGAGGCCTCGGACAGGAACGAATAGTAGCCGTGGAAGATGCGGCAGTGTAGTGGCAGGTGGAGGGGAGTACGAGGGCAACAACATGCAACTCAAGCATACAAATGGTACAAAAAGCCCAAGGATTAATTGTTCATCAAATTTTTAGACAAAACCCAGATTGAACATGACAGTAACATCTAACCCAACCACTCTTTTTTGCAGCCACAAACAAATGGATCAGTCTGATCCATAAAATCAACATCCTGTGCAAAAAACATTATTCCAGGATGACTACAACTTGTTGTAAATAGAAGCCGAGCACGTTTAGAAGCCCATTTGTCCACCTGAAACTTCTTGTTTTTGCTGTTCAACATGTCTGTCCGTGAGAAATCTCTTGCGGTAAAAATTAAGCCTCATGGACAATAGTAACCTCGCATTCAACAAGAAGAATGTGACAAAGCTTCTGTTTGCCTGGTTGGATGTATATCGTTCCATCGTTATTGTCCTCAAACGAATGTCATGAGAACTGAGAAAATCCTTGTGCTTATTACACCACCGACTGGTTATATGTTTTCTCCATGTGGTTCTGCCTAAGTAGACATGAGGATTGAAAACAGTTAAGGTCTGAAAAAATAGTATGTCGAAAGAACGATGCTGAATAGTTAATTCTAGTACAATATACACGGGCTTTCAATGTGCATGAAATCATCACCTCTATGTATAAATTCTCCAGAGATTGAAAGCATCGCAGCAAGCCAATAATTATGTCCAGATCAAAACTATACATTCTGATATATATATATATGATCTTGACAGAATCCAGCAACATTGATAGGCTATCAATGGACGAACTCTTTATTGAGCATATAACATAATATTAGTACCCAAAGTTTACTCCAAGATGATATAAAACTTATGCGCACAAATGAAAAATGCAGCATATGATTACAAATGTGTAGATGATAATATACGGTACCTGAAAAAGTGAGGAGCCAAACACCAACTCCTTGTGATTATTAAACGGGTCACGAATTATACCCAAGGTCTCCAGTTTGGGCGCAGAGACGACAGTTATTTTTCGGGGTTCGTTTGGACATATTTATGCATTAATTGAGTTTTTGATGCATTTATGTGCATAATTCAAATTTGAACTACATGCACGTGCTACAGTGCATATAAATTGGTTGAAAAATCAAATCTGTGTCCTTGGGTGCATGCTTAGGTCCCATGCAAGAAATGAGAATGAATTTCAAACAATAGGGCACCGTTGATTGCCGACAAAACATTGAGATACTTTGTTTTTAAATTCTAGTAAATCCAAAACTTGTCTGGAGTTCATGAAACTTGGCATGTTATCATGGAATGGCACCCGACATGCTATGGTGTTTTTGGTGTCCATTTTCAGAGAAGGCGCACCCGAATAACAACCAACAAAGGCATTTTGAAACAAATAGCTGCCACTTTAATATCTCAAACGTTTGTATAATTCAAATCATGTGCGTTCTGTTAACCATTTACACGACGCCATGTGTCATGGGTTTAATGGCTATAGGAGGATCCGTGCGGACAACTGCTTGACTCAATGGGAGGTGTGTGAGCGCAGTCCGGTGCGCAGGCTGACCGAGAAGCTCACCCGGAAGCGTGCGAGCTGTTCAACGCAGGATTTGTGCATCTCTTCAACGCAAATGGATCAAATTGAATACGGTATGAAAATTAAAGCCAGACTTCGGCGCCAAGCCAAGAGACACTGCGATTTGTCAAAATATGCAGCTAAAAATCACTAGCACTATCTAATTTTTGCAACTAAAATCACTACCACTATCTAATTCATGCGCGTGTTCGCTATGCACTCACCGTACGGGGCTTGCTAGTAGCTGTGTGAAATGACAGTAGGCGTGCCAGCAGTCCGCCATGTAGGCTCACCGGGAGGCGAGTCAGCCCTTTGACCGCCGCCCACCTACACTACAAAAAAAGACACATCTGTGACATTTTGGGCCGAACGAAATTTTTTCTGTCATACTTATGACACTTCTATGACGATAATTGTGACAAAACTCGGTATCATCATAGATGTGGTGGGCTCCTACTTCTATGATAGAAAATCATGACATAAAATGGGCTTTTTGTCCTGGACGGGCCGGAGATGCAGCTGCATGACATTCTTTGGGCTGTCCATGACGGAAAAAATCGTGGTAGAAGCGAGGGCGGGGAAAATTTTGGGGAGTTCCCGGTTACGGTGGGTGGTCAGGAGCTGAGCGATGCACGTTTCTCTCGTACACGAACGCGCGTGTGTGCGAGGCGTTGGGCTCTAACTGAACCTGAGCGAGGCATCGCCTAACTAAACCCGAGCGATTGCACTGTAGGCTACGCATTACTGAACCCGAGCGATCGATCGATAGCTGTTAACTGAACCCGATCGAGCGATTCCTTCGCTACTGCTGCTAATTGAAGCCGATCGATGCTGCCTCTGGA